>NW_012149119.1:1012921-1025375 GCF_000956105.1 Propithecus coquereli | reverse complement strand
AGGAGGCTGAGGCAGGAGGATCACTTGAGCCCAAGAGTTTGAGGTTGCAGAAAGCTATTATGATGCCACTGTACTCTAGCCAGGGTGACAGAGCAAAACCCTGTCTCAAAAAAAAATATATTAAAAAAAAAATTAAAAAAAAATGATTCTTCTAAAATGTGAATAGAATCATAGCACTCTGCTTAAAAAGACAAAACCCTTACAACCACCTCTAAGGCCCTCCCTACCTGTGCCCCCCTTCCCTGCCTGCCTTCTCTGCCTTCTCTGCCCTCAGCTTCTACTATTCTCTCCTCCCTCAGCCTCTGTGAACTCCTTGTTCTTTCTTGAACACAGTAGGCACACTCTTGCCCTTGGGTATTTATTTGTACTTTGTGATTTCCTCTACCTGGAGTGCTCTTCTTTCAGATACCTGTAGGGGTCCCTCCCAATTCCCCTTATCCAGGTCTGTGCTCAAATGTTACCTCCTCAGTGAGGACCTTACTGAACATTCTATTTAAAATTACTGTCCAACTCCTAGAACTCCTAATTTTTCTTCTGTGCTTTATTTTTCTTCATAACAATAACCACTCTCTCTCATATATTTTACCTATCTATCAGCTTATTTTTTCCTCTGATAGAATGTAACTTCCAAGAGAGTAGAGATTTTTGCCTTTTTTGTTCACTGCTGTATCTCCAGAGCCTACAGTAGTGCCTGGCAGATATTAGACACTCAATAAATATTTGTTGACTGATTGCATTAATATATTCAGTGAGAATTTATACTAAATATACAACATTGGTCTACGTGCTTAATAGGATAGAGAGAGAATAAAAATACTCCATGCCATCAAGAAAATTAAGATATAGTTTAGGAAATAAAACATACAAATATCTGTAGCATAAGACAGAACATGATAAGTGGCATAAAATATTAGAAGTAAAATACTAAGGGGAAATAAGGTGGGCTTCTTTGAGAAATTGACATGTAAATATGGACCCTGAATGTGTGGTAGGATTTCAACCAAGAGAGATGAGATGGGGATTGGAAGATTTATAAGACAAAAAGAACATGAGCAAATCTATATAGAAATGGTGACATATAGGTTATACACACACTGTGGTCTGCATTTCAGTTTGAGAAGCATATGAAACATACACATAGAGGGAATCGGAGGTAGCTGTTATGTATAATGGAACTGTGCAGTTCACATACAGTTTCTGACAAATGGAAACTTCTATGTACCTATTCCTTGAGCAGGAGAAACCACATGGTTTCTGTGTTACTTGCCCACTTTTCTAACCTCTCTTTTATCCACAGCCAATAAAATCAATAGTGGGCAGAGTCCGTGACTAGTCTGGTGTGGAAAGCCCTGTCCTCTCAAGCAGTAGAGATCACTCAGGTGTGAATTGAGTTTTGTCTCCTGGGAAATTAAACAGTGAAACAGGGAGACAATCAGGCAAGGTCAATGAGAGCATAACAGAAAGGTCACGAGGCAGAGAAAGGCCATGAGGGAACATTAGGAAGCAGAAGTTATAGGAATTTACAAATATAAAGAAGCTCTGATTAAGCAGATGTTTAGTGAATGTTTGAGAAGAGACTGAAGTGAAAAAATAAATATATAGAGTAAAAGGGTAGCCTGATGGCAGAGGAGAATTAGTCAGAAACATACGGGGAAACCGAGACGTGGTGAATACCTGAGCCATGTTAATGAAACATTGAAGTCAGGAAAATGCACAAACTCCTGTTTTTATGGCTATTGGGGCAACAAGATGAGAGCTGTATGGATCCCAAATGATGTAAAACTTCTCCTGTTTGATTCCTATGAGAATTTTTTCTGCCTTACCGCCATGCATAGCTATATCATGTGCCCCTTTATTTAAGATTGCCAGAGTGAATTGCTGATACCTGCAACTCAAAGATCTTTGTACAAACCATTTGCCTTCTAGTCATTAGCTTCCCCTTCTGAACTGTAACGTACCAGATAAAGTGGACTTGCTAGATGTTTTTCAAGGTCCTACATAGGAATGAATATCTTATTTTTTTCTATTGGATGATTATTTTACTTGCATTTTTCCATATAAAATGATATTATCACAAAGTAAGCCAATTGTTATATTTTAACAGGTAGGGACAGAAAAAAACAGTTTGGTGAGAACTTATATAAGCGGCTTTTTTTTTCCTCCTTTTATTTCATTTGGTGCTTTTGTTTGATGTCGTATGTCTTGTCCATGAAAGATGCCACCATCCTGGAAAGATGGGAATTTAATTGCTCTCATCAAACATGCTGCCTAATAAATTGCTTACTCTGGCAGAGAAAATTAGAAGCAGTTTTAATGTGAGCAAAAGTCTTTTTAATATGGCAGATTTTATGTGATGTAGATGTATATAACGAGATTTCTTTAAATCATATGCCATCTGCCATTGAGTATTGGCATAATGGATGCAGTTGATGTTATTAGGTACATAAATAAAATGATAAATGAATCTTGCTTAGCATATATGTACTATTTTTAAAAATGTATAGACATCAAAACATATTAGCAAACCAAAATAATAGATCAATTTAAGTCAACAGCTGATTACTATTTTTAAAAATTTTCTCCTAAACAAAAAATTAGTATATGATTGTAATAATTTGACATGAATTTATATTTATAAGGTGTAGAAATATTTTAATTCTACTTCATTTGTAATACTTAGTTTTGCTTTCCTGTATCTAGTGAAGCATAGCAGGTCATTTAACAGCAATATTAAAATAAATTGAAATTTATCCTTTCAGTTGTTGTTCCCATCTTCTCAAACATAATTCACACTATTTTTCGCATTAGTAGAATTTGTTTCTTTTTCTCTAGAGGAAGATTTTTCTGCAAGGCAACTCATACTTCTCAAGTTTTCAAATAAAAATGGTCTAGTTTAATGTATTTTCACAGAACTTTTTTTTTTCATAAAGAGACTAACAAAGTCTGCTTCTTTGCTGTATATCAGGTAATATTTCCTTAGCATCAGGAGATAGTAGTAAAACTTACATTTTTAAAAATGCCATAGGAAATCCGAATATAGGAAAACTACTTAGAGAACAAAATCTAGAAATACGAAATCAATAGAGAGAAGTAATCATTTCTCTTTGTCAAGTGAATAAGCAGCAAAGTTATTACTGGCTGCTTCTATACTGCACCATTGTTTTAATTTCCATAATATCCCTAAAGAATATAGCAAAAAAAATTTCTAAGTCAGCATAACCATCCAAGGTTATAAAAGTGTTACCTAGAAGACACAAAGAGAAAAAGAAGGAACTTACATTATGGATTAATGCAACAAAGCATTCACAACTGTCTAATCCACTATTTATTTACAATTATGTACACACATGTCAAAAGTTGCAAAAATGCGAGATTATGGGACCCGACTTTTAGTTTCATGTGAAAATGCCAGTAGGTGGGGATATTACTATATAAAAGAGGATCCTGGTCAATAAACTGGCATTTCTCATTTCCTAAGCTCTGAGTAAGTACCTTTTTCATTTGAGAAGTGATGTAGAGAAATCCGCCAACTCAAATACTTGCTTCTCAGCTATATAAATTATTGAGCAAGTTTATAAAAATGTTCTGATAACGTTCAGGCATGATTATAATGTAAAAAAATTGAGATTTTCCCAAAATAATCAACATTAATAAATTAGTAAGGTAGAATTTTCCCCAAAATTGCTATTGCATTTCAAAATCATTGGTTAATTCTAGGGTATTTATTTCAACTTTAAAGTATTTTTTTATAAAATAAATTTTTAAATGTCTGAAATTATGTATATGTGTTTATATGTGTCTGTGAATATGAGGGTATATATGTTGAATGTGCAAGAATGTTGGTCTGCTGGCCCATTATGATAAAAAAATTCATATATTTATTTATTCAATCATTTAGTCATTCAAAAAATAGTGTTTACAAAGTTCTAAGTATTACACTACCAAATAATGGTGAGTAAGTTACATACCCTAATGTTAAGCAATTCATAACCTAAAGGGGGTACAATACAAATAAAGAGATAAGCACAATATGATTAGTTAAATATGATACAGGATATTTGTAGGATTGTTTCCATTTGCTACAAGAACACATACAGATGATACTGGAGGCCTAGTGAGTATGGCACTCCAGGCAAAGAGTATAAATGGCCAGATCCAATCATGCGGGAGTCAGATGGAAAGCAGAAACCTCCTTACGCAAAAAAAAAAAAAAACATTATCTTTTTCTGTGAAACAAAGAAGATGGTTTCTGATAGCTGTTAAAACAATGGTGAAGGATTTATATATGTATGGCATTTTTGCTGACTTGCATTTTAAAATTAATGTACTTTCATAATTCTCTGTGAGGATCTGACTTTTCAAATGCAGCATTGATTTCAAAAGCAATGGTGGATCTTTTTATTCTAGTTACATTGTCTTCTCTATTTTTTTTAACTCTATCACATAAATTTACATAATGCTCATGTCTTCCTTTGTATCTTGGATTTACTGTAATTTCCACTTAGTATTTCTCTCTCCTTTTTACTCTTCTAATACTAGCCATCCTTTGTGTTCTAACTCATGTCATGATTCTTTTCAGGTTTATGTACTCCTCTCCCCATGCGGATTATCTGCTACTCTTTTATCTCTACCTGCCAACTCCTATGTCAACATCCTTCTCAAATTCAACCTATTCAAAGTTTGTTTCTGATGACTACTACTAAATATTAAATATCTCTTCCTTGAACTTATGTGGAACTTTATACCTCTCTGTGGGGAATTATGTGTTTTCAAAAATGTTTAAGACAGATTTTAATAACAAAGGTACACAATAGACATGTGTTAAAATATAAGAAGTGGATTAACAGTGATATTCTCTGTTAAATTCACTGTTAACAATGAAATAAACAATGAAGCATGATGGGGAAATGACTATAAATCAAACATAGGTAAGAGTTCACCTTAATTGAGCATAAGATTAGCTAAGAGTTTCTGGGAGGCAAATGTAAAAGGGAAATACAATGGGCTTTTGTTTATTTGTGTTTATTTAATATTTTTTGTCAGAGGTTGGATTCATTGAAAAGTAAACTGTAAAGTGTATTTTAGCATGAAGGAATTTCTGTAGGGGAAAGAGAAAGAAGGATGGGACAAAGGAAGTGCTCTGAAGGTGAGGTGGCCCTTCAGAGTCATCAGAAGTTGGAGTGAGGGAGCCGGGTCCATGTATTCTGGCGTTGATCAGTTACTGATGAGAGCTGCCCCTGGAAGGAGGTATGCTTTGGGCAAGGAACAATTCCTGGGGAGGCCAGCTGACAATTTTCCCAGCAAATGACATAATATATCCTTCAGTCTTGAAAAGGGATCTGGAAGACACAGGACAGAATTGCTAATATCTTATATTTTTTTTCTTTTCATAGATAGGCACTATGCCTATCATCTCTCTTCAGTAGGAATGACTGTGCTTTGCAGGATTGTTCATCAGTAAATTTGTGTGGTTGAATTGATGCAAAATCATATGCATGACCCTATGGGTGTGACTGTGGAGAGAAGCAGAAGAGTAAAACACAGTGTCAGTTTTTAATGACCGTTCGTGTCTGACTGGAAGACGAAAAAACACAAACTGTATAAAGGAAAAGAAAATATAAGTAACAGTTTGATACAACAGCAGAACAGATGCCACAAGGAATTATATTACATGATTAATTGCCAAATGAGCCACATTAAATCTTTGCTGGAGCCAATAAAAATAAATTACTAAATTAATGATATAGGCAATTGTTGCTACAGGAATTTAGTCGCCATGCACAGAGAAACTGAGCAGTTGGAGATAAGGCTGAAATGCTTCCAAATAAGGAATTTAGACTGCTTCTTCCAGCATCCCAGGAGTGTTTGAAAATGTATTGTGAAGACCTTAGTAAGAACTTTGTCATTGGTGCAATGGACTTAGAGTAGGAAGTGACTGGGGGCAAGTAGTCCACTGATGGGTCATTTCTGGAGTCTGGATAAGAGGTGACAGAGGTGATGATGGAAACAGAAGCAATTTCTTTCATAAAGATTTCCCTCTCTGCTCTAAGTAGATTTCTTTCTCTGTTATCTACCACAAGCCTCACTGCTTGTTTTACACATTGTAGTCTTTGATAATTTGCGCTTGTGTAATGAGTTTAATAATAATCAGGATTTCTATAATTATTTATATTTAACAGAGTGCTTCCACTGCTCACCTGACTCTTTTAAGCATACCTTGAGCTAGGCAGGACAGGAATTTTTATCTCCGTTTTTTTAAGATATGAAAACTAATGCCTGGTTTCTTAATGCTATTATTCCCCTCTCACAATATTATGAACTTCTTCAAGCTACCAAGTTTATTTCTACCCTTATGGAGGGGAGAAATAAAATTTTAGTGGGATGCATGAGAGTTCATTTCTGAGGCAACACAACCTTATAAAATTAGGTATTACAGATTATGCTGCCAAAAATGATTCCAAGTAATATTAAAGTTGATTTTTTCACTTTTCGCTTCCCAATGAGCAAGGTTTAGTTTTTGAACAGATGACAGCTTCATATGTTACTTTAGGTACAATATCACATCTGGGGGGGTGAGGCCTTTCTTCTCATGCTTTTGGAAAACCTTATGGAATTTCCGGATAGATTGTACTGTAAGTATTTCTTTAAAATGAATATGCTCCCAATGAAAAATGTACGTATATCTGGATATACTCGACATGAACAAAATTTTATCAAAAAAAGTGTACGTAAGAGTAAAATTATGAAGTGTCGAATGTTGGATAATACATTAACTAAATTTACAATGCCTCATAATCTACAATAAGTGATTTTCTTAACTTGGCGAGTCTTTACTATTCTTAAAATACCTTGAAAAGGAACAGATTCCATTGTAACAATTTAGTAGTATAATAGAAGAAGGATAAAAATGTAGAACCAAACACTGGAATAAGCTCTAGTGTGCCAACTTTATTAGCAATTTATTCTATCAACATGGGAAAGTCAAAGATGGTTGGAGTAGATGATCTCTGAATTTTCTTTCAGATAGTAAATACATTGATTCAATTGTTATTTAGTATTTATTATGTAACTGATGCTGGAGAAACAGCAGTAAATAAGAAGGGCATTTCCCTGTCCTTCTAGAGCTTATATATTAGAATTGTGTATTTGATGGATTTATTATATCACAACTTGAAGTAGATAGAGCTTGTGCCACACAAAAAAACATTGTTTATCTCAAAGAAAGCACAACTATAAAATGGGCCTATGGCATGGAAGTATAGTATATGTTTGAGGAAAAGTTATATTTTACTTCTGTTCTCAGAAACCAAATGAAAACAGAGTTTCAACAAAGACATAACAAAATCTATTACCAAAAAGCTCTTGAGGAGGAACAAAACATAAAATTGGTGAGTTAGTCCTTGTTGGCTTCTGAGTAAAATTCAATGGAGTATCAAGGCAAAGCTAGATTGAAGGAATTTACAGTGTAAGTGAGTGGTAATAAAGTAGAGGCAGTGACATATGAGTTATGTTTAAAGAAATATTTGTAGTTTAAAAGCATGAGTGAAGGCAGATAGGGTGGTAAATTAAGGGAATCAGAATTGGAGGAATGTTTTTATGCTTTTTTTATGTTTTTAAGGGAGAATAGAGAAAATTTGTAGACAAATCAGAATGCAGGCAAGATAAAGAAGTCTGAAAGCTACTGGATCAGGGAAAAGGTGGGTGGCTAAGCTTGGGGAACATAGACATAAAAGAAAGCTGAAAGCTAAGCTACAGAGAAACCTCAAGTTGCGCATTCATAGATTTTTCAATAAATTTGAAAATCCTGAAAAGTAGCAGCTTCTGAGGACATGATGAGGAGTCAAAACATGAAAAGAGAGTAAAAAAGGAAAGAGAAAAAAATGTAAGGGAAAGGGGAAAAAAAGGAGAGAAGGAAGGTAGATAGGTGAGAAGGAGAGACACACAAAGGGAGGGGAGTGATGGCCAAGATCAGGGGTTAGCAAATTTTTTCTGTGAAGGGGTAGATAGTTAAAGATTTTAGAATTTAGAGTCATAGGGTCTGTTTCAACTACTCTACACTGCTTTGTAGTGCAAAAGCAGCCCTAGACAATATATAAGCCAATGGGTGTAGTTGTGTTCTAATAAAACTTTATTTATAACAACAGGTAACTGGTCAGATTTGGCCTAAGGGCCAAAGTTTACTGACACGTCAACCAGAGGATGCCACTCTATGTAGTTACAGACAAACCAAATGGTTTTATGATTTTCCAAAATGTAAAAATAGGGATTATGTTTGTGTACACACACACACACACACACACACACACGTACACACATGTTAATATTTATACGTCTTAATGTGTATATATTTTGATACACATACACATACCAGAAGTCATCTGGAGATTCTAACTCCTTGAACCTGGGTAAGATCAGTCACAGACTCTATTTTTGTGGGTCTTATGTTCTGTTGGTCATCTCTTGTTCTGATTTTCTGTTTCTACCATTTTTTTTCCTATGTGCTTTGCACCTCTTTCTTTATCTCTGCCCCAGTGTTAATCTAAATGTAATTCACATTTTTAATCCTTGCTCCCACAAACCTCAATTGCAGATTCATGAAAGCAAGAATGTTGTATGGAATATAACTTTTCTTTTACTAACAGTATGAGGGTCTTTGGAAGTCCTCACATCAGAAATCATATAGCACACAACTTAAAATTTAAACTGATTTTAGACATTCATATTTTCACAAGGCTTTTCGGTTATCACTCCACCAAGAGATTCTCAGGGATCAACAAAACCACATAGAATTATTTTAAACTAATCAATTTTTATTTGCTATCTGTGTCCTCTCTTTTCACTCTCAGGCAAAATAAGTGAATGAATGAATTGTGTCTCAAGAGAATTCAGCAAACTTTTCATTATTTTCATTTCTATTAACAACCATCCCCTAGAAATTCACCTTTCTACCTGAGAGACTTAATTTGTCCTCAGCAGTGTCAGTTTTTGGTTTTTGGTTTTTGGTTGTTTACTAGAATCTAGCATTGCCAGGTCATCTCATTCATGTTATCCTGTGGTGTGTGATCACAAGTCTGTATTGTATGGTTGGTATCATCCTCTTCATTTAAATAGATGAAAGGAAGAATTGACAAGCATCAAGAGATAGAGTCAAAATGAAGAGCAAAAGTAGTTTCTTTAGGAGTGAGTGAGTGGGATTTAGAATACAGTGTCTTTGGGAGATGGGCTTGATCATATTTTAGGTGAGAGACAATTAGTAGCACCTGATTTGCTTTTTGCCACCTTCCCCCAGAAAATAATCACCAAAACCTGTAAGCAGAGTGAATGTTTTAACTACATAGGGAAAGGGAAACCATCATTAAGGCTCTTCTGTATCCCGAGAGGAATTTCCTTCAATAAAAATGAAGGTGATCTCCAAAATAGAATAGCCAATGTAGGTAACTCTCTTTAAAAATGTCTTTATGTTGATTTTAGTAAATATAAAAATGACAAGGTTTGGATCACCATTATGTAGGATTGTTAGTAGTTAATACCAAATCAGAATATAAGCCCACTGAATGTAAACCTCCTGAGCACAGGAATTTTTGTCTCTTTTGTTCAATCCTCTATTCAAAGTAGATCCGGAATACTAATTTGTTGAATGAATAAATTTAGAACTTCCTCAGTTTTAAAACAAAGTTAACGTGAAGCCCTTATAGCACGTTAGGTTTCCTGCGGAATTCCCATACGTGCCCTGTCCCACTGGTATCAACCACCCTTAGTTCCATTTCATAACAAGTGAGTTTTCTGTCTGTACTGGAAGAGTTATGAAGAGCTGTCAAAGAGACAGTATTGAAGTATAACCAAGGTGTCATCAGGGCTACTCAGTCAATGTCTTTGAAGGTTCTTTCATGGGGGTGGGGCTGGCATTTTATCCACCACCTCTGGCTATATAGTTGCTTCCTCTGAATTCTCCCATCTCAGTCTGGTCTGGAAGATGTTGCTGCATCACCCCAAATATGATGCAAAATCTCTGTACCTTGATTACTCCTAATACCACCCACACAAAGACATCAGTTATGGCAGAATTTACTGAGTGATTGTATGGCTAGAACACAACTAGTAACTTTTAAATCGAACTAAATATTAAACTCCCTATTTTTAAAAGTCATTTGGACAATGTGTGTTGTCCTGCTGTGTTTTCACCTGTATTCTCTCATGCTTGGGGGATATCGACCTGGCTTGTTGCTGAGCTGCCTAGTCACTCTAATACTCCCTTTTCATTCTCCTTCCTACTTCACTTGTCCTTATCTCCAATCCCCTTTACTACTTGAGCAGAACAGTTTGTCTTTCCTTTGTCTCAACTCATCCTGGGGGCAACACATTTCAGTGTTCAGGTACCTGAGATCTGGATGAGACCTCATTGATGCTAGTCCTTCCTCTGCTTTTTATTGGCTTTGTAATCCTGGGAAATGCATTTAACTTTTCTGTGCCCCAGTTTCATTTTTATATGGTTTTTGCAAGATTGCAATGAATTGAGGAATGCAAAGCACTCAGAAAATACGGCATGGTAGAAAGCTCTCATTGAGTGTTATAAACCAAAAAAGAAAAAAAAAAGGTATTCTGTCAATGTCTTTCTCTACATGGAGACAAATAAATATGCCCACCACAAGGAATTCAGTAGTCAGCAATTGAAGTGAATTATTTCCTTCCTGTAAAAGAAAGTAAATGGTAGTTCTTTATAACCGTGAACTATTATATGCTCATTTTGGTAAGTTGATTTTCTCTTTTTTTGTGGAAAATAATCATCATAATTTTAGGTTTTAGGGATGAATTCGCTATTTTTCAATATTGTATAATCTTGAATCCTGTTAAACTCTGCACTTTCATTGTATATATGCAGCATATAGGATTTTAGTGACAACTGAATTGATCAAGATTCTTATTCTAAAAATAGTATAAGACACCAGATTATACTTCTTAAGCAGAAATTATTTATTTCTCTCATCTTAAAAATTTGAATTATACTGATACTCAGAGGAGGAGAATCAATGAATGATAGGGTTTTTAAGAAATGAAGGGTAGTCTACAGTTTATATATCTTCCTACATTTTAACAGTGAAGACTTTGAACCCATTGGTTAGATGACTTGCAGAATATCTTGTGTCTCAATGCCCAGAGTAGCACCAAGCAACTCTGAATACTACTGTACCTGTACTCTTCCTTGCTATGTTGCATAATTCTAGAATAAAATGGAAAACCAGCAGTGTTTAACTGGAATCAGTATAGAAAGAAACAACCTTGCTTTCACACTTCTCCCAAGGGTAAGTGTTCAATATAATACGGATTCATCCTTTATTTGAATTGTTGAGTGATTTGCATCACACTGGTAGTAGCTGTAATTAAAGAAAATTATCTTTCAGAATAAGATGGCCCATATCTGTATTTTCTATGTCTTTTACTTTCTGATAGTAGGTCTTATACAAGTGGTCAACCTACTGTTGAATGCATTTTACTATTGCCTTCATTTGCCTAATGGATGTCCAAATTATTATTTCAATATATTAACTTCCTTTGGGCAGACATAAGTCAAATCATGACACAGTCCCTGATCCTAAAGATCTTATCATGTAACTGAAAATACTGGATGTGAAATAGACCTAAGAGAGCAAATAATAAACATATGCACCAACAGTGTCAACTGAATACAGGAGAATTTCACAAATTCCAGTGGTTTCACATCAAGCTAAAGTGGATAAGTAGTTGACTTAGTTGGCTTACTCACAGCTACCTTATAAGGAGGTGATCATCTTGTTAGAGGTCTGAAGGAAGAGGTTAGAAGTATAAGCTGGTGGATTAGACAGGGTCTTGTAGATCATTGCAGGAGAGGAGAATATATCACCACAATTTTGGCAAGCAGGATTTTTGGTTGGGATACTGAAATTCACATGATAAGAAAGAAATGTTACTTAATTTCAAGGGTGGAGTGAGATTGGGGCTAAAGCTATTTGTCGAGATACTTAAATAGCACGCTCAGCAAAGTCTGAATAAAATTTTATGATTTAACGTGGTTTCGCTTTTTACTCTCTTTTGGCAAGACCTTCCTTCATAAACTGAAAATAGCTCATGAATGAATTATAACCAGTATCTTTTCATGTTTTAGAAGCTGCATGAATTTATAATGAATTCTATTCTTTGTATTTTCTGTTTGAGTGATGAAAGGGTCAGAAGCACAATTTATAGGTTAAATGATATTAGAGAACTACGCTTTGTATGACATATTTCATTAAAGCAGAGGCTATGAGCTGGGCCTTTAACAACCAGGAATTTCGCACATCTGACCAGCAATCTTGTTCATAATTACTTTTATAATTGCTAAGAATAAGAAAAAAGAATTGCGTGCATACTTTTTTTTAAGTTTTACAATTGTAGTTTTTATTCAGAGTGGATTTTAGTGGTAAGGGGATACTACACCATA
>NW_012149119.1:1008300-1012646 GCF_000956105.1 Propithecus coquereli | reverse complement strand
AATTACAATATAACAACAGCTCGGTGTATATGGATATATCCAATGGATGATATTGGCAGCTAACAATAAATTAATTTAAAAAATTTAGATGTATTCTATTTGCCCTTCTGGAGCCATGAGATTTCTTAGGAGCCTGGTTTAATATACATGAAACCATGGCAGGAATAAAGAATAAGGTAAGACAATGTATAATTAACTGATAAATGGCACAGCTTTAAGTGCTGTTGGAATTTAGCAGAAGTAAATATTGCCTTTAAGAAGAACAGACATTTTCCAAATTTTGTAACACTCATTTTATTCATTTTAATCAATGGCCAAAGGGAATTTTCAGAGCCAAGGATGATAAACTATGCTATTTGAAGGGCTGTTAGAAGACAAGAAGACTGGTTAATTATCCACATAATGATAGTTTAAAAAGCCGATAATTTATTTAAATATGTAATGACCTAGTTGATGATGAACATTTTATTTTCCTGCTCATTGCTAAGCAAGATATGATATCTTGGTTTCTTTATGGTAATGTATAACATTTAAAACATAATATTGAATAGCTTCCCTTTCTAGGTACAATTAAATGTAAGTCCGCAAACCAGCGAGTGGCTTCAACCTTGAAATTTAAAATAGGTCTAGAAATTTGGAGAAATAGTAAGAACAACATAGTAAAATGAGAGGGGTTTACAATTGTTAATGATTTTTGGAATCTTACATAATTACTGGATGAAATGATTTCATTGATTTTTAACCCTTCCTTTTGGCTGAATACCATTCTATGAGAGATAAATTTTCATTATTTTCATTTTTTAAATCAATTCCTATTTTTCACTACCTCTCAACAAAATGCATATATTGTGACTGAAATACAATGGAAAGATTTGATGCTTATATATAGAAGACCTGAATTTGAGTCCTTACTAAATACTTCTCTGCTGTGTGATCTTAAACAAGTTGCCTAATTTCTCTGATTGAGACTCTGATTTCTCATCTGAAAAAGGGAGCAGTACTAATGCTTTCCTCACCCAATAGTGAATTTGTGCATGCTTATGGAAAGTGCTCGGTGCCAAGTGCTTGGGAGTCATTAGTTCTTCCTTTATGCCTTTCCTTTTCCTCCCTCCCTCCCTTCCTTCCATCTCTTTCCTTCTTGTCTTCATTTTCTTTCCAATATTTATCTATACTAGGGCAATTATTTAAAAGAAAAAAAGCTTAAATAATTGCATTCTAAATTGCTAGAAGTTGGATGTGATTCCTAATTACATTTTTTTTGCTTTTTATGAACATATTTAGCTGTCATACTAGGACAAGGTGACTAGAAACCTTCTGTGATTACCTTGTATAGGCTCAAGTTAGTGTTATTTCTTTCTACTCTTTTCTTCTAAGCTTGAGTAAAAGCCACTGAGAATTACTTTGCAGAGAGAAATTTATTAGCATGATAATTTCATAGGTTAGAAATATGATTGCATTATTTCAAATACGTAATATCTCTAGAAAGTAAAGTTTGCTTCCTATCCTTGAGCAGGATAATAATTTTCTAGTGGATGTGGCATTAACAGGAAAGACAGTGGGCTGATAGAAATCCACAGTTATGATTTCTGCTGTTCACTACAAGGTCAATGGTTAATTAAGTCACTACCAGTAGAAATTTGATCATGGATGAGGTCTCCAACTTTGCCTCTATTACTGGGCTCTCAAAGGATGACTCAGCTAAGTCCTTATATTAACTTTGCTTCCTCCAGACAGGTACATGATTCAGACTGAACTAACAGGTGATTTAGGTTGTGGTGCTGTAATATTACTTCCTGGATACTATTACTACCCATTTCAGAAAACACACATTCTCCTCAGAAATAGTATTTAACTTTAAATGTTTTGTTTGTCATGAAAATTAACCACATAATGTCATCAACAGTTTAGATCAGCAAGGGTCTTAGAGGTACCTTTATTCATTGTTCTATTAAATA
Source organism: Propithecus coquereli (assembly GCF_000956105.1). NCBI lineage: Eukaryota > Metazoa > Chordata > Mammalia > Primates > Indriidae > Propithecus > Propithecus coquereli. The sequence continues at coordinate 1,010,691 of NW_012149119.1, read as the reverse complement.
ATTCACTAATTCATTTCCAAGAATATTCTTTGGGAGTTTCTTATGCACTAAGCATAAAAGTTGAAGTCAAAGGAGTTAGGCCAATGAAAAAGAACAGCATGAGCCTTCCTTCACCGAGTCCTTCAAGCACCTCAGATCACAGATAGGTAAATCAAGGGCCAGAACACTTAGTTGACTTGCTTAAAATCCAATTAGTTAATAGCAGAACCAGGACCAGAATCCCAGGCTCAGAGCCACCCCCCTGTGTGGCACTTATCGTAACAATAACGCCTTTTAATTTTTTCTGTAAATTCACATGAGGATGGTATACTATGCTTAGGCACCTTCTATTTGTATGAGCACTCAAATATATAAAATTTAAACAAGAGATGCCACGGAAAACTTAAGTGGCCTTAAATGCAGGCAGTGTACATAACAGCCCAAGACTTTTCCTGCTTTAGAAGAAAAATAGCTTTGTTTACATTTGTATCATTTTCTCAGTATCTTCGTTCTGTGAATCTGTCCATAAATAACCTTTTCTCAGCTTTTCTCTGAAGCGTACTTTGTGCCACATTTTCTGTATCACAAACAGGTATGTGAGAAAAAAAACAAATGGTGCTTTTACTCAAATCAGGGATATGAGATACTTGTCTTCTGACAAAATCTAAATACATATTCATGGCATCCTACAAATGTAGCAGAAATTCCATCTCTGCCTCTAGGCTGCTTCAACTAGGACACACCAGGAAGATAAGGATATATGCGGGCTCTTATGTGTCTATTGGGAGGGATCCATTTTTGAAGGTTGGGGCGGAAAACGGTTTCAGTTGTGCCTTATGTATATTTATAGTGCTTGCCTTTACTCTCTTGCTGTTCCCCTGTGTGAAGCATTGTATTGGTTCGTTTGACAGTATTGGATGAGGCATTGGATGTTTTAACGTCTTTTCTCTTGTAATTATATAAACATGTGCACTGTACACAGTGACCTGGGAATGATGATCAGAACATCTGTTATGATAAACGAAACAGTGAATGAAAGTTGATTTTTGAATTGTAAAGCACTAAAAGTCACTCTTCTGATCTGTGACTTTATGCAAATGGGAATGTTTGAAAATGTTGCTGAAACCTGTCATTCTTTAACTTACCAGAGGTAAAAGGAAAGCCTGCTTTCAATTGTTCTCACATGGATGCTACCCAGCTAGGGAGTTATTTGTCTTTCTTAAAATCAATTAAGTTAATCTTTATAGCAATTCGTGTAGTAGTTTAAGCATTATAGAGACTAAAGGGAAGTGTCAGTTTAAAGTAACTAATAATGTCAAGATAATCTCATAGTACCAAGCTATCTCAGCAATAGTTCTTCAGTATGAAATCAGCATATATATGCCCTTGGTAAATTTTGGACTAAGGAGCCAAGAGCCGTGAGTAAAATTAATAAAATAAATATTAATATTACATTGTCTTCCCAAAATTAATTTATCAAAGACCCTGAAAGGGACAGGTAATGAGCTCACCTTGCTAAGGAACCTCTGCCCATTCTTCTGATGCCTTGCAGAACTTCTGCACCACATCAAGATAGCATATTTCAAGAGAATTTTCAGTAACCTTTCCCAGTATGAGCTTGGCTGCAAGCAGAAGACATTATTTTAAAATTACTTTTCATGAACTTCTTTTACACTGATTTATTTTTTTATTTAATTTATTTTTTCCATTCAACCCACAATTGGTTTCTAATTTAAACAACAGATTGATTTTAAATTGCTTAGCACATCTGAAGCTTCAGAAAAATTTCAACTAAGTTCACTCATATAAGTCAATAAATATTGGAAGTGCTATGGTGGTGGATGTAGGGCGTGAAAAAGTGGCATTGCCTCTTTCTGATCTGAGTTGCCTCTCTAAAACTAGGTTGTTTTTTAGTTCAACTTTCAAGGTCATTGTTTTGTAAAGTAAAGTGGTTTATTTCTATAATACAATGATAGGCTACATTTACTGAATCTCTATTTGGATATTTTCCTATGATTGAAAATTTCTCCCTTTTGGTTGGGTTCTGTCCAACCCCAAGAATCTATAATTTTGTAATCTTTAGTTCAAAATTGCTCTCTTATTAAATTTTTTTGTCTTATATCTGTCTTATTGTTCAGATAGATGAAAATTCGTCATATTTCCGGAAGTCCAGAAAAGAGTAATTATCTGTAATCCTGTTATTCAGAGATAATCCCCATTGTGTGTATTCCTTGAGACTTATCTATTTTATATTTATATATCAGTAAATATATCGACATAACTAAAATGGAAAAGCTAAATTTTAATGAGATAGCACTGTAATGACCTAGTTGATGATGAACATTTTATTTTCCTGCTCATTGCTAAGCAAGATATGATATCTTGGTTTCTTTATGGTAATGTATAACATTT
>NW_012149119.1:983155-1008250 GCF_000956105.1 Propithecus coquereli | reverse complement strand
TTTGAAGTCTCTGAAAGAATGAGAGTATAAAAGGATATGTTATTTTATAACATTCTGTTTATAGGAGAAAAGGAAAAACCTGTTAATGCCTTTATTATGCCTCATTTCTCAAAATTCAGCCTTCAGTCTCTAAAATACTGAATGTTGGCAATAAGATTCATCTCTACTGGCTTACAAGTATATCCCCTTAATATCTGTTGACTATAAAAATCTTAACAGATTTTATAGAAGCAACTGGTAGAAATATAAGGAAAAAAAGGTGTCAATACCAAAAGCTACTGTTACTGGGACTAGTTGTAGTTATACTAAACCACGTGTTTAAAAACCAGTTCCCACGTGCTTTCAGAGTACGGTTGCACCCCATGTCTGTAAATCCTTTCTGTGGTCCTCACCTTGGCAGTGGCATGGGGGGAAGCACCCTTCTCCAGCAACAGCAGCGCCACCTTCTGGTTGTCATAGTGAGCAGCAACATGGAGCGGGGTAAGGCCATTCTGCAAAGGGCGTGTTTCAGTTTCAGCATTAATAAATCAGCGTTAGCTGCCCTGAAGCTACGAGGATGCGTGGAATCCGTTATGGATTAAGTCCATGTTAATTAATTAATATAGTCAATAGAAAAAAAAAAGAATCAAAATAAACAAATACCTAATCATTTTTAATAACTTTCATATTAAAAACATAACTAAAATGGAAAAGGGAAATTTTAATGAGATAGCACTGTTGTTCTAACAATGTTAATTTATTCTCTCATTCAGTCTTCACAACAACTTTATCAGTAAATATATCGACATAACTAAAATGGAAAAGCTAAATTTTAATGAGATAGCACTGTTGTTCTAACAATGTTAATTTATTCTCTCATTCAGTCTTCACAACAACTTTATGAATTTGGTACTTGTTAATACCAATATTGTAGCATTGTTTTATTTTTGAAATAGAAAGATGAAATATAAAAAAATTGAGCGAGTTGCCTAAGGCCACTTAGCAGAAAGGCTGAACTGGACTGTGAACTCAAGCAGACTGACTTCAAAGCCCTTATTTTTAATCACTACACAGTATTACCTCTGTCTTATTAGCAATATATGCTATTTTTCCATGCCAATAAATGTACGTCTAAACAAGCATTTTAATGATTACACGCTATTCCTTTGGTGATTTACAATACTGTATAGAACCAACCCTCAGGTGATGTGCACTTAGATTGTTTCTATTTTATTTCATTATTAAAAATGATTCTGCTATAAACGTCTTTCAGCATGTGTAATTTCTAGTATAATATGTCTAACTCTTAAATATCTAGGTAGTTTGCCTTTCTTGCTAATAGTAACAGAATTACTTGCTCAAAGATTATTCCTTGATTCTGCTGGTCAATATAATTATATTAATATTAATGCAAAAATATATTCTGAACACCTGCTGCATTACAGACAGCTACAAGCTGCAGATTCAACATGGAGGAACTGCACAAGAGTTCACAGGCTACAAATTTTCATCAACCAATAAATTTTAAAAGAAATGATGGAAAAGCTTTGCTTGATTATAGATTCACAGTTCACTTCTCAGGAGATATTTAGGAGTATTATCAGTTTTAAATGAAAATCTGTCACATTGTGTGTGTGTGTGTGTGTGTGTGTGTGTGTATGTGGGTGTCTATGTGTGTGTGTGTGTTGACTCACTCTCCATCCTGAACAGAAAAAACACCATAGGCTACATCTTCCTTTGACCATGAGACATTCACTAAAGTTATGTCTATACAAAGTCAATGTAAACATTTTGGTGAGTGACCTACTGCTTTGTTTGACAGTGTCAGGCCACTCTATTTTTTTCTCCTCTACTTTGTCTCTGGATTAACTAGCTGGTTTTAAAGGTTTAACTAGCTGGTTTTAAAGGTTTGTTCAGACTTTGCTCTTGTATCAGTTTTTGTGGGTATGCATCAGTTTTACATGCATGCTCACATATGTGTACATTATTTCTACCTGACATCTCTCCTGGATGAACCACGTTATCTGCAATTAAAATTTCCACAAATATGATTATTATTATTTTTTGAGACAGAGTCTTCCTCTGTGGCCCCGGGCAGAGTGCAGTGGCATCATCATAGCTCACAGCAACCTCAAACTCCTGGGCTCAAGCAATCCTCCTGTCTCAGCCTCCCCAGTAGCTAGGACTACAGGTGTGCACCAGCACGTCTGGCTAATTTTTTCTATTTTTGGTAGAGATGGGGGTCTCACTCGTGCTCAGGCTGGTCTAAAACTCCCGACCTCAAACACTCCTCCTGCCTCAGCTGCCCAGAATGCTAGGATTACAGGCGTGAGCCACCACACCCAGCCCACAATGATTTTTTGAGTTAGATGTTTGGAAAAGAAAAGTTACTAAACTTTAATATTTTATTTACATGTTAACATTTTTCCTTTATAATTTTCTACAGTACTTTTTCCCACATTGTTTTGGATTCTCTCTGTTTTTAAATTTCACAGGAAAAAAAAATACCTTCAATTAGATATTGAAACTAGTTCTTAAGAGTGAAGATTTTTTTTTATAAATTCCAATTAGCCTTAAAAATCTATTTTTTCCATACTGTCCTAATTATATTAAATTATTAAAAATAACTCACAACATTTTGTAATTTACAGAAGGTTTTAACAAATAAGAAAGGCTTTCTGGATTTCTTGAAGGGACACAATCTGATCCACATGATTCTCTTAGTTACCTGAATAAAGGAAAATAAATAATAATCATTTGATCTATTACTACAATATTTCTTTTATATTCTATTGATATAACAATGTGGCTTAAATTTCCTTCTTTTATTTTCTGTTAATACATGCAACAGTCTCATATTCCCTCTCCATGTTAAATACACATTATATGCCATACACCAAGTTAAGTGCAACCAGTCAAAGATAAGTAAGTTGTCTTTGCTGTCCTCAAAGAGTTTTTGGAGGAACCATGTATGGTAGCAGAAGGTTGTGCCCCTTGATGCTGTTAGAAGTACTAGAAAAGAAGAAAGAAAAAGATTTTGTGAGAGGAAAGCTTGACATCTATTGAGGGAAGTTTGTGGAGAAGCGGGCTTCATGAAGTAAGTGATGAGATGTTATTAATGCTAACATGAATGCTAATATGTTTAGCAATCTCAAAGCTTCTTTAGGTCTGATGAATGCTATAACTTTAGAAAGGGGAAAACACAGATAATTTGAATGATTTTAAGCTACTTTGCCAAAAATGATAAAAGTTGTTGTTTTAGTCTTCTTTAGCTTCATGATATCTAACTGCTCTTTCCAAACTCAAAACATATTTGCACCTATATTGTTATTGATTGAATTTAGTAATATTTTGATATATGGTTTCTCAAATCAATATGTGTTGCAAATGAAAGAATGACAAAGAGTGTTCCAGATTTGCAAGAGATTGGCACTTAACCAGATCTTTTTAAATTCAGAATCAGTATTCCTCCACAATTTACTGTGTAGTTCTTAAAGAGTTTTAGAATCATGAAAGATTTTTTTAAATCTTTAATATCCAAGATCATTTCACCTGACCCCTTCATTTTGCAGAAGAGGAAATGGAGGTCTGCATAGTGAAGAGACTTGCTCATCCAATCACTTTTTGTCTTTTCGTTTAGCTGACCTATTTTCTAAAATATCAATATAATTAAAGTGTGTACTCTTGGCCTTCAAATAGTTGGTGTTATTTATACTGTTTATATGGTGATTATTTATGTGACTGCCTTCTCTGTTATCTCAGTTTGATCAGTTCTATTTATATCTTGATACTACTATTCAAGCATCTGCCTTCCCAATCAGTATGCATTTCTTCTAGGTCTTAAATTGCTAACGTTTAAGTAGCCATTTACCAATTTTCCTCTCAGTGTGTAGTACATCTACTTTAAAATTAATATTATTTGAATGTGTAATTTTGAGGTCCTCCCTAGGATTTTAATGGTCCATTTGTAGAAGGAAAAATCAACATCTATTTTCCATCCACTACTGACAAATATGTTGAAAACAGTAGGAGGCTTGTAAAGTTAAAAGCTTATTTATTTTTAAAATAAGAAAGCACATTTATGTACCACAGAACAACCAATCTTTGTGAAATGGTACCACTAACGCTATTTCCTGCCACATGATTTTAGTTTACATATTGCCTTCTAACTCACATTCATTTCATTCTGGACCATATCAACAGCTTCTTTTATTCAAATGTCCAGGACAAGTTTGAGTTGAATTGAATATGAAAGATATAGGAGGATATATGCAAGGGTGCGTTCAATGTCTTGTATAGTTGAAGAACTGCAAAGAATGTTAGAACTGCAAAAATTCCAAGACATTCTACAGACAAAATTTTCATTGGTCACGTATTTGTATAGTTTTTACCTTACCTGAAATATTGACAAAGGTGTTAATTTGTTTGTTTTGATAAGACAACTTAGGATCATCATAGTAAAGCTTATTGTCCCTAGAAACATGGCTCGACATACTGGAACCAGTATTAAATTAGAAATACCTGTTACTTTATGGCTCAAGGGAATCAAAAGCAAGTTCAAAGAGTGGGAGACATCTTTCAATGTGAAGTAGAAATCAGTTACTGCTCCTCCCCTGGAAAAGTCACATTACACTACATGCTTTCCACATACTTGCCTTTTGGGGAGCTATGACCTACTTACTTATTTCTCTATGGTGTGGCAGTTATTCAGGTCGATGTGTACATGTGTTTTTCTACCTGCATATGCTTAGGTAACTAAGTGGCATCCACTAACTTCACAAAAAAATCAATTTCAGAATGTTATAGTCATACTTCATGAGGACATAAAACTTTAAGAATTTGTTTTAGGACATTGAAAATATTTACCATTCAAAAACAGGAAAGCTATTGCAAAAATAGCCAGAAGTTGAGGATGAACAGTGGCCATATTTTCCAGAAGGAAGCAGTACAGTATAGTGATTAAAAGATGGGGCCTGGCTTGAGGTCTCCGGTGTCCTGATCCAGTATCCATCACTACTGACTGGCCTTAGGAAGAAACTCAGGATGCTAGACTTGCTGTAAGACCTTGCTAAAGCAGAACACAAATAGGCTGAGTAAAGCAGGTAATTTGGCCTAATAATTAAACTATGTATGGGACTATGGAATGTAAAGGAGGAGAACAATTCTTAGACTCAATAATGTGGACAATTTAAATATCACAATTATAGTCTGATTTCAAATATAAAATATTATAACAGTGAATATATTGAAGACAGAAACTGTGAGTCAAATAAGCGATGACTTTCTATTAACATTTGTAAAGTATTTTACACAATGCCTGATATAGAGTATGTATGTTCTCAATAAATGTTCATTGTTAGAACTTTTCATTCTTTCATTCTTCAATCAGAGAGAGCACAGATTTGAACATGTTTCATACTGATTTAACTTTATTAAGAAAATTGCTTCAAATTGCAGGAGTATGCATCTTAATGTTTGAAAGGGATCTGGAACTGTGGGACCATAAAGCAGAGAGACAATTAGTCCAGTGGGGGTTAGGCCCAGTGAGGAATGTTTTCCCAGAGAAGGTGACTGTCCCAAAAGCTCACAATGAGACAGAAAAAGTTGCAGATGTATGTGTTAATGTGCGTGTCTATGTATGTATGACTCTATGTTTATGTAGATATATATGCAAGAAGAGATGGGCTCCTGAGCAGAGGAGCCAAAATTGGAAAGGAACGGAGGCATTTGATCCTGGTTCATTCAGGGAAAGGCAGGTGGTTTAATATGGCTGTAGGACTGGGGAAGTGAAAGCAGTAAGAAAGGAGCCTGGAGAGGGAGGTAGAAGACAGATTATGAAGAACCTTGTAAATGGCATCAACAGTAAAAATTAGGCAGCTATTGAAAGATTTTAGGGAGTTGAATGACAAGATTAAAGTCGCCTTTTAGAAATACTGCTCTGGTTGCAGTGTATAGAGACTACTGAAAAAGGATAGAGCAGGAGAAGGTATCTGTGAAAATCCAGTGGGGATGCGTTATTATGGTGTGGAAGACACAGCACATCTGGACTGAATCAAGCATGTGTAAAGGTCTACGGTGATGTTCCAGTAAAACTGAGGAAATCCTATGAACTGGTAGCTAGAATAATTAAGAAGATCAATAGCTAGTTTAACAATAGGGAGAGCCTCCAGTGGGGGTATCCACATGGTTATAATCTGAGACTTTGTCTTTAACTCTTGCTTATCATTTTTATCAGTTACTTGGACATAAAAACAAGACTGAATATGACCTAAAGGCAGAGAAAAGAAACACCTTTCACATATCTTTGTAACATTAGTAACCTGCCTTAATACATTAGATGTTGAACAAATTAATATTAATAGTTGATGATAGAATCAGGATCCAAATGGTCTTAATTAGGACATTAGACTGACTGTAAATATTAATAGATGATATTAATCAGGGACACATGTAAAAGAATAAAAAAATAAGTAAATCACAAACATAAACTTTTTCAACAGTAGACTTAGGGCGAATCATCAGTGTGATATTGTACTCTTAAAAAAAACACTATTCATTTTATCTACAAAACATTAGTTTAGAGAGCTGATAGCTCCATCATAATTTTCTTTGCTTGGACCCACCTGGAGCATAACACTGAGCTGCGGGTACACTGGAGTGTATTCAGAAAAATATGACTAGAAAGATGAAAGGATCAGAATAGTCATGTGAAAAACAAGATTTGAAAATTTTAAGCTGGGTAAAAGAAATATAATAGACAGATGAAATGTGTTTTCAAATTCTGGAAGATGATCACATGAAAGTTGGGCTTAAACATATCTCAATCAGAATAAATGTTTAGAAACTTTAGGAAAACAAATGATGGATTAATACATGGGAGAACTTTGTGCTAGAGCTCTCCAGAGAGTCATAGAGATGTCTGAGTATCCAAAGGATTGATGGACTGGATGATTTATTCATTGTGTGATTTTTAAACTCCTCCATCCTTAACACTTAGAGTAATAGACAATTTTAGTGAACATCTAAATATTTGCAGATTAATTTAATGTCCATTTTGAGAGATCCATTAAAAACATGCCAGTAGTAACAAATAAGCATAGGAGTTTTGTTTCTTTCTTTTTCTTTCCCCCCCAAACTTTTAATGTGAAATGTTTCGAACATATAGAAAAGTTCAAGTAATAGTATAATAAATACTCATCTACTCACCACCTTGATTAAACAACTGTTAACATTTTTCAATTTTTGCTTTTGTGATACTTTACACCTAAATGCTTCAGCATGGATCTTCTAAGAGCAATGATATTTTCTTACATAACCACTATATCATTATTTTGCTTAAAATGCAAAAAATAACTTCCTAATTTCATTTAACATCCAGGGCATTTTTAAACTGGCCTTTGGCATTATATTGTATCAAAATTAAACAACCTTGATGATTTTATTCTTTGGATCATTATTCGTACAAAATTAAAATGAAGAGGATACCTTTTGTATTTGTTTAGATAGAAAATAAGGTTAGCATAACCTTTGATTGAGAAAACCAGTATGTCTCCTGAGAGAATAACAGATGACATGTCATTCAGAACATCAATTTCTTCATTAAATTAAAAGTCTGTAAAACACTTATTGTACCCACTTTAAGATAAGACCTATTTGAAAAGTTCCAGAGGTTAGATATGATGTTGGTTGGCACATCCATCATGGGTTTATGAGTCATACAATCCTCTGTAGTAGTTAAAATTGATCTAAAAGAGAAAGGCATTGGCTAGGCTTCAGCAGTTGACTAATAAATCTTTTATTTCAAGTCTTGAGTAATGATGTTCTTTTGTGAGCCAGAGACTGTGATGGGAAATGTTTCAGTGCTGGGTGTTCTGAGTAAACTGGGGACCCCTCGCCATTTGGTTTTCTATGTCTACAAAACAAAGCAGGGCAACTATGCACATAGAAAAGAAATGTCTCCTCTGCTTCTATCCTTCTTTCTTTAACAAGCCTATTATAACATGATGAGAACTGTTAACTTTTAAGCTTGTAACAAGAACTGCAGGCATTTTATTGTGCGATATGGAGGTTATATGAGATATGACAGCCCTCTTGAATTAAAACAACAAACAAAACAAATAAGAGTAAGGCTGTGTGCATGATTATCTTAGATGATTTTTTGAATTTGGAAAAGCTAAAGATAAGTGTGAGAAAGAAGTATATTGTGGTGTGTTGTATAGAGAATAAGGAATTTGATAATAATGACAAAGTAGTCTCTAGATTCTTGAAAATGTGAAACTGAATGAATCTTTGTGCAAGTCTAGGGAAAGCATGTAGCTATAGACTACTAAGATCTGCTTTAAGATCGTATAGTTCTTCTATGTTCTTTATTACTCTGGGATGTATTTTATCCACTAAACATGTTTTATAAACTCTGTAGTGTAACAAGTCTCTCCTCTTAGACCACATGCTTATGAAACGTTACATACAATTCTGACACTTCATAATAAAAAGAATAAGTCTAGAAGCAAACAGTTTTTATAGGAGTTACCCAGCACAAAATGAATGTTATTGTTCAAGACATAGAAAGAGAAAAAGTACTGTTTAAAATCACATAAACAATTATTCTTTCTCAGGTTCATGAACAGGTGCAAAAAGTGCTTTGCCATTCAATTTTTAATATCAATTTTAAAATCAAAGGTATACTTTAAAAACAGCTGATTTCCTCCTCAGAGAATCAAATTTATGAACTTTATTTTCTACTTTACAAAGAAAATATGTAAAATATGTATCCCCTCGGGTCTGGGCCCATCTCAGATTGCAGATAATTGTAAGGTGCCTCCCCGGCAAGGCTTAGCCTATTTCCCATGCTTTGGATTTGATCATCTTGCTTCTGGGACACCTGGCTGCTCCACTTATCCCCTCTCTTTTCTACCTTTTACCTTTCCCTTCCTATTGGTCTTTTCCTCCTGCATATATACATATTAAGTCTTTCTCATTATAAATGAAACAAATGCACAAACATTTTATATTCTCTCCTATCTACTCTCTGGTTTTCTGCTACTCCTTAACATTCTACCTTGATTTTTAAGAAATTTTATTTATTTTGTTAAAAAACAAGATTAACATAGATCCATTGTCAGCTATTTAAAATAAATGAGCAAAAAACAGAAAATTAAAATTAATCAAATGCCTATTATCTAAAATGAACCGCAGTTAATATTTTGTTATGCGTAAGTGCATGTCATAACTACTTGTAAAGCATTTTTGTCATCGAATATATTTTATAGACTACTTTTAAAATGGCTAGATGTTTTGTATTAATTATATGTATCATAATTTATGTACATAGTATCCTACCATTGCAGATTTATAAAATTGCTAAATATATTGTTCTTATGAACAAAGAAGTGAGCATTATTATAGCTAAATCAATGACATTTTTCTTAAAGTTATATCCTATAAGTAAAATAAGTGAATTCAAGTGTGTGATAGTTTTAAAGCTTGATAGATTAAAAATGATTTTCAGGAAAGTTTGTGTCAATTTGTTTTTCCATTCTACTGTGCTTTTTATCGCACCTCAACAAATTTGATCTGTAAAGAGTCTATCTCATAGTTTTAAATAACCTTTCTTTTTTCTATTTTTGAACATTTTCATATATTATTGGTTATTTGAATTTATTATTTGTGAATTATCTTTGTACTTTGCCAATTTTTCTATTTACCTTATATTTTTTGTTAGCTATTTTTACATGTTGAATATATTGAACCTTTTTAAAAACATATCATGTTTATACTTAATTAATATACTTTCATGTGTTTTCTTATCTTCCTTTAATCATATTTCTGTTTTATGTATAGATATTTTTCAAATATTGAAGCTACATTTAGTAATATTGCTCTTATTTTTACTGCTTATCAGACTTAAAAAGGCCTTAGCACTTTTATACAATTGTTTATTAAAGTAAAATTTTGTTGAAGGATGATGTACATATATCAAAGCACACAAACTGTAAGAATAAAGCTCTAATAATGTGTAAGCACCCAGATTAAGAAATCGAATATCACCAGCATCCCAGAAGTATATCATATTCCCTTTACCACTACTTTCATCACGATGATTTTTTGAACTTTTTAAAAATGAAATTGTACAGCAGTATTCTTTCGTGTCTGGCTTCTTTTATTTAATCTTTTGTTTGTGAGAGCCGTCTCATGTTGCACACAGTTCTTTATTGACGCATGTCTTCCATGGTTCCACAAATATTCTTGTACGTGTTTTTTGATGAACATATGTATATACACATTTTGGGGGGTACATATTTTGGAGTGAAATTTCTGGGTCATAGGATTTCTGTATTTTCTATGGTAAAATACTTACACACCCAATTTTTAAAGTAGATTGAGCCAATTTGTCTTTTTCATTTTAGCCATGCTGGTACATGTAAAATTATTTTGAATTGTGGCTTCAGAGCCCATGTCTAATACCACTGTTCTCCTCCATATAGTTTGATGCTTCACACCCATTAGAAACATAAATACTTATTAACCTTCTGTTTAGCATAAGTCACCAAAGAATTTAAATATATTCAGAGTACTATTTCGTAATAAGTTGATTACTCGAGTAACTATACCATCAAATTGATTAAAATCCAGAATGAGAAATCTTTCAAACAGATACACTATCAAATAACAAATCTTCCTATTTCTGAATATAAATTTGCTTTATACTTGTAGTATTTTCTGAGTCCTAATTCCTAATAGTTAGAGTAATTGTTATAGTACCGACTTCTTCCTAATTTATAATAGGTAGTTTGCTAATAGTATAGTCACCTGACATTCACATGTCAAAATACCTTTGATGAAGTATGAATTGCTAGCTGGGGAACTGGCTTATTCAAGGGAGTTTAATTCATGAATCATTGTGCTGAGAATACACGGTGTGAAATTTGAAAAGAAAGATAAATGTTCTTCATTTTAAAGTACTAGTTTCCTAAGGACAGAGGTTAGAGGGGGTTAGGTATCAGGTGCTCCTTCCTTTTATTCAATTGGCCAAACCAACAATAAAAAAGAAACTCTTTTGGAAACAAAGGTCCCAGGTAGGTCACTTTCAGCTGATGAAAGAGTAATGATATTAGAGAGAAGGAAAGCCAGGACAAGAACGAGGGAACTTGGCTGAGACAGCCGGTGAAAGGTGAGATTGAAGGGACATGTTTTTAAGTTATACTCTACATTTTATGGCCAAAATTATGTGCTATGGTGTTATTCATTATTTAAGGGGTTTGCATCGTTTTGGAAAGGTATCCTTCATAAACGTCAGTATCTTCTAAAATACTGCATTGAACTCTTTTCTCACAAGTCAGATGCTGGAATTTGCAAATATTTTGGGCTTTTAACACAGTAACTGTCGTAAAAATTGTGCTAAAGAATTCTGATTTCTGAATGAATGGAGACAAATTTAATACAATTTTCCCAATGCTTAACTGTACAATATATATCAATACAGAGGATTGATTACTCTGGAACCATGTGCAAAACTTTGGGGAGTAATTTTCAATACTTAAGGCAATATTTATACCTACCTAGCCCCTAAAATAATTAATAATTAAAGAAAAAAGGCAAAATCATAGTTATATCATGTTCAATTTTGGCAGTAATACTAAGGCAATTTTGCCAATATGGATTTATCTAAAAGGAAATATCCTGAAGTTCATAGAAAAAGCAAGCACAAATCCCATAAACTTAAATCTCTCTCTCTCTCTCTCTCTCTCTCTCTCACACACACACACACACACACAAATGCACATGCACACACTTAAAGGTACAGAAAACTTTTGAAATTTTCTCTACATTGTGAGAATTGTCTGATTATTCTCTTTCTTTTTGCTAGGTGGTATTTTTGAATATGTGGAATCTGGCCCAATGGGAGCTGAGGAACTTGCATTCAGATTTGCTGTGAACACAATCAACAGAAACAGAACCTTGTTGCCCAATACTACCCTCACCTATGACACCCAGAAGATAAACCTCTATGACAGTTTTGAAGCATCCAAGAAAGGTAGATATTCAACATTATGTTTTCTGGAATTCAAATTCTAGGTATTCTTAAGAGATTTATTAATTCCATCATATAGTTGATAAGTTGTTAGGAATAATTACATGCAAAGGTTTCTTTTCAAAATGCACATAAATTTTATCAAAGAAGGTAAAGTAATACAATTCCCTACTGCAAAAAATCTGCTTATAACATGAAATATAATTAGATCTGTGATAGTGAAATTTTTTTCCCATTAATCCTTCTGTCTTGTTATTGACTATTCCTGACCTCAAAAACTCACTGAAATAAAATAATGTTTCAATGGATTTTACCAAGTTTTGCAATCAATTCTTATATCTTTATTAGCATTACCTGTTAATCCCATTCTATTATTAATATTACTGTGGTTTCAATTTATTGACTACCTTGAAATTTATGTGGTTCTAAGTGACTTCAAAAAGTCAGTCCAATCTTAAAATTTCACTGGAAATTTGTGAACAACCATTAGTTTATGTGTACTACATGCTTATTTTTTAACCATTCGATATTTCTTCTTGCAACTGAAAATAAATGGTTAATTATATAAAAATTGTATTATATAAAGAAATAATTAGAATACTTTATAAATTTTATTTCTTTTATTATGTTGTAACTATTTTAAATGTGAACAATAGGAAAATAATTTGTGGAATATGAATTTAATATTTATGTATGAAAGAAGGCATTAGAAAAAACTATTATCAAAGCATTTATTTTAACCAAACAGCAAATAATAAATGTGTTTGAGAGGTGTTTCCATAGCCTTATGTGGGTGATATTTTCTTATATACATAGTTGATCTCATAGTAGGTAATCTATTCGTTTGCATAGTCAGTGTTATGTAACAGTAATTAAATTTTATATTATAGATTTTCTCTAAGGAGGGGGCTTACAAAACATTTGTTATAACTCCATATTTTTAAACAATGTTTGCTTTTCTGCAATGCTAATATGGTTTCACTAGCTACCTTATATTAATGGAAATGTACATAATTATTTATAATTCTAAGTTGGTGCAATTTTTCTCTAAGCTTATTAATATTAATGGCAGCTGACTAGGTACAATATTTTCTGAGATGAAAGTATCTTTCTTTTCCCCCAGCATCTAACTAGTGTTTATCAAAGCCATATTCTGCATGCCCTTTGAATTCATATCTTTATGAATACAAATAAGTTTCCATATTTTAGAACCATGTCTGGGTGATGAAAGGTTTTGAAGGCTGAAAAAAGGGTTAAAGGTTACTGTGAAATACCACATTTGTCATCATAATTGCAGAATTAGTCATTAACTGCAAGACAAGTGCATTTGATTAGTGGCATAGTTCATGATTGTTTCCATTAGGAAGAAGAAGCTCTGCCTCTAATGAAAGTATTTTGACCAAAGACTATGGAATATAAGTACAGTATAGATAAAATATTAACAGATTTCTTCATGGAGATTTCAAAGTAACAATGTTTATAAAAAACAACAGGTTAGAATATTCTGACAACAAACAAAGCACTCTCCTGGGAATGCCTGAGCAAAACTTTGAGGTGATAAAATCATCTGGTTTCCAAAATATTATAAGGAATTTATGAGCTTTATCACTCATTAAAAATCGTTAGGAATCAAATCTATCAGTTGACTTTGGCCCGAAGCTACAAAAAGCTTAAATAAGTGTATGAGTAACTTTCTTTGTGATTGTTATAGTTTGGACCTTATCTTATGAAGCTCTTGTTTGTTGAGTTATTACTCTGTAGAAGGCCCAGCAATATGTAAAAAGATAATATAAGAGAGAGAACCGATATAATCTTTGAACCTTATCAATAAAGTTATATATCAATAATGTTGTTAATGATTATGAAATAACTTTAATTTGGACATTTTAAAATTTTTTTTAAATTATTTCTTTCCAACGCAAGAAATAAGAAATTAGATGTTAAATTTTGACATTTTCTCTAACTTTTTTCTTATACTTTTAATAGGTAATACTATTTTGCTCAAGTAATGAATACTTTGATGTATTGAAACTTGAATTATTGTTTCAATCATACATTATTTTTAAATGACTCCTCTGATAACTAAAAACTCTAATTCTTATGTGAAACACACCTAGGAATATTCTATAATAAATCCTCATATAACATTTTCAGCTATCTTGGTTTGTGATTTGTCAAAAACCTAGTGAACAAAGATCTTTTATCTTAATGTATGTGAATTAAAATCCCATGTCAAGTGAAAAATTCTAGGGTCCAGCCAGCCTTTCTAGTCATTTAAAATTCCAATCATTATTTAAAATATAAGAATCTATATATTCAAAAACTATTTAGATCATACTGAATTTTTAAAGAATGTTTAAAAAGTAGTTTTTTTTTCTAACCAGGATTTACTTAATTATTAAATACTTCCATGCTTAAGAATTAATCTATCACATTGTATTTTATGCAAAAAATTCTGAGAAAAAATAGCAGAAAGTCTCACACAGTAGAATTATAAACTATATGTTTTGGAAGAATTGAATCTGAACAACCAATTTATGCCTAAATCCCAATAACAATCTTTCTCTGTCCTGGTTAAATATTTTCAATGCTGAGTGAACCATTGCCTCTTGGGGAAGACTATTCCATTTTCAAACATTTCTTACCTTTAGAATTTTTTAAAATTTAAATTCAATCAAGATTCATGAGAAACTTCTAACCAATTGTCCTAATTCTTCCTTTGCCAGTCAAATTAAACAAACTTAATCTTCTTTCACAAGCCAGTTCTTCAAATATTTAAAGATAATTAATTTTCATGTTTTCAATAATTATTCACTTTCTGGGCCCAAAGTACCATTTGCTTCAGTGTACCTTATAGAATGTCAAGTCTTGGAACAAGCTAGTTTAATCTGAATACCCTTCTAATTTGCTTATGCCTTTCTTAATTAGTGCAGTTATTATTTATGTGAATAAAATTTCCTACGAGTAAATACAAACTGTAAAAAATAGTCTAGAACAATAGAAAAGACTTATAGCATACCAAAACCAAATATATAAAGATAATTGAATACTTGTCTAATGATTTTGGTGTTTTGTCTACTCAATGAGATTAATCCATATGAAATCACCCCCTAAGAGCCATTGAAGATTTTGTATGGTTGGCTGTATGCATAACTTTACCTATATCACCAGATACATGTAAATATTTAGCTGTGTGTGGCCATAGCTAATTGAGTGGGGAGGGGCAGGACCAAATGGCTTCTGATTAAGAATTTGAAAATGTAAAGAGTGGTCAGTGAATTTGATAAGCAACACTATTCTCTCATCCCCTTCAAATAAACTATTCTTTCAAAATGAGCACTCTTTTCCCCCCTCCCATTAAATTCAAAAACGTTCCTCCTCTCTCTCTTTTCCTCTCTCCCTCCCCTGACATTATCTATAGAATTATTTGAACATGAAGCTGCAGGCATGGTGGTGAATTAATTCCCTTGTAACAAACTGAAAATGTTCAGAGTCAGACAAAATGTGAAATTAGTGAAACACAGACGTTATATTAAGGAAAAACAAATCTTTCTGCAGGATGATACCTTTGGGTTTACAATAATAATATGGTATCTGTTGGCACACCGGCATCTCTCCTCTCATTATTGACAGACTTCTATCTCCTCTTCAGCCTGTGATCAGCTGTCTCTCGGGGTGGCTGCCATCTTCGGGCCTTCACACAGCTCGTCAGCAAACGCAGTGCAGTCCATCTGCAATGCTCTGGGGGTCCCCCACATACAGACCCGCTGGAAGCACCAGGTGTCAGACAACAAAGATTCCTTCTATGTCAGTCTCTACCCAGACTTCTCTTCACTCAGCCGCGCCATTTTAGACCTGGTGCAGTTTTTCAAGTGGAAAACCGTCACAGTTGTATATGATGACAGCACTGGTAAGAGAAATCAGTAGCCTTTGGGGCTATGCTTTAAATATACATAATATTCTGGTGCACGTTTTTTTAAATTAAGGGATAGAAAGACATTTAAAATCAAACACACCCTAATTTTGCATATCCAAACAAAAAACAGCTGATTCACATACTTTTTCTCTGTCTTCGTACAAGCACTGTTTTTTTTTTTTTTTTTTTCTGTGAAGGATCAGCTAGTTTGAACTATGAATTAGACAAAGGATAGGGATAATATGACACATAAAATTCGAATATTTATTCAAAGATTTTTCTGCCAGGTAGTTTCCTATGGTAAAGCTGTGTGATGAGTCAGTGAAATTTGCCAAGAAGTTCAGAATTTTGCCTTAATATTCATTTAGGTGTTTGTGTGCAAAGAATGCATATGAAAAATAATAAACTTCACACCTGTAAGGCATTTTAAAATTTAGAAAAGTTTTTACTCAAATGTGGAACAATATAATATCCAGTGAAATACTTAAGTTTCTAGAACTACTTTGTTTGTAGACACCACTTGGAGACTGAAAAAATAGAATTTACTAAATGGTATTTATTTAGGTGTTTTAAAGGAATATTTTAGTGAATATTTGCTGTCTAGAGGTTGTCTGTGCTTTCTTGTTCTAACGTATGTTGCTAATTTTGTATATGAATGGTTATCTTGAGTTATCAATTAAAATCAAGTTTCAAGAGAAATATAAAAAAGTAAACAGCAAAAATGAAGTTTTAATTTTGTTGGCAGTTATATTGGTGAAGCAACCGTATACTATTTTGCTTACTATAGCGTGATAATTGATTTTACTTTAAGATGTTTATCAACAATATAAATAGTGTTGTTTAAGTTAGAATGTAAAAACATTTTATTTTAGGACACTTCACTATACCTTCATATTTGCATCAAGACTGAAATTCATTTGAATTTAAATTCTCTCAAAGTATGCCAGGAGTATACTTTGTGCATGCATGCAGTATATAGAACTTTGTACAGAAATTTGTCCAGTTGCCAATAAAATTGATCATCCACAAATTGACAGATTGAAACTCTTCCAGGGAAACAGGAAACTGAGAACTACGGGACTGGAAAAACAATGAAAGTATTAATAATATCAAAAACATTTTCACTGGGATAAGAGTGAACCTAAATACAAATTAATAATTTTGTTATTCTTATTAAAAATGTAGAATATAAATAATTTTAACTTAGAAATACATCAATAAGAGTCCTTAAAAATAAACTAAACATCTTTGATGTGTCTTTTAATTCAAATTAGACATATTAAATTTATTGTATTATGTTTTATTCCAAAATCATTACATTTTAGTCATTAATAAAGTTCTATATGCCAAATTTTGAATGACAGGCTCTATGTAAATGATTTCTCTGGGCTTATGTAATGAAATGGCTTAGGACATCCTCAATTACAAATTGATCCACTTATGTTTATGGATGATCACATACAGAAATATATAAGTATGAATACATATCTATTGGGAATCCATGGGTTATTTACATCTCCATTCCTTCCTGATATAATTCAGGTGTATACTGGCCAGACATATATCTTCATATGTACATGCACATACACATGATATACATATGTACACACACACATCTATATATCGTACATGTGATATTTTGTATTTATTTATTTATTATTACTAAGACTCCTCATAAGAGGAAGAAAATTGGCAAATGTTCAAAATGTTTGTGAACATATCACCTTTCTTCACTATTGTGTTTGTATGTGTGTTGGAATTTTATTTCAAACGTGCTTCTTGAGTGATTGAATAAGGAGATAATAGGATTTGTGATCATGTCATATCATAATTTGGTAAGATGAAGCTTCCTGTGTAATTGATCTGTCCCTGCTTTAAATTAAATTCTAAATTATATCATTGAGACACATTTAAACAGGAAAATATATATAATAGTTAATTACATTTACATATTTTTATGGAGTCCTGGCCTCAGATTGAATTTATTAAAATACTTTAAATTACTATTTAAAGGAAACATTTCCACTCTTGTTGCTTTGGAGGTAACATAGACACTTGAAAACTTCAAAAGTTTTTTATTATTTAAATAATAATGTTAACTTAGAGTAGTTACAGAATTATTCGTAGAGTTAGGATGTCTTAAAATCCTCCGAGAAAAAAACGTATTAATTCTCTATTTTATGCCAACATTTAATTCAGTGAATATTGATTGATCATCTGCTACATGCTAGGAACAATTATAGGTGTGATTGTATGCCAAAAAGGAAACAAAGTCCCGACGGTTGTTGAGTTTCTATTTCTCTTTTTAGGGACGTGATTATTCATATTTTTAATATTATTTGTAATGAGCTAATTGCATTTGTTACTGGCCATTTGTTGTCTCTTTTAATTTAAAGCACTTTTGAGAACTTGTGTGTTCTTGATTATTTAATATGATAAAATTGACTCTATGCAGCATGAGTGACTTTGAAATGTATTCAGAAACATATAAAAGTAGATTTTTTGTCTTTTTGTTCATGTTTAAAAGTCTCAAGGTAGAATTTTAATGATAGAATTCAACAAAGAGAATTTGTAAACTTGTCAAGTGAGCAAGATGTACATTTGATGATGTGAAAGGAAATCTGATTATAGCTAGGACTGAGAACTGAAATGGGAAAAACCCAACCTCATACCCAACAAGATAAACATTATTGACTCTATTTTGAACTCATATATCTGCTGTTTACTGCAGGATACACATGTGCCATTTTATTTACATTTCCTTATTTCCTTTCCAAATGTATTTATTATGTATGCTATTCCTCTTATTTATATTCATTTTTATTTTGTTATGTTGTCCAGTTTGATATATGATAATTATACTTTCATGTAGTCTTTGTTCCCACCCCTGAAACAGATGGGATGATAGATGAAATATAGTGCTGGAGTAGGAGAAATTCTTAAAATGTTGTTAACAGGAGCTATTTATTTTTTATGATAATTAGCATTTGTTGTTGTCATGGATGAATGCTTTTAAACACTCTGAAAGTCTGTTATAGCTCTGAATGATGTCCAAAAATGATGGAAAAGAATTGGCTTCAGAAACAAAGCTGTGTTTCTGTCAGTCATTTTGGAACATATGATTCATTTTAAATATAAACTAAAAATAAGTTGGATAGCTGTCAGCTTGTAAGCAATTTCAGGATAAGTTGTGAATATTTGCTCTAAAATCCTTGTGTTTCATCTTTGTTTATAGATCAGCAGTCCATTGACAAAAAACTCTGGACTGGTAAACAGAAGTCTAGGATTCTATTCCCAGTTTTGCTTCTAAAATTACCAGTACAACTTCGGATAAGACAAGAAGGGAATGGAAATGGCTGAAGAAATGAACTCTAATGCACTATGCATTGTGGTAGTTGCTATCCTATAAATGATTTCACTTAATCTTCAAAACAATTCTGTGAGTCCCAAAGGAAATAGGTTATCACCTCATCACTTTTTCTCCCTCCAGTGACTGGCTCTCCTGCCCTCCAGCAGCCTACAACAGTAATATGAAAGAACATTTTTCCTCATCTTTTCCTTTCTTCAGCTCCACATTCAAGCTCTAACGATTGTCAATCTATATCTTTAAGATCTCTCCAATCTTTTTATTTTTTCCATCCTCTACCACTTCTTAGGTCAAAATCAACATATCTGTCAGCTGGATTATTAGTTACAGCCTCCTCACTGGTCTCCCTATTTCAATTCTGCATCCTGCTAATCCAGTATTTTCACTACAGTTAGAGTAATTTAAAAAACTGCAGTTCTGATCCATTCCCCTCTGAGTAGCTTCTCATAGCTCTAAGGAGAAAGTCAAAACTTTTTAGGAAGCCTTATAAGGAAGGCCTGATGTGATCTAGTTCCTGTATCTCTCCAATGATATTCGAATCTAAATTCACCACTATTTCTTTAAAACTGAGCCATCAAACTTCCTTTACTTGCTGAAAATAATATTCTGTTCACCTGGAAGGCTTTCATTCTGATCCCACTCCTCCTAGCCACTAAGTGCACCCACATGCGTATACACCTTTGTAAACATACACTCATGCATACCATCTGTCTTAGATATCAGAAAGACAGGTTCCACTGACCCCTGCTCCCAAATCTGGAATAAATTTCCCCAAATTCCCAAAGTACCGTGGTAACTCCCATGACCCCTCCCATGGGAATGCTCATCATACTATGAATGGCTTGTCTTGGCTGTATCTTCCATTGCATCAAACACACATCTGAGCAGGATGGAGTCTAAAACTGCTCACCATTTTATCACTAGCACTTAGAATATTGCCTGGTGCATGGATATACATTAATAAATATTTAAGGAATGAATACACAAAGAAGATGTTATTATGTGTATTGTTTAAACAAGAAAACTCCAATGAGTTAAATAATCTGGGTTAAATTCAGTTAGGTAGCTTTAAATATTTATCATTGAATAAATAGATTTAACAATAATTTTCAGAAAAATGTATATGATTTCTTAAGATTTAAAAAATTTTATAAGAAATCTAGAGTGAATTGTACTTATGTCTGATTTCAACTGCAATTAAACATATATTTACTTATTTGAACAATAATCTAACAAACTCCTACTGTATGCCAGACACTACCTTAGGCAGAGGGGACAGGATTATAGATAAAACTTTGACTCTTTCCATGGGCTCAAAATAGAGTGAGTGGAGGAGTGTTACATGTGATCAGGGCATTATTATAGTGTAGCAAGTTCAGAGAGAGGAAAGAAAATGATATTTTGGCAACTAAGGAGAGGAAAGGGCTTAAATCTACCTGGAAATGACAGAGAAAAATTTTGGAGAAAGTGACATTATCATGAAATTATCATGGAGGGGAAGTAAAAATGCTTCAACTGGAGAAGGGGCCAACGGGAACAACAAGTACGAATGTAAGGATGCCTGATGGAACCAGTTTGTCAGGAAAGGGCGTTCTGTGACTGGGGATCAGAAACATGGAAGATAAAGAAAGCTGAGTGAGAATTTATAAAAGACTAGCACAAGAAATATCACAATGATCTTTTTACCACCTATTCACCTTTTCTTGCCCCTCTTCCCTGGAATCTGCATAGTTATAGCCACATCATAGATGTCTCTGTGATGTGACCCTGCTTTCCAAACCACCACTGAGCACCTCAAAGCTGAGCTATAACCATCCGTTCCTTTCCTAGGAACTCAGATAGGGACATAGAGGAAGGGACATTTGGCAGCCTGGACTATTATGATTAGTCAGATATTCCAGATTGAAATCCTGGCCTGGTTGTGTAATTTTTAGCAAGTTACTTGACTACTAAAGCCCTGATGCATTTGTAAGGTGAGAATAGCATGTACTTCACAGGATTGTTGTCATGAGTCATGAGATATGTAAAGTGCCTCATAAACCAAACATACTAGGAGCTTAAAACTTGCAACAATATAAATGCTAGGTGCCACATGCCATTTTTACTTCACTATCCTCTATGAAAAAGAAATTATTATTAATCTCACTTTTTTGAAATTGAAACATGTTTATTGTAGGAAATTTAGGAACTACAAAAATGTGTAAAAATAAGATAAAATAATCAAGATTTTTACCATCAAATTAATCATTGTTAAATTTCTTTCCAGTCTATTCTCTACAAATACATACAGGCATATATACATATATATGTACACACACAAACGCATACACAAATACATAAACAGTACACCAGTTAGAGTTCTGGACAAGAACTATAAGGATGCCTGTTTGTAATCCTACTTTTTTAATACGAGAAAATTTAGATGCAATGATTCGAAGTAATTTGCCCAAGGTACGTAGAATTGAAGTAGCAGATCTAGGTTTTGAACCTAGACAGTCACCTCCAGAATCCACTCTATTAAATACATGATTAAATATATAATCTTAGTTGTTTTGGGTTTTGGCTCATTTTTTAATCATTGTTTTAAGCAAAGGCATGACACTATTTTTGTTAAAGCCTTTCTGATTGCAATGTGGAGAATGTGTTGGGGTTATTGAGACATAGAGGGGAATAGAGCAAGACCAGAAGCAGAAGAATTTCTTAATTAGCCAAGTTGGAAAAGATAGCTTCAATTAAGGTTTGATGGAACGATGCTGAGGTGGAAAATTCTAAAAAGGTTTAGTAGATACATATTGTGAGATTTTGTAAGTAGATAAGGGCAGGGGTGATGAAGACAGAAGATGAGAATGAACACTTATGTTTCTGGTCTAGGCTACTAATAAGTGGCACATTTGCCTAGAAGGGGAAAATAATGAAAAGAGACCTGGGGGAGAAGATATTAATACTTGTTAAGAAGTTTACTTCTTAACATATTAAGTTTGAACATCTATGAAATGTTCACCTGAAATTATCCGGTAGTATTGGAAGTATCATCAATACATTTTGAAAAACAGGAATATAGTATAGACATGTAATGCTTTTATTAGCATTTTACTCTGCCGTTCATTTGGACTTCTTTGTAATATGAGGAAATGAAGGACATTGGGAAAAAAACAATGAAGCCAAAAACAGGGTGAAGGTACAGGAAGTTTAGCATCGTGTTAGTGGGTTGGCAATCATGGAGGTGATTACAGACAGGAAAAGAACTTAGGGGAAATAATGTAAATTATTTTAATTAAGAATGGAAAATCTGTCATCTTTTTAAGGAATTGTGATATTTAACAACTTTAGCCATGATTAATTTCTATAATATGATCACAGGGAAAAAAGCCAAGGCCTTTATCCTAAGAAAAAGCAAAAACACTTTCTTTAAATACTGACTATTAATTTGGATGAAGTATATTTATAGACTTTGTTTTACATACAACTGTGAAATTAGTTTAATAAAATGGGAAGTCAATTAGTAGTAAAAATAAAAAATATTTTATCTTGGATGCTATATTTAAATAGGATGAAATAATTCAATAGAGTGATATGAAAATTAATATGAAAATATATATTCCTAGAAGACACTGTTTTTTGAATAATATATTATAAAACATAGAACCAAATAATTTCAATTTTATTTCAGGGAATTGGGTAATTTGGATCTTAGATGATTATATGTTGTACATTTTAAATACAAAGCTTCAAGTGCTGTGTTCTCTAATTCCAAGTGCAAATACAATTAGCAATTATGAGTTAAATCTAATTATTTGGATATAGTTGATTACATAGCTTGGTGTAGTGGTATTTCCACAAAGTTGGTTATGCTTGAACTTGGCTTTTTAAATTCTATTTAAATAAGCATAGCAATTTTTAGTACATTGTTTCTTGGGTTCTGATTACATGATAGTGAATATTTTAAATATGTGTGTAGAACTAATTCTTTCTCTAAGTTTTAATATGTTTAAAATATATGCCAACACTTAAAGAGAAAAATAAAATTTTTAATCCACAAAAATCACACAATTCATACTTCTGTAGATAGTGAAATAAATACATACCTAGGTCTAAAAGAAGCAGAAACAGGTCTTGAACCAAACCTCTATCATCAGTAATATTTGCATTTTTTGGAAAAGAAAAAAAAAACATGAAATGAAAATAATTCCCCTGGTGATGGTCACACACTGCCAATATCTTTAAACCTAAATTTTTCTAAATTTAAACATATGGGAATATACATCTTGGTAGTTTACTTTCCCCATTAGCTTTTTCTTGTCTGTCTCCCTCTTGATGCAGCATAGAGGGAAGGGTAGTTCTTTTATTGCCTCTCTGCAGCACTTGACAATTTTGGCTGCTCCCTTCTGCAGAAGAAAAATAAAACTTTCCTGCTTTTGTTTCTGTACTATCATTCTCTCCTTGTCACCTCCTTCTTTTTAGTCATTTATTCCCATTCTCATATTCAAACTCTTTTTTCTTTCCCTATTTCTTAAATGTTGATGTTGTTTAAGGTTTTATTTCCAATTTATGTTTTCTCACTTATTTGCCTGATGCTCCCTAAAATCTTTCATCAGACCCATGCTTTCCTCTGCCTATATCCGGTATCCACATCTTCAGTTATTTTTACTGACCTCTGTACTCATAGGTTCAGCTACCCATTGATTATTTTTATTTGAATATCTCATAGGCATATCTAACCCAACGTGCCAAAAAACAAATTCATTATTTTTACCGCCACAACTCACTTTTCTCCTGAATTTCCTTCTTTATTGGGTTGCCTCAGCTACATCTCTAGTGATCATTCTATATTCTTGTCTCTCTCTCGTCCCCCATGTCCATTGGATCCCTCATATTTCTCATTTTTATCTCACATTTCTCAGATTTACTCCTCACCTCCATCCCTACTACCTGTCTTAGTTAACATCCTTATTGTTTTGTGCATGAACCATGTCCTGCCTGCTACCCTATTTAAGCTCATCTGTGTAATGCAGACAAAAGGGTTCTTTTTGAAGTAACAATCTGATGATATCATTCTTAGGCCTAAAACTGTTCAGTGTGTCCCTAGTTCTTGGAAGAATGAATTCTAATCCTTCAGCATGATACATGCAGCCTCCGTCATTGGCACTCTCATGCTTCTCTGATTTTACTTCCATGGTATTCCTTCTGGAATTATTACTGTGCTACAGCTTTCCTTGAATAATTGTAATTCTCCCTTGTCAATCATGCTGTGCTATCTCAATATCTTTGCTATACACAAACTATTCTCTGTGCCTAATACATCCTTCACAGTTGGTGACCTAGTTATGAACTTTAAGATGTACCTTAAAATAGTCTTGCCAAGTAACCTTCCCTGACTCCTACTCATGTGAATCGATAACTCTATTCTTTGTGTGTGTAATGCAAGAGTTACTTTAGTTGATAAAATAGTTCATCATCATTTCTATAGTAAATCTTATTTTCAACATCCTCACAGAACAAATTTAGCAAGGGTGATGCTTTCCTGGGCATGGGAGCTCTAAATATGTTATAATTAATTTATCTATTTATTCATTTCTTCCTTTATTTATTCCTTTACTATACAAATAATTATTGACTATATCTACTATATGTCAGCACTCTTCTAGGTACTGGAGATATAAGAGTAAACAAAAGACAAAAAATCTTTGCCTTATGGAGTTCATATTCTAATATCAGGTGATAAACAATAACAAAATAAATATTTGTATTCTATTGTATCAAATGTGATAAGTATTGTGGAGAGAAATAGGAGAGGTGTTGGGG
>NW_012149119.1:971775-973665 GCF_000956105.1 Propithecus coquereli | reverse complement strand
AGGGATACAAGGATGGTTCAAAATACAAAAATCCATAAAAGTGATTCACCACATAAACAAAAGCAAAAAAAAAAAAAGATAATATGATCATCCCAATGGATGGAGAAAAAGCATTTGACAAAATTCAGCACTTGTTTCTGAAAAAAACTCTTAGTAAAATAGACATAGACGGAATATATCTCAAAATTATAAAAGCCATATATGACAAATCCCCACCCAATATCATACTGAATAGGGAAAAGTTGCAAGCATTTCCACTTAGAACTAGAACAAGACAGGATCCTCAGTGTCACCACTTTTCTTCCACATAGTGCTAGAAGCCCTAGCCAGAACAATCAATCAAGAGAAGGAAATTAAGTGTATCTAAATGGGGAAAGAAGGGGTCAAACTATCACTCCTTGCTGATCATATGATCTTATACCTAGGAAACCCCAAAAATTCCACCCAGAGACTCTTGAAATTGATAAATATTTTTCAATGTATTAGCCTATTTAGTAGCTAGTCAACTAACATAGATTCTTTATTGACCTCAGATCCCAGTGCAATGTGTTGCTTCAGTTAGGTTCCACAATTCCTCTTTAATGGAAGGAATTCCAACTTCCTTCCAATACATGGAAGGAAGTCATATCTCATTAATTCCTATAAAATCATATTTGAAGGAAATTGTTTTGAAAATCATATTGTTCTTCATAAATTCATTATATACTGATCTCACATACTCATTACATAAACAAATACCTTATCAAGTACTTTGTTGGCCTGAGAAGAAGCAAACATGAATAAGATGTTTTCTATTCTCCAAGTACTTAAAAACTAGTGTTGCAAATAAATTACAATATGGTATCATAAGTGCTAAAAGAGAGTTACAAAAAAGTGCAAAAAAGAGGTTGAGATCAAGGAGATCTAGTTGGTTAGAGAAAGTAAATTGAAATTTGAAATGTCACTTAAATTGGATCTCGAGGAATGTTAAGAGAAGGTAGGATAAGAAGTGCAAATGGCCAAAGCTATGATATAGTGCAGTGAATTTGTAGCATGATGAAATGTCTACTGTGGTTGAAGCATAGGGCATCAGCTAGGGATACCCAAGAATAATAACAAATGGATCAAAAGAGACCACGAAAGGTCTGGAATGACTGTAAAGCAGAGCATATATACAAATAAGAACTAAGGAAGGTTTGTCACAAGCAACCCTGTGGAAGGGGCTGAGAGTGGAATTTGAGATGACCAAATATGACTGGACAGGTTGGAGTCATAAATAGGTTCCTAGAGTACTCTAGGTGCAGTCTTGGTTTGGGCTTCATAGTTACTTTAGAATATTAAAAAGTGTTTAACTTTTGTAGTTATTGGTGCTGCTTACCAATATATCTAGCTCTCTTCTCAGGCACAGAGGAGAATTGCATTTTCTCACCCTCTTTTAAGCTAGGCAAGGCCATGTGATTTTCTTTGCTAATAAAATGTGAGCAAAAGTACTGAAGTACTTCTCAGTGAATGTTTTAAAAGCAAGTGATCAAATTGTCACATATTATTCCTCATGCTATGATAATGAGAACATGTCTCCAGATGAAAGTCCTAGAGTAAATACAACATGTGGAACCACCCTACCGATCCATGTTAGGCAAGCAGTAGAAAAAGTAAACTTGCATATTGTTTAGCCCCTGAGATTCAGGGGCTGTTTTTATGGAAACATAACTTAGTCTATCCTGTGTAATACAACAAGTAAAACATAATAGTTGTAGAAGGCCTTGATAACAAAAAGAAGAAAGAGGAAAAAACATAAAATCAACCGTAATTTTACCAAAATGAGCCATTAACTATTTTAATATTTACTTTTTAAGATATGTTTAATGTTATAGAGAAGTTTAATTCATCATGTCAATTTTTAACTTAATT
>NW_012149119.1:971066-971725 GCF_000956105.1 Propithecus coquereli | reverse complement strand
TTTTTTTTGTGAGGTAGAATGAATCGAAATTATGCATGGCAAATTTTACATGCACAGTGACATATCGTGGTATTGTTTACAAATTTGTGTATACATTTTCCTCAGTACTATTTATTGTTGTAACTGCTTCACTATTTAGGAGAATAGAATAGGTCCAAAAAGACTTTGTAAAACTGACGTTGTTTGTAACTCTGTTTGTCATTAGTTTAGAGTAGAGATAGACTTAACACTTGTACCAAATTTAGTTGTCGTTGTCTTAAAACACATAACACCATAATGCGGTACTCAGATTTTTAAAAATTTGTAATTATGATAAAATACACACAAAAAATTTTACCATCTTAACCATTTTTAAATGTACATTTTAGTGGTGTTAAATATATTTATGTTGTGCAATCAATCTCCAGAACTTTTTCACTTTGCAAAACTAAAACTCTATATCCATTAAACAACAATTCCCAATTTCTCCCTCTCCCTAGTCCCTGGAAAACACCATTCTACTTTCTATGTATTTGACTACTTTAGATACCTCATATAAATTGAATCGAATAGTGTTTGTCTTTTTATCACTTGCTTATTTCACTTAAAATAATGTCTTTGGGATGAGAAATTGCCTAATGGGTACTATGTACACTAATCAGGTTAGAGTTAAACAAAAA
>NW_012149119.1:968155-969371 GCF_000956105.1 Propithecus coquereli | reverse complement strand
ATAGTGAGTACCTGTGGTGCTTTTCCATTCTTGTGATACTTCACTTAGGAGAGTGGTCTCCAGTTCCATCCAGATTGTTGCAAAAGATATTAATTCATTTTGTTATGGCTGAGTAGTACTCCATGGTATGCATATACCACATTTTATTAATCCACTCATGAATTGATGGGCACTTGGGTTGATTTCACATCTTTGCTATTATTAATTGTTCTTCAACAAACATTCAAATACACATGTCTTTTTGATAAAAAGACTTTTTTTCCTTTGGGTAAATACTCAGTAGTGGGATTGCTGGATCATATGGTAGGTCTACTTTTAGTTTTTTGAGGAATCTCCATACTATTTTCCATAGAAGTTGCACTAGTTTGCAGTCCCACCAACAGTGTATAAGTGTTCTGTTCTCTCCACATCCACACCAGCATCTATTGTTTTGGGACTTTTTGATAAAAGCCATTCTCACTGGAGTTAGGTGATATCTTATTGTGGTTTTGATTCACATTTCTCTGATGATTAATGATATTGAGCATTTTTTTTGTATGTATATTGTCCATTAGTCTATCTTCTTTTAAAAAGCTTCTATTCATATCTTTTGCCCATATTTACAGGGGTTGTTTGGTACTTTCTTGCTGGTTTCCTTGAGTTCTTTGTAGATTCTAGTTATTAGACCTTTATTGGATGTATAGCATGTGAATATTTTCTCTCATTTTGTAAGTTATCTATTTGCTCTGTTGATTGTTTCTTTGGCTGAGCAGAAGCTTTTTAATTTAATCAAGTCCCATTTATTTATTTTCATTGTTGCTGTGATTACCCTTGGGGTCTTATTCATAATTCTTTGCCTAGGCCAATATCGAGAAGAATTTTTCCAACATTTTCTTCTAGAATTCTTATGGTTTCATGTCTTAGATTTAAGTCTGTTATCCATTTTGAATTAATTTTTGTGAGTGATAAGATAGATGGATCCTATTTCAATCTTCTACATGTCATTATCCAGTTTTCCCAACCCCATTTATTGAGTAGTGGTTGTTTTCCCCAGTATATATTACTATCTACTTTTTCAAAGATCATGGAAATTAAACAACCTACTATTGAATTATTATTGGAACAAGGAGGAAATTAAGGTATAAATCAAAAGATTCCTCAAATGAAATGACAAAGGGTACACAAGTTACCAAAATCTGTGGGATTCAGCAAAAGCAATCCTAAGGGGAAAATTCAT
>NW_012149119.1:954440-955525 GCF_000956105.1 Propithecus coquereli | reverse complement strand
AGGAAAAACTGAGGAGTAATACAAAAAGAAACAAGCCTCTATACATATTGGCAGGTGAGGAGGGACTTAGCAGCAGATGCTAAACAATGGGCCAAGGTCCACAGTCTCTACGCACATCTCTACACGACAGAACTCTGATGTAGACAATTGACTCCAGGTAGAGAGATGTTAAGGCATGTGGAAAGCATTAAATAGAAGCCATCATTTGATATAATCTTTGCAACTTTTGCACTATGTGCAGGTTTGAGGACCCAAAGTTTTATCCAAGATTATAGAAGTGCACTTTAAGGAAAGTTTTTATTTTATGAGACATAAGAAATTATAGCCAAATAGAAATGGGAGATAAACAGAAATGAGTAAATGGTGTATATAGTATTTCCAGTTTTAGAAAAGATAAAGATTATATCTGAACCAGCATACCGTCACCATAAAAAAGATACATAATGTCATAATGTCCTTCATTCAGCTCACTCAATCATGTTTTTTTCTGACTGAAGATGAATAGACTCTGCCATATTATAAAAGGGAAGGCAAAATAAAGTTCGATCATGGAAAATGTACCTAAATGGCTGGAATATACATCTTATAAGCTAGAACATAAATTGTTCAAATGGGAAGCAGAAGGCAGCATTACATATCACTGTGATGTGCTAGTGCTAGTCTCAAATATCTATGGCTTAGGCGAAAGTTTCTCAACCTTGGTACTATTTACATTGGGACCAGAAAATTTTTTGGTTGTGGGGACCTAGCCTGTATATTGTAGGATGTTTAGCAGCATCCCTGGCCTTTCTTTATCCACTAGATGTTAGTAGCACCTGCCATCCCCAGACTTTGCCAAAAGTCCGTTCCCTGGTGGCAACATCACCTCTGATGGAGAACCACTGGTTTATTCAAGTGTATTCCTAATCGTTGTTTTTGGGTAAATAAGTACGTTGCAGACTTGCAATAAAGATAGGCTACAATTTTAGGTATGTTATAGCTCAGAAGTCTATCTACAGCTTAGAAGCTAATATAAATACGGTCAATACAATTAGGATTGAACTAACAGTGACCATATGCATTGGTCACATAAATATTTGTTAGCA
>NW_012149119.1:930535-950260 GCF_000956105.1 Propithecus coquereli | reverse complement strand
CACCATCAAATTGGTATTAACTGATCAACACATAAGTGCACATATAAGAATAACATCTATTGGATGTTCAGCATGGAGGAGGGAGGAGGGGACGGGTATATGCATACACAAAGAGTGCAATGTGCACCACCCGAAGGATGGACATATTTGAAACTCGGACTTAGGGGGGTAAGGGGGGGCAAGGGCAACATACGTAACCTAAACATCTGTACCCCCATAATATGCTGAAAAAAAAAAAAAAAAAGAACTAGTCCACCACAGAGATGTTTACCAGCCAATAGTCAGTCCTGACTCTCATAGATGACCCGGTCCATATGTAAGTACAGGTCATGTTCAAGTTTCCACCTATATTCTCATAAATTATTAGAACTTAATTTCTTTCCTAAATGTCTCTTGATGCTCTCCCCATAATAATCCTAGAGATTTAAGACTTATAGCAAACAGGAAAATGATTTTCAAAAATATTCAGCAGGGTTACTGTGCTTCAGGGTAGAGTTAGAGAGATCAAACCAGATGCCAGCCAAATATAAGAAAAAAAATCCGGAGTATTAGTCTTGGATCACTGATGGCTGATACTGTGTGGGTGAGGCAGGGGAGTCCCTACTGTAAGAAGGAAGGAAGTACAGAAGAGGGAAGGTGGGTAGGATTCAGTACTAAGTCTGAGCAGAGATTATACATTAGGGCTGCAGATGAGAGCAATAGAGACCAGAAGAGACCTTTTGGTATCTCCAGATCTTCCAGGAATGAGTTTCATGCAGGTAAAGTTGAGTCAGCGCTCCTTGACAAGCTCTTTGGAACAGGGCATCCTGGGAGGTCCAGACAAATGACTGTTTCCTTTGAACCAAAACAACCTCAAAGCAGACTGGACCCCATTCTTAGAATGAATTTAGGCCCTTAAATTCTCCTGGACCTTCCAGAGCAGATAGTATTTTTCAGGCCACAACTGAAGAGAAAGGTTTAAAATGCTAATGATCCCCAGAGAAGAGACATATTAGAAATTGATTAGTAAGGATGTCAGTCTAAATGACCAGAAACATCTCTTCCACTGTTTGGCTAGGAGAGGAAAAAGCTTGCACTGTTTTGTCTAGGAGAAGAAAAAGCATGCAGTCCACTTGCTTTCTGAAGCATCAGAGGGGTCACCAATGTGAGGGGAAGGGTAAGAGTGGGGATATTTGGGGTAAAGATAAAATTTATCCACTTCCTTTTCAGTTTAGTTCCCAACTGTTCCTGTCAAAGAATATGCAGTGGAAAAAGAGAAGTTGTACTAAGAGCTATTTCAACTCATAATCCACGGTGTCCAGAAACAGCTGATGCAGGACATGGCATACATTAGCAGAAAGTCAGCCTAAGCCCCCAGAGGAAGTGACAATTGGTGAGCCCAGGGCCTCTTTGAGGAGACTCCAGCCTGCACCTCCCAGCACCTGCCATCCCTCTTTGTTCCATTAGAAATAATCACTCCTAAGTGGCCCATCATCAGTGCCAGCATTATTTTTTCACATTTGCTAAAAGCTTTTCCCTTGGCCCACTTTTATTTTTTCTTTTGTTCCTGAGTAACTATTTTTAATTCTCTCCTCCCTTTATTTTGCAGTTAACCGATTTAAAAAAAATACATGATTTGAAATGGGCTTACAGATCAATTTCTTTTTGCCTTCTGTACATCCCACTACCCATCCTCCCTC
Source organism: Propithecus coquereli (assembly GCF_000956105.1). Taxonomy (NCBI): domain Eukaryota; kingdom Metazoa; phylum Chordata; class Mammalia; order Primates; family Indriidae; genus Propithecus; species Propithecus coquereli. Next base: position 948,581 of record NW_012149119.1, on the reverse strand, counting down.
CAGCACCTAGTAACAGCTGTCACATATGCATTAACCAAAAGATCCATTAGTGGAGCATTGTTTTGCACTTTCACAGACAAAGAAGAAAGAGACTTCCAGTTGGAAGGAACTCTTTTTTTTTTTTTTTTTTTTTTTGGCAACAAATAGCTTTCTTTTAAATTCAGAAATGAAATGCCATTCAAGCCCTAAATTGCTCTCATCTAAAATGTTTTACTCTCATCTTCACTTTCCTAGATTATGATCAATTTTCCCCCAGAATGAATTATTCAAATTGAGCTTGGTCTTCTGAATCCTTAGAAAAAACAATGCCTTAGCACTTTGAGTCTATTCTACTCACTTATCACTTGGCACATTTTGCCTGATACTGGCAGACATTCTTTTTGAAACATATAATTTATTTCCCCAAATGAACTGCAAGCTTCTCAGGATTAAAGATCATTTCATTCATTCATTCATTCATTCAACAAATGTATTCGAACATCTACCATGTGCTAGACATGCTCTAATTACTTACCACACAGCCAAAAACAAATCAGACCAAAATCAGTGCCTTTCTGGAGTTTATATTCTAGAGGAGGGAGACAGAATAAGAAATCAGTGTCATAAACATGTAAATTATAGAGTATGTTAGAAGATGATGAGTATAACAGAAAAAAGAAATAGAGCGGTATAAGAGGAATCTGAATCATAAAAAGAGAGGGCTACAACTTTAAACAGGATGGTCAAGGTGTATGAGAGAGCAAGTCATGTGGATAAACAGGAGAAGAGCATTCCAGGCAAAGGACCTACCTAGGTAGAACTTAAACAATAGCATTTTCATCAACTAAGAAGATTGCGATTGGAGCAGAGTAGAGCTTTGGATGTATTAAGTTTTGGATGCATACTAACATCTAAATGAAGATATGATGGAGTAGACAGTTGGGTATAGGAGTCTGAAGATTCACGAGGGTCTGGGGTGAAATATTCATTTAAAAGTAATATTAAAGATACAAAACTGGATAAGATTGCCACAGAAGTGAGTCTAAACAAAGAAACTGGGAGATGAGATGAAATGGTCTGCAAGATAAGGGGAAAACCAAGAATGTGGGGTATCCTGGAAGTCAAGTGAAAAATTCATATCAAAGATGAAAAGAGTAATGCTGATATGTCAAGGAAAATGAAGGTGGAAACTTGATTATGGTATTTATCACTCTGGAGGTCATTGATAATCTTGACAAAAATAGTTTCAGTGGAGTGATGGAGACAAAAATGTGATTAGAGTGAGCTTAGCTGAGAATACAAGTTGCAATGGACTCAATGTTTGTGTTTCCACAAAATCCATATGTTGAAACCCTTATCCCAGTGGGATGGTATTTAGAGGTGGAGCCTTTGGGAGGTAATTAGGTCATGAGGGTGGAGCCCTCATGAATGGGATTTGTGCCCTAGCAGAAGAGGCCAGAGAGCTAGCTGGCCCTTCTTCTGCCTTGTGAAGATACAAGAAGGTGGTCCTCTACAACTAAAAAGAAAGCCCTCACTAGAACCTGACCATGCTGGTACCCCGACTCCAAACTTCCAGGCCTCCAGAGCTGTGAGAATTAAATCTCTGTTGTTTATAAGCCACCTCTTCTATAGTACTTTGTTATAGCAGCCTGAATTTACTAAGTTAGTAGGCAAGGACTTGGAAACTGTAAATATAGACAACCCTTTTCAGAAATTTTCTGCAATGAAAAGCAGAAAAATTAGGTGATAGATGGCAGGAAAATTTGGGTCAAGAGAAAATTCATTTAAAATTAAATAAATTACAGTATGTTTGTATTCTTCTGGGAATAGACCAGTAGAGAAGGAAGGTTTGATGATGCAGGATTAAGAGAATTGTGACCAACTCTAGCAATGTGAGGAAATGTTATTTTTCACAGTAGGGAGCATAGCAGTTTCCCCCAAAGAGAGACTCAATGTATGATTTCTTTGATAAGTAACCTCCAGGGTTTCTTTGCCAATTTGTACCTAAAATTGAGGAGTTGAGATAGAGTTTATGTTTGACATAGGAAAATGGAAGATAATTGGACAATGTATAAAGGGAGGAAGACTAGGTATTACATAACCAAGAAAAGAGACTTGGAGATTTTTGGAGCGCATCGTGACTTGTGATGTAAACCTTTTCCCCTGTCTCTCCCACTAACTTCTCAGTAAAATCTATACTTGTAGGTTTGCTTTTGAGAAAATTCAAGAGGTTCTGAAAGTTGCTCCAAGGTTGTAAACAGATTTAAAGAGTGACAGTAGATTTTAACCATGGAAGGACACCACATCAGGGTTATGCAGTGGATTCTCTCTGTCAGACCTCCTTTCCCCAGGCAGCTCTCATTTATTCTATACCAAATTACTCACTCAGAACAATATACTTGTCTCATCCTTCAAAATCTTGCCTGGCAACACATACTCCAGATTCCTATCTTACTTAGCTACCTGGTCCTGACTTTCTGAGCTGTCATTCTTGCCTGTGTAGGGACACAACCTCTGCTTGCCATCCCAGAGTATACCCCCACCACCTAATCTCTCACCACCATATTTCCTCCTTGTTCAGTGCTAGGCAAACTGAACTATTTGCAGTTACCCAAGATCACCATACTGTCTCTTTATCAGTGTCCTTGTACATTAACTTCCCTCTGCCTGAATATTTTTCTTCTCCAAGAGTCAAGCCTATCCCCCTTCCCTTTGCCTATTTAACTCAGGGTCTTTTAAATTTTTATCTTTAGTATCCTTCTACTGGAAAATTCTACCTGCCTATGTACTTTGCTCATGGTAGAACTTGTAACAATGCACCCCAACTGATGGTTTATTGTCCTTCTCCCCCATTAAACTGTGAAGTCTCTATCATTCTGGTTTCCATGGTGTTCTATCTACCTAGGATAGAATATGTTTCATAGTAACGCCTAATAAATATTTATCAAAATCGAATAAAAATCTAATGTCAAAATTTGTAAGTACCAAGCCAGGTAGCTTAACATAAGGCCCAATGTCATGTAAGTGGGGCTTAGAGTTCATCTGCTACTCTAAAATTAAGGTCATTGTATCTAGTAGTAATTCCTGGTACTCATAACTACATAAAGATACAACTGTTATCCATCCTGGTGTATGTTTGTTTGTTTGTTTGTTTTGTTTTGCTTTTATTCCCTCTGGGCCTCTATTAGAACTAGAAACTGATTGCTTATAACTCACTTGACTGGGATCCTAACCTCCAGATTAATTCTTTCTGTTATCCTTTGAGTCCAGCTTCTATACCTGCAGCTAAGGGAGGTTTTCTGCAAGTTGGATAGCTGGCCTAGGATCTCTAGAGCCAGAATAGCTGAGAGACTGATATTGCACAGCATCTGTTGCTATGTGACTCTTCTCTCCCTATTCTTCTCCCCACCCTGTAAGGTATTCAATACCATACCAGCCTGCATTTTGACAAATTTCATGATTTGGATTTTGGCTTCTATTTGGGAGGAGGGGCTGTCCTAACACTGCATTAGTTTTCCATCTCAGCTAGTTTTCTATCTAACTTATACTTCACTCCTGTCCCACCCACCCAAGCTGTCCATATACCTCACAGCTGAGGCCTGGGTTATGGATCTACTTTACCCTCTGTGCCAGACCTTGCTCTGCCATTACTTCTGCCTTCTGAACCATTTTGCATGCTTAACCCACTCTCTTATCTACCTCTGCTCTGAAATCTTTTGCAATTTCCACTCTACTCCTTGCATTCACTGCTCTCAGCTTTTCCTTGCGTTGACAATTTAGTGGTTTTTACTGTAGTTTTAAATTTTATCAAGAAGTCAAAAATGCAGATGACACATGTGTGGGGGTTGAGTGTCTTGGTATTACTAACTGACCTCTGAATACAATGAAAACTATAGCTAAGGAACTTTGACAAATCAGAGCTCTTCACCCCTAGTTCTTGATTCCCAGTGACTAATAAAAGTTAACAATTTTTCAGAGCGCCTCTGATTTTAATGTACTCATTTAATGCCCATTCCTTTCTCTAAGTCTCAAGTTTATAGGTTTCCTTCAACAGTTCAAAAGATTCAAACACATTTTTGAACAGCAAATCTGCTAAGAATATTTTAGGTTTCAGTATGTGGGTTGAAGAGTTTGTTTTCTTCCCAGAAAATCTATGTGAATTTCTGGTAGAGTAGGAATTTTTTGTAGAAACTTAATCCACCCATCATATAAATAGCTAAATACTCTTCTTAAGAAAAATTATTATCTAGATACTTTGACAAGTTTGGCAAAAGAAACAGAACCACCCAACTTAATTCAGTTCTTCTTACCACCTACTCTTTAGAAGTATTACTCATAAGAAAAATATAGCTTGACCAAAGAGTAAAATTCCACTTCTGCCATTTACTAGATTTAAGTAACTTTCAATTTGCTTAAATCTCTGTGCATCATTTTCCTGCACAAAGAGGAAAACCCATTTGCACATAACAAATCATTGTAAATATTATCAAATATCATTCTCAAAAATCATCTGAATTGCATAATAACAAAGACAAATAATGAGCAGTTTATTGTTTACTTTCTTTTCAAAATTTAGGATGAATCACAATGGCCTATAGACATGCAATTAAGTAGTAGAGATGCAGGAGAGATGGAAAGATAGCATCATATTGATAAGGAATAGGAACAAGGAACAGTGTATAAATATCCATGTGTGCATGGGAAGGGGTGCTAACTGGACCCAGTATTCAGAAGTCCCACATGGAATGACAATTAAGGACTACTGCTTAATGTCAGTTATGAGAGAGTATATACAATGCATCAGCTTATTGTTTGAGAAGGGATTAGTAGAAATGGACCCCTCACTCATCATGTTAAGACTAAAAAATTAAGTTGGTTGATTTATGAAACAGTGGTAAGGATTTAAAAAGTGATAGAAATGAGGCTGGGCACGGTGGCTCACGCCTGTAATCCTAGCTCTCTGGGAGGCCGAGGCGGGCGGATTGTTTGAGCTCAGGAGTTCGAAACCAGCCTGAGCAAGAGCGAGACCCCGTCTCTACTTATACTGTCCAAACTTACGCGTGAATAAAAATCAATCTGCAGCACAAATTTCGTTGCCATTGTCATTGTGGGCTAAAGTATTTTGGAAACAACTGGAAATTAAATTGCCCTCTGAGATTCAAAACTGTGAAATCACATAATAAATGAGAATGAAATGTTGCAAGCTACCTTAAAAAACACAGAAAGCCTCCAAGGTAAGCAAGATTTTACTATATCCTGACTAAAGGTACCAATATAACTAAAGAAAGAAGAAAGAATATGTCCATCAGAAAGATGAAAAGTCAGATATTTAAGTTTCTTAAAAACAGAGTCTTACAGAGTAAACCAAAGGTAGACACTTATCCAAAAATTATTAATGGGAAATAGAAACTTAGCTTTTACTAGCAATAAGACCAGACATTTTGCACTCTGGATGCAAAGATTGCTTGCTAGATTTGGAGTAAAACTTCCAGGATTTATACCTAGCTTTGCCACTTAATAGCCATGGGACTTAGAAAATAATATTCTAGATATCAATGTTTTCACCTTATCTGGGAAATTGAGGCTGACAATACTGCTTCTTCACAGAGTTCTTGTGGATAAAACACAAGTCTTCAATAAATGTTATCTATGGTTATTACATTCATTGAGCCAATTCCCTTTGTTCTGATTTCAAAATATTAAGCAACCTTCACATTATGATATGGTTTCTCACATAGCTTGAGAATTCCATTCCATTCAAATATTGCCATCCCTGTGACAGTTTTTTTAATTTTAATTATAAATTAATAGATTAGATTTCTATTGTCATATGTCAATCTGATGATCTTGATTAATATGAGTCTATTATGTTAGCAATATGACATATGTTTCAGAACAATCCAAAGGTCTTTTGAGGTAAAATCAAGATTCAAAAATTCAACACATATAGCCTCAGTTAAAAATGTAGTTAAATTCTTTATAAGAAATTATATTTCCAGGGAAATAAATAATAAAGAATGCATACAGATACATGGTAGGCCATCAGTCAAGTCTAGGATGAGGGACAATATGAAGAGAATTCCCCCTGCTATTCTCTCACTTATGCTGACAGAAGCTAAAATGCAAGATGGCCTCCTTTCTATTAATATCTTGAACTATTTCAAATACCCTAGTTTACCACCCTTAAATCCATTCTTAGATATACCACCAAAGTGATCTTTTAACAGGGAAATTTGTTTATGTAATTATTGTTAATTTCTTCAGTGATTCTGTGGTGGGCAGAGGAAACATACTGAACTCACGGAACACCCCAGTTTCCTCACCCTCAGAGATAGGGCCCAGGCAATAATATTCATACTTTAAGGTAAGCCCTTGCTTCTGGCTACAGCTGATTAGACAAAGAGTTGACATAGCTGGGCCAATTATATTCTCTTTTCCAGGAATTTGGAATTGGGATGAAGAGAGATTAATTGGTCTCTGCCAGCTGCTGGACTCGGTAGTTGAAGTATGGCCATGTCTTCTGTGTGAACTGTGAAGCAGAGAAAGCTGCTCTAGTTAGAAAGAAAGGAATGAAGCAGGCACACAAAGAACAGAAATGAAAGATGGTGCTATCTTAATAGCCTTGTTCCCCCTTGTTTCTGTTTTTAAGGACTGACTGAATTCCCACACTTGGATTTTATGAAACCACCTGAATTTTTCTGCTTAAGCCAGCCTGAGTTGTTTTTTAAATGCTTGCAACAATGAATTTTCTTCACTTAGAAATTATAATCAGGCTGGGTGTGGTGACTCACACTTGTAATCCTAGCACTCTAGGAGGCCAAGGTGGAGGATCGCTTGAGCTCAGGAGTTCAAGACCAGCCTGAGCAAGAGTGAGACCCCATCTCTACTAAAAAAATAGAAAGAAATTCGCTGGATAACTAAAAATATATATAGAAAAAATAGGCTGGGCGTGGTGGCGCATACCTGTAATCTCAGCTACTTGGGAGGCTGAGGCAGGAGGATCGCTTGAGTCCAGGATTTGAGGTTGCTGTGAACTAGGCTGATGCTATGGCACTCTAGCCCAGGCAACAGAGTGAGACTTTGCCTCAAAAAAAAAAAAAAAAAAGAAATTATAATCTAGCATGACGCCCTTCATAAGCGGTTTATGCCAACTATTGGTCCAGCCTCACTTCCTACCATGTCCCAGCTTGTACTTGATTCTGCAGCAGTATCAACCAAGCAACTCCCAAGGCTTTTTGAACTTTTCATACTCCTGTATCATGGCGTTTTGTACATGCTATTTTGTATTCCTACAATACCCACCCATCTTTGTCTGCCTGCTAAATGGGTACCCATCCTTAGGCATTCTATCCTAAACACTTCTGTTGAACTTTGGAAATGCCCACCTTATTGCACATAATTCATTGAAGAAAAATGATTTGCATGTCTGTCTTACCACTACTCTATAATCTCATAGGTGGCAAAATCTGCTGTTTATACTTTTGTATTTTACTTCTGGATTCTTAATTCAAAGGACACAGTATGTGCTGTCATGTATTCTTGATATAGTCACCTCTTCTAATCATTCATAGGATAAGAAGTATGTTCAATGAACACAATTACTGAAGAGTTTGGGGTTAATGATATTTTTAGGGGGGGCAAAAGGTAAACTAAAACCTGAGTTCCTAAAGAGTCAGATTCCACTTGGCATTCTCACCAGCATATAGTAGTTATAATAATTTTTGTTAGTCATAAGCCCGACCACATATAGCATCTTAAGCTTTTTCATCAATGTTAACTTTAAATCATATTTGATGTATTAAGTGACAGTATAAAACCAATAACGGCAGCATCCTGGGTCAGAGCCAGAATAAGAGCTGTGAAGGATTATTTGCTGCTTCATAACTGCATTGACTTAGACACAAGTGGGGATTAAAGAACAGTAGGGTACTTGAAAGCCACTGTTGGGAAAGCTGAAGTTCAGTTATCACAAGCAGAGAGGCCACTGAGAGCAACAGAAGGACAGGTGTACTTCTGAGCAGGTTGTCAGGAGACAAAGGCACCTGCAAGGTGGCCATCAGAATTGAACAATGAGGTGTGTTGGTCCCACTGGGGGTGGGTCAGTAACATTGCCAGGACAGAAGGCAATGAAGTATGTATGATGAAGTATGACGTGTGCTGTGAAGGAGGGGGAGAAATGTGCAGAACTCCCAGTTTTCCCAGGATGTTCTTGGATTACACTTGTTGTCTTTGTCTAATTACTAAGCATTTTGTCTAATTACTATAGCTTTCACTTTTAAAAGGATCCCAGTCTGATGAAAAATAATAGAATATCTTTGACTATAAACAACCATTGAATCAAAATATTACCAAACGTGGTTACAAACCAAAGTTACAGTCATCCTGTTTAGAGAGTTTCTAAAACATTGCTCTGATGCATTTCTGGGTTGTGTTTCTTTATCTATTTGTCTGCCCAGAATCCATTTGAGGGAATCTTCTTGGTCTCTGTGGTTCAGGCGAGGCTCATTTTATTACCCTACCACACACTGATGCCACAAGGGTAGGCATCGAACTTTAAGCCACTTACTTCAACCGAATAACCCCACTCTGGACCAGAGTCCTTCCACGATACTGACAGGACTTTTGAGGAAGATCTCTTTTTATGAGTGTGAGATTTTGTTGGTCTGTACCATCAAATATGAAAAAGTTAAGGAGTAATGAAGGCAACACAAAGAAAACAAGAACTGAGAAACAAAGAAAGAATTCCTGGCTTCAACCATGCCCTGAGTTTATTTTCAGTTATGGGAGACAGTGAGTCGCTTTTGTGCTCAGAGTAGTGTGAATTGGGTTTGCACACATTACCGAGAGAGTCCTGACAAATACAGCTGCCTTTTCATTAATGATTAGATGATAGGATAGATCTAGGGGTGAGTCAGCCTCGGACTAAGCCACTGAGCATGACTGTGGTGCCCCCAGCGAGTAAAGCACTTAAGTCACTAATGTGCTTATTTCTCTCATGTTTGAGATGCAAGCAAATTTAAAAAATAGCAATAAGCAAAGAAAAAGAATTACAATGCAATATTAATTACATTAGCATCTCACAAACTCAAGCATTCTGAATAGGAAATTGGCCTTAGCACATACCGAACTTAGACCCTGAAGCTCTAGAAGCCAAAGAGTTATAACCTTGGCATGGCGAAGAGCATTGTTTACTTTTTAATAATGGCATAATTGCTTTTTCTCATATCAAAGAAAGAAGAAATGAGGACAGTATATTTTTGTATTAACCTTAGAACCAATAGTCAGGCTGGCAGCTGCTGCCTTTCTTAACACTTATCCGCTGGAATCATATATATACTCCACATAGCACCTCACTTCAGTCCCCACTGTGACCAGGTAGGTTCTCCTTGGAGGTGGTGTGGAGCTAGTCCTGCATATTGGACCCAGTCTCAAACACATGGTAAGAGTTCTGGAACTCCCTGTCTACTTCACCTCCATTATCCCTACTGCTTCCTCCATCCTTAACCTCAGACCTCCTCTGGTTTTAGCGCTGAGGCCTTACCCAGTAGAACTGCATCCTTTCTTCTGTATTGTTTAATGTACAGTTTTCTTTGGACAGACTGGTTGTCTGAAACCACAGTGACTCTCTCCAGTTGGCCTAGACAATCACAAGCCACTGTTATAATGTATCTTTGCTTTGGAATTCTTTGTATTTTGAGTCAAATCTAAAGACTCCATATTTTAATGGCCTCTCAATATGGTTCTACCTAGCTTCTTTCATGGGATACAGTCTTGCATCAAAACCTCTTGTGTATGTTTTTACATTTTTCATTCACACCTACCTTAAAATGTCTTTAAAATGTCTAGAGCACTACATTCATCAGATTTATAAAATAAACCCCACAGGGTATGAATAGCTGTTGGGTATACAAACATATAAAGGCAACACTAGTTAGGAGGCTTTTTTCAGTTACCCACTTAAGAGATCATGGTAGCTTGGTCCAATGTGTTAAAAGTGGTAAGAGCTGGTTGTTTTTTAGGTATATATATGTGTGTGTGTGTGTATGTATATATATAGTTTTTTAAAATTTCAGCCTATTATGGGGGTACAAATGTTTAGATTATGTATATTGCCTTTGCCACACCCGAGTCAGAGCTTCCAGTGCGTCCATCCCCCAGATGGTGCACACCGCACCCATTAGATGTGAATATACCCATCCTCCCCTCCCCCTCTCACCTGCCCGACACCCAATGAATGTTACTACTATATATGCACATAAGTGTTGATCAATTAATACCAATTTGATGGTGAGTATATGTGGTGCTTGTTTTTCATTCTTGTGATACTTCACTTAGTAGAATGGGCTCCAGTTCTATCCAGGATAATACAAGAGGTGCTAGACCACCATTGTTTTTTATGTCAGCAGAATCAACGTTTTAGGTATATTTTGAAGGTAGATCTGATAGGATTTACTAAAATGCTAGATATGGGTGTGCCAGAAAGAGAGCAATCAAAGATGACATGTATGATTTTAACTTAAGTAACTGGAAAGATAAGAGTTGCCATTCTCCTAGGTGGGGATGACTGAGGGAGGAGAAGCTTTGGAAGGTGCAGAGATGAAGAGCTAGTTTTGAAATACTATGTTTGTAGTATCTACTAAACATCAAAGTAAATATATAGCATTATTCAGGAGCCCTGAAGGCCACCTTCACTTCTAACACCAACTGTAAAGTTCAGGAGGCTCCAAGACCACCCTTATTCTGACACCAATTGCAATTTCAGGGGTCCTGAAGATCACTCTCAAGTTTGATAATTTACTGGAGTGACTCACAAAATGTTCTGAATGCTGTTATACTCACTGTTACAATTTATAACAGCAAAAGGATATAGATTAAAATCAGCCAAGGAAAGAGATAAGGCAGAGTCTAGAAGAGGTCAATTCTTAGAGCTTCCAGTTGTCCTCTCCAAGTCGGTCTGTGGACAGTACTAATTTCTCCAGGAAATGATGTGAGACAATATGCATGTAGTATTACCAACCAGGGAAGCTCACTGAGCTTTGATATTCAAAGTTTTCATTGGGGCTTGGTAGATATGACCACTCAACTTGGCTGACCGGTAATCTCCAGCCACTTTGGAGATTGAGCTGAAACCACATGGAGGAAAGCCTCCACCACAAATCACATTGTTAGACTATCTTGTGTGGCCCAAGGTGCCTAGATAAACAAAAACATTCTTATCAGGTAGGACATTCCAAGGGCTTAGAAATGGCAAGGACCAGAGCTCTCTTTGGGTAAGGTTAACTCTATAGTACACAAATGTCAAATAGAAAAGTGAATTTAGGAGTCTAGCATTCAAGGAAGTGGTCTGGCAAGAGATACATATTTGAGAAGCACCAGCATAGAGGTAATATATTAGTTACGGTCCTAACAGGAAGTAAAATTCACTTAGATGGTTTTAGTGAAGAAATTTGGATAGAGTCCACTCATAGGGTTGCATTCAGCATTTTGAAAGCAAACAGGACCTATTGAGGCACACAAATATCAGCAAATCCCAGAATCCAAGGGAAAAGTAGTTTCCAGAAACCAGTAAAAGAGTTAATATGTACCAGCCGCAGTGCTAAATGATTTGTGTGCATTAGCTCATTTGATTTTTCCTATATGGTGATAATTATTATTATCAAATTTTTACAGGGAAGAAAATGAAAGTTTAAAAAATTTACATACCTTTGTCTATAGTCATTCAGGAGAAAGTTGATGAGATTGGATTCAGCCCAAATTCTGCCTGACACAGACACGACTCTGAAATTGGGCATTGTTATACAATGTATAAGATTGACCTATGGCTTCAGGCTTTCTCCAATGATGTATTTGCTTAAGGTTATCCTGATATTGTCTTCCCCTAAATGGCTTTCCCACTTAGGTCTTTCTAGAAGGCTTCTGCTTTGTTAGATCAGGGCTCTGAGAATTTCTGTTATGGACTTTACAAATGAGAACAAAGTAGAAGAAACAAAAGTATCATGGCCAGATTCTCCTTTGGGAAGAAGTCCAGGTAGAGGTAAATTAGACTTCCCAGGGAAATAGAAGTAGAGAGGTGTGTGTTTGTGTATGTATGTATGTGTGTGTGTGTGTGTGTGTGTGTGTGTGTGTATTAGGTACATGTATTATGATACATGTGCATGTATTATGTTTTCAAAGTGAGTTTTCAGTTTTTAAGGATGTTGGAGAAGAGAAAAAATATAGAATTTTAGTTACGTCTGACTGTAAGTTTGTATGCTTTTTAAATATTTTCAAGGTCAGCATTCCTACTTGGACCCTACTTATTTGAATGTATCATGGTTCAGGGTTACCATGTGTGTCCCGGCTTCAAAGAGAACATTCTGCATAGAAAGCATGGTCTGCACTATGTATTTTCCATTATGAAGCATGCAAAGGCTTTGCCATCAGTAAAAACAATGTTATGGATATGATTTAATAACACTAAGAAATGAGATTTTAATACAAGGATGGCCATTATATTATGTTATCATGCCTATTCCACCACCTGGGGTCAAATCCCGTATGGAAAGATGCCCTTAGGCACAGAACTGATCTCAAAAATATTCTCAACTTACTGTCCTAGGTGGCCAATGATAATCAATTGACCTTGGTTTCCAATATATCAAGCTAAAGTGTTTTTGCATGTTCTGAGTTTTGAATTTATTAGGTTATATAATACTTTAAAAATAAAGCAAAGTTCAAAATGAGAGAAAGCAATCCCTCTCTACAGGATTAGGGTTAGGATTTGAGGATGTCCCAAGGAGATTAGCCCTCTAATTTTATTTTGCATAGCTTTCTTTTCCTCTTCTGAGAAGGTAAAAACCACTTTGGAAGTTTCCTTTCATTTCCCTTCCTCTTCTCCCTTATTTTTCTAAACCCCAATTTTCTTTATTTTCTGTGTTCTCTGTACTGTACCAGTGTGCTTCACTCCCAAGGAGAGGATGGCTGATAAAAATCTGGAGAGTGAATTTTTTTCAATGCCAATCTCCCACTCCTGTCAAAATGGTCTTTAATTTTCTTGTTATAATTAGCTTCCTTCTCTATTTTTACAGTGTCACTATACATTACAGAGTCCATAACTGGTGTACATACACTAGTTTGCTTTAAAACACTTCTGTAGCACACATAAAACATTGCAATAAAAATAACTCTTTGAAATGTCATACTTTGGCCTCTCAATGAATTATTATTTTTTTCAACTGAAAAAAAAGATGATATCAAACATTCAATGCAGATGAGTCATTTTTGTATAGTTTATTATACAATGTGTTTTAGGGTGAGTCTGAGCTTACACAAAGACCACATTGACTGAAATGATAAATAGGCCCTATGGTTAAGCCAGGTGGCAAATCACTAGTTTGTATGACTGCCGAAATGGATACCTGTGTAAGGGAGGAAACATGGGACTCCCTTCCTGATGTTAGGGAAGGCTAGGCCTGCTGGAGAGGTGGTGTGATTGATCTCTTTAGAAGAGAGTGCCAGCTGGAGTGTGCATAAATGGCTCCTTCTGGATTCTCCTTAAAAGCTAAATTGATCGCAACTCTGAAAACAACAGCTCGAACCTCTGTCCCTGTAAGATAAAGATGAAGCTTGATTTCAGCTGCTACTAAAATACGTGAAAGTAGAAAAAGGTAAAAAATAATAATAATAATAATAACAATACTGTACTCTCAGTGGAGGAATTAGAGGTAATAGAACATTACTCCTCTACCGAAATGAGGATAATTGCAATGTGATGCTCTTCTTTGTGAGAAGATTTTCAGGAACCCATCTGTGCAGATTATTTCTTTTTTACTATCATTACATCAACTAATTACATTAGGGGAAAAGGGGGCATTTTAATTAAAAGGTTTTTAAGGAGTTATAATTCTACTCTGTCATTAAATAACTTCACTGGGTGCCAAATTTGTTAAAGTAAACAATATTTCTGAAAACTGTTGTTTGCAAATTTGTATTAACCACATTTTCAACAAAATAAATTTTGCTACTTTATTTACTGGATAGATGTGTCCTTTTATTTTTCCAGTTTGACTAAAGAACTGTAGGACAAAACCACATGTAAACAATATCAATTATTTTGAGAGACTTCCTTTTTTCTTAAAAAAGAAAAAAAAACTCATTTTACAAAGCATGCATATTTACTTGTGTATGATGGATTTGATTAAGGTAATCCTTTCTAAAATTGACATTTTTAGAACATGGTAAGTTACAAAAGGAAGACATTGGGGAAAGTGGAAAGGTGGATAGAGATCCACTGTGGGACATGCATAGCTAATGTTGCAATTAAAAGACATTGCTGTTGCTTAAGCCCTTTTTTCTTGGGAAAAAAACTTCATCCACATAAATTAAAGTACTGGGAAGCCATCAAGTATCCCATATAAAATAAGTTGGTAAACAATTATTCTTTGGGTGGCTTGAATGCATCTTGCACTTTGTCAACTCTCCCCCAATCTTCCAACGGGGATTCTATTCTTCTAAATAATAGAATTCAGAGAGAGATTTGTATCTAAATGTCAGGGAATAAGAAAAGCAAAGAATGAAGAATGAAAATATGGAAAAATGAGAAACAATATCATGGGACAGGGCAACAGACACATAGAAGCCAAGAGAAGACTCTTAAGCAGCTGTTGCAGAAAGTAATAGAATTTAAAAAATCTGATTCTACTTTCAATATTCAAACAGCTCTCTAGATTTCTTCAGTCTGAATGAAATGGTGAACCATTTTTACTTAAAAATTCAATGTGAAAAGCATTATAGAAACTACTTGTGTATTAAAAATGCCAAAGTCAGATTGTATCTTATACAGTTGAAGACTGGATGAATACTATTATTCCAATCATTATATTTATCTATGAAAGAGTGTCTTGCACATAGTAGACATGCAGAAAATATATGTTAAATAAATGAATGAAGGCAATATTTCACTCAAACTCTCAAGGAGGAGATGGCAGCTCGTATTAGCAGCAGTTCTTTTTGTCACTTTTTCACTCTTCAATATTATTCCCCAGGGAAGCTGGCAAACTGAAATCTGTTACATTAATGCCAGCAGGGATGTATATGTGTGAAGAGAATAAGTAAACATTTATTGTACCTTATGGCTCAATGGACTATCCACATGAGCTCTTAAGATTCTTGAAAATACTTTGCAGTATTTACACTTAGGATGAACTCTACAAATACTATTTGTGGATGTTATCCTTCAGAAAATTTCTATTTTTGGGTCAGTTGAGCTTATTCAATTCAAAACTGCTGAGCTAATCTCTAAGTATATAGCTGCTTTTCCTTTGGTAATGAGTTAATCTCTTAAAATATTCTTATAAATTTAGATGTTATATTTTCTATCTAAATCAGTGTCAAAATATCTTCCAAGAACACATACAGTACCCAGCACATTTAAAAAAAATATGATATTTTTCTCATGTTAGCCAATATACCAGCAATGACAAACCACTTATTAAGAGTCTAATATATTGCCAGTTTATGTTTTGAGATTTTACATGTTAATACATAGATTGTTTTACCCTATTACAAAGAAGAAGAAATCAAAGCCAAGAGGAATATAATGCTTTTCACGATGCTACAGATTATAGATTTTTGAACTGCGTTCAGATCCAATACCCATGATATGATAGATTAAATCCCCCAAAATCCTGTGAAGTAAGAAGGCCAGAAGTAGGTTTATTTTCTTTATTCAGCTAAAGCTGGTATTTGATCAGTCTGTATTTATACAAATAATTTAATGAGAATGATAGAAATTCAGGATAGCAAATATTTAGGGATAATCTAAATTAACAATTCTTCAGATATTTTGGTTTTTGTACCACTTTACATTCTTAATAATTATTGAGGATCTCTAAAACATTTGTAGTATGTGCTATGTTTATTGATATTTACCATATTAGCAATAAAAATTAGAACATTTAAAAATATGTAATTATTTAACAATAGTAATAAACCCATTACCTGGTCACATAAATAGTATGTTTTTTTATGAAAAGTACCTATATGTTCCAAAGCAAAAAATTTGGTGGAAAGATTAGCATTTTTTTATATTCTCGTAAGTCTCTTTAATATTGGGTTTAATGGGAGACAGTTGGATTTTCATATTTGCTTCTTTATTCAATCTGTAGTGATATCACACATCTTGTAACCTCTGGAGCACTCCATTGCACATGTGTGAAAGAATGAAAGTTAAAAAACAAATAAACTCTTAATAGTATTGTGAAAATAGTTGGGTCTCAGAAACTCTCCTGAAAGGGTACAGAGGTTTGTGGAGCATACTTTGAGAACTGCTGATCTAGATAAAAATTTCATTTAATAGATATGGAAACTATGGTGTCCCATGGATCTGTTACTGATAATAGATTAGAGAGGGGTTGACAAAACGATATTAGACATGATTAGGATGTATACTGAGCTACATCATGGAAATACATGAAGATGATTGGGGGGGGGTCTATATTTTACCTCCCTCCCACTGGTGGCACAGCAATCTACTTTTTAAGAAGTGTTTACTGAAATTTCTTTGTCTGTTAGTAACCTTTGACATAGCTGATTATTCGTCTCATTTTGACTCAATCGATGTGATCCTTCCATGATCTCACACTCACTTAAAGCACCCTCTCAATCCAGTTGCCCAACAGAGAAATCTGAGAAACTTTTCTGACTCAAAGTACTCTTGATCCTTTCTCATAAATATCTTTCTACTCCATCAACTTTTGTGTTACCCTGCCCTCTTGCCCTGGAATATACATCTTACCTTTCCTGCATTATTACAACTAGTGTCCAACTCTCTCTTTCTGCCGTTTTAGCTCTTCTGGTCTGTCCTCCATAATCTGAGTGATTCTTTTGAAATACGGATTCCAAGTGAGCACTTTCCACAACTCTTACATTAAAACCTCAACTCTTTAAAATGACTCACAAGGGCTTCTTAAGCAGCCCCATTCCCACTTCTCCAGTTGCACTCGTGACTAATTCTTCTCCGTTTCTTAAAATCTTTTGCCCTGCTCCCTCACCTCCATGCCAGCACAAAAAACTGTTATTTTTTCTATCTATTCCTTCTACCCTTTCTTTTTTATTCTGGAATTAACTTAAATGTCATCTCCTTTGGGATAATTTCCCTGAATCCTCCCATTTTGGTTAGATGATCCTGCTAGATGATCTTCAACAATCTGTACTTTTCTACAATTTTCCTACCATTTCCTATCATATTATTTAACATTCTTCATTTGTAGTTGCTTGCTTAATAATTGTTTATCCCCTGTATATTTTTAGTGTTGTGTGGGCAGGAACATTGTTTATTTTTGTCTTTCATTGTATACTCAATGTCTAGAGCAATGCTTGACCTATGGTAAGAATTTAATACATATTTGTTAGATGCATGAGTAAATGAATATTGTTTTTTTCCCCCCTTTTTCCTATAGTCAGCTGTATTTACGGTTTTCTGACTCACTTTTCTTTATGAAGTTAGGAATCATTCTTTGAATTATTTTATTGTCTTGTGTTACTAGTTAGTATAATATAGTTACCATTCTGTATGACTGCTATGACAAGGTAGTTCAAAGACAAGCTGTTATATGACATTTTCTTGAAACCAGGCTTATCTTTGGAAATCGCCTTCATTTTTTTATAACCAAGAAAATCACTTGGGAAGATTGTTAAAAACATATGTGCATAAGTACTATCCCCTGAAGATTTTTAATCAGTTATTTAGGCTATAATCAGCTCCACAGATTACTGTCATACCTTCCAAAGTTAAGGAACCACTGCCTTACTGCTAGAATACTCTGGTTTGTTTATAAAACAACATTGTTGTTGGTGATAATGTTAAGCAACATTATCACCTTTTAGAATTTATTCTAATTTAGTAGCAGAGGACTCCCATATGCAAAGAAATGTATAGCTTTCAATATATGCTTTGGTCAATGTCACAGCTCTTTAAACACTACTATATTTAAACAGATGTTACAAGTTCAAATATTTATTTTCACTTTTGCACAGCTCAATGTTAACACCTGTACTCATAACATATGTTAATTCCCTAGAATGGATT
>NW_012149119.1:918431-920065 GCF_000956105.1 Propithecus coquereli | reverse complement strand
TTTCAGTAGATTAACTTTTCTATCCTATTTTTGCCAATATTTAGTTGGATCTTTTAAAAAGTCAATATACCTTAATTTGTAATTAGCAAATTGAGTATTACCTTTGTATTTTGTCTTCACATATCCACCACACAATTTTTCCTTATTATGTATGAAAATCTGCCTATAAGCTTTTACCAAACCTATTTACTTTTAGTTCTATTTCTTTGTCAATACGTTATCCTGGTTTTTCTTCCTCTGTGAAACAGGTGTCTCTTTCACTAATTTTTTCTTGCTTATCCCAAAATATAAGAGTATCTCCAAGTTTAGACTTCCATCCCATTTTCTCATTTTCTCTTTAATTATTTTCTTCAAAACTGGCTTCTATTTAGAGTTTCAATTATCACCTTTGTTCAAATGGGGTCTTAATATCCATATGCAATATTCTTGAATGTATGCTACAGAACAACTCTATTGTGGCACTCAGATAATTTTAGAATATTTAAACCTTAATGTATTGTACTCTAAATAGACCCCTATTCTGATTTCCTTAAAAATTTCCATTTTCTCTAACTCCTGTATCACCAAAAAAATTCTACTGTTTTTTCCTCCATCGTGTCTCTAGTATGTATCCTCTCCATTCCTACAATGACCAGATTAACCAATTCTTTCTCTGTTAACTCAAAAGTCTTTCAATTAGTCTCTTTGCTTCTAAGAGTCTTGATCAAACTACTAAAGATCTATTACCAGATCAAACTACTAAAATTTAATTGATTGCAATAGCTTCCTGTGATGGCAACTCTTCCTCCTGTGGAGATTCTTCTTGAAATAGGTTATATTTTCCTGATAAATATCAAGGCTCACTCTGCTCCATTGCTATATCACTTCCTAGCAAGCCACTTTTTGCAGCTTGTTAGAAACTTAGTGATAGGCAAGTGGAGAGAGAGTAAGAACCTTCTGTCATCAGCAGATTATATTTCAATTCTGTTACAACTCAGCTCTGCCACAATCAGAAGATTTAGGGGAAATGAAAAGTATCTCTTAATAAGAAAAAAGGAATGAAAAAACTAGGTTAGGATAAATAAACCTCATTATTCTACAAGTGAAGGCCTTTTGCACTTTGATTCCAACCAAATTTTCCCATTTTTCTTTTGCTCCTATTCTCCTTTATGAACTCTCTTTTACAACCAAACTGGTGTAGATCAGTCTCCTGAATAGGTTTTATATTTTCTAATTTTTGTGTCTTTACTCATATTTTGAATGCTCTTTTTGTCTATCAATAGCCTAGTCATTCTTTAATGGCAGCTGTAGGGGAGAAAGATTTCTTTTCCTCGTTTGTCTTGAGGTTCACGGCTGAGACCCTTATAACAAAAGACAGATTAACAAGAGAAACCATATACATTTCTTTAATATAAATTTTATGTGACATAGAACACTTCAGAAATGAAGACCCAAAGAAATAGGGAAATCTGTCTTTCTTTATACTTTGGTTTGATAAACAGTGGACAGTTATGTAGAAATATGATTAGATGAAAGGGGGTATGATCTAATGGCAATAAACGGGGGGGAATTTAGCAAGACCAGTTTGTTCTGTTTCTTCTTGGCCTCCAGGTATAGGGCAGGAACCCTCTGGAATTAGAGTTCTTCAATGGATG
>NW_012149119.1:917896-918381 GCF_000956105.1 Propithecus coquereli | reverse complement strand
ACTTACTTCACAGGGTTTTTATGATGCTTAAATATGCAATGTGCTTAAAATGATACCTAACACATTCTAGGCATTATATAAGTGTCATTTATAGTTATACATCTGAATCACTATTTCTTTCAATTATCTTTATCTCTATTTCTAAAAAAAAAAATTGACAAAAATATACTGAGCTATCATTGAGTGGTTCTGGAGATAGGAAGCCTTCTGCACATATTCACCAGGAACAATGGATACTTTCTACAGAGATAATCTTGTAAATTTTTTATATTTAATAAGGGAAATTTTGTCTTATTTTGCTTAAGATGAAAACTTCCTCAAAATGTTATTGGCTTATGTACATATTATCTGTTCATGAAAGATTATTTGGTAATTTGATTTCTAAAATTCCTTGTTCTGCTCTGTTCTTTGATGTTGCCTTTCATTAACCAACATTTCTCCCTTCTTTTATACATTTTATACGTTCCAAACATTTTCACAAATAT
>NW_012149119.1:900635-902643 GCF_000956105.1 Propithecus coquereli | reverse complement strand
TCTGTATTAAAATCTTGTCATATATATGCCTTGCATGAGTATACTTTTTCTTTTTCACCTGACATTATGTTGTAAGCATTTTTAGAAGTCATTAAATGTTTAGGAAAATAAATCAGTAGGCCATTTCCATCATGAATGGAATCATGAAATTAAGAAAATTCTAGTTAGAAAAGAATTATAGCCTGGCTTTGTGGTATTGGCAACATTCCCTTCAGTTAATTCATGAGATCTCAATGTTTACATATCTCTTGTTCTTTTTTTCCCCTACGATACCATAAAGAAACGGAATTGTCAGCAAAGTCCCTAGTCCTTGGATCAAGACCTATCATTATCAGTATCACAGTCATTTGCCACTGTGTAAGATCATAGTGCTTAGACTTTCACATCCTTTCTTCATGTTTGAGCTATAAAAGGAAAGAGTGAATTGGATTCATGAGTTTTTCTAGTTAAGTTAGCATCTTAAATGACCCCTGGGATAGCTGTTTATCAGTTAAATGACTATTAAATACAAGAACACTTCTGCAATTGTAGTTTCTTCCTCTATGGTCTGGGGTCATCGTATTAAAGATATCAATGTTAGTAGCTTAGTAAAATTTTTATTTTCTCACCTGGTATAAACTCAACCAAGGAACCTACTCACACAGAATATACAAGCCTGATCTAATTAAGGTGGAAGCAAAACAGGAAGCTCAGCTTTCTTCCTTTACACTTGAGGAGTTTTGTTCTGTTTTGTTTTTAATGCATGAGATCTCACTTTCCTCCATTCCCACACACTGCCATCCAGCTAGGGCTTTAAACTTCCCAGACATGAACACTTATTATAAAACCCTTTCTCTATTGTGCATTCTTTATTAAGTATTTGCATCTTTTCATGCTCCTGGAGGTGTGGAAGTCCCTTTCAGTGAGCATTATCACTGTTCTTTACTGCATAATCAAATAACTCCTTCCCCAGTCCTTTGCCCAGATATCGACTGCCTTCATTTAGCATGGTTACTATAGGGCAAAAATTCACTTTGTGAACCAGAGTGTCAATCAGAGCTTGACAATGATTATACTTATTATTGATTTACTGAGTTTAGAGCAATCTCAACTCAAGAAAATCAAATCAGGTTCAAACACCTAAGGGAAAATTTTAAACAGTCTAACTATATCCCAGAAATCCTTACCAGTGATTCCAATATGCCTGTGTATATTAATACTAATGTACTTATAACCCATCCAGTAGCTTAATAATTATGAATACCATTTTTCTTGTGCTGGTATATAATATCACACATATTCCTCGATAATATAACTTATTATACAAATCAATTATAATTGTATTGGTTGGCTATATCATTTGGATTTCTATAGGGAGGTTATTGTTTTAGAAATTTAATCTCTGGATACAAACTGCTATCTCCATCTCCCTTCTCCTCAATAATCAAGCGTTGTTAATTCTACCATATCAATATCTTATTAACTACGTTCTTTATTTCATCCCCAGAGCTACGTCTTAGTTCTGGTTTTTCTCCCGGCTGTCATAATAGTCTCCTTGCTGAAGTCCTGCTCCTAATGGCTCTCTCTTACATAAACCTTCTTTCTAGTATGATCTTTTCAGAACTTTGATCATGGCTCCTCATCATTTGCTAGGCGAACTTTAAGCTCATTTGCCTAGCCTGCAAGGCCCGCCATGATGTGGCTCCTGCCTACTTGTCCAGCCTCATATTTGCCTACTCTCTGTTCCACCAAGCCACCCCCACCCCCCAATCTCACCCTCAGTGTGTCATTACTCATCACTCATCCCCAGTTCCAGCACAGGATTTTTCCATTATTTGGACCACCCACCTGCTTTTTAATGCTTGCCATATTTCTACTCGTGCTGTAATTTTCAGGTCATCTGTTACCTTTTCTGTGAATTTGCTCTGAGTCCTCAGATATTTTATATGTATGGTCCTTTATTTATACACTTTATGTATAACTCCATGTTGAAATTTAAATCTGGTGCTTTTTGTTCCTTTTCACATCC
>NW_012149119.1:883063-900015 GCF_000956105.1 Propithecus coquereli | reverse complement strand
AAAAAAAAAAAAAAGATAAAAACTTTGAAACACTTGATTAAATAATGACATTGTAGGGAGTTAGAAGAGTAGATTTCATTTTCTTTTACAAGGGAAGGGAGAATGTGTATAAGAGAAGTGAATCTTTATGTGTTTAAATTCTAAAGTCCTCTTAACGATTATGTCTTTACAACAACAGATCACAGTCCAGAAATTTTCATTTCTTATTGGAGTATCTTAAAAATCAACATCATGTATATACATCTTACAGCAGAAAGTTAGCTCATGTACTAAGGGAGCCCAAGTGTTTTGTTACTGTACAAAGATTTACTTTTAGAAAAGTCAACGAATTGTCTTGGCATCCTTGACTAAAATAATTTGACCATAAATGTGAGGGTTTAATTCTGGATTTTCAATTCTATTTCATTAATTCATATGTCTATGCCAATACCACACTGTCCTAATTACTGTAGTTTTGCAGTAAGTTTTTAAATGGAGAAGTGTGAGTTCTCCAAATTCATTCTTCTTATTCAAAGTTGTTTTGGTTATTATAGATCTCTTGTAATACTGTACAAATTTTAGGACCACCTTGCCAAAAAAAAAACCAAAAGTCATCTGGGATTTAGATAGGGATTGAACTGCTATAGATTAATTTGGGATTATTAATATCTTAATGATATTAACTATTCCAATTCATGAACATGGAATATATCTCCACTTATTTAAGTCTTCTCTAATTTCTTTTAGCAATGTTTTATGGTTTTCAGTGTATAAGTATTATACTTATTCTGCTAAAGTTATTCCTAAATATTTTATTCTTTTTTGTTCTCAACAGATTTAGGAGATACAAGTGGTTTTTTGTTACATGGATAAATTGTATAGTGGTAAAGTCAGGGCTTTTAGTGTACCTGTCACCCAAATAGCGTACATTGTAACTGATAGGTAATTTTTGATCCCTGAAGAAGACATACAAATAGCCAAGAAACACACACACAAAAAGGTTAACATCCTTAGTCACTGGGGAAATGCAAGTCAGAACAACAAAGAGATACCTCTTCACACCCACCAGGATGGTTAAAATTAAAAAGACAATAATACGTATTGATGAAGATTTAAAGAAATTGGAACCTTCATTCATGATGGGTGGGAATATAAACTGGTGCTGCCACTTTGGAAAACAGTTTGGCAATGCCTCCAAACATTAAATACGGAGTTACCATATGACATTGCAATTTCACTTGTAAAGTATATAGCAAAGATAAATGAAAATATATGTCCATAGAAAAACTTGTGCATGAATGTTCATGGCAATATTATTCATAATGGCCAAGAAATGAAAACAACCCAAATGTCCATCATCTGAGGAATGGATAAATAAAATGTAGTATATCCATACAATGGAATATTATTCAGCCATAAAATGGAATGAAGTACTGATAGATGCCACGATATAGATGAACCACTGTGCTAAACAAAAGAAGCCTGTCACATAGACTACATATTATATGATTCCACTTATATGAAAGGCCCAGAATAGATAAATCCATAGAGACAGAAAATAGATTAGTGGTTGTTAAGGGCTGAGAGAGAAGAGGAATAGGTAGTTACTGCTTATGGGTACAACATTTCTTTTGGGGTTCTAAAATTTAGTAGTGGCGATCATTACATAACAGTGAATATTTGAAACCCACTGCATTTTACACTTTAAAAGGGTGACATTTTATGGTATAAGATCATATCCAAATAAAGATATAATTAAAAACTTAAAAAAGTCAGTGAAAATAGGACCATAGAGAAATAAAGTATGACAAGGCAAGCTTTCATTTACTGCTAGGATTGCAAGCCCACTCTTGCTGTTATTTTCTTGTCTTAATTGTAGCAATTTTTTTTCAATTCAGTTGAAATGAAAATAAATATAAGGCTTTGCCAGACAATGGATCAATCTAACTCACTGTTTTGTTAAATGATAAAGGTATTTTGAAAAAATTAGTTTTATCTCACTAAATTAGCTTTATTGCACTAAAACACCTGAAGAAAAGTATAAAAAGTAACAAAATGATGAATTAATTATGCTTTCATTGATCAATTTTAATAGTATGTGTGTTGTACATAACACTCAGGATTTCATAGCAGGCACTCAGGATTTGGTGAGGAAGACAGTATCTCTATTTCCTCAGAGAATTTAGGGAATTGACCATATCAGAAGATAGTGAGCATCTTTCTGATCACATATCAATCTTTGTTGGTAAACAAAGTATGTTAAAAATTTGATGTTGGTTGCTTCTTACTTTGGCATTTCTTTGACCTTTTTTTTCTGTCTTCCTGCAAATTCTTCTCAAAATTCTGTGTTTTCCATGACCTTTTGTGATAGCAAGAGACAGACATATATTTACCAGGGGTTTTACATAACAACTTAGTATTTTGTTGAAAGATGTGTAACATTTCACAAAATTTATTAACATAATGTTAAAACTGATAGTTTTATTCTTGTTCCCACAGAAAAAATATTTTGGGGCCTATAATATAATCAAATATTGCAGAAATTCTTGTATATTTCAGAGTATGTAATAAAGTTATAAGCACAAAATTCATTACATTTATATATGCTTGATTTAATGAGTGGTAAAATGACAAGAGTATCAATTAAAGAATGTCACCATATTTCTTCACTTTATATGCCTATTAATTTTCTGTGATACACTAAGCTGCAAGTTAAATCTGAATACAAATAATTGAGATGACTGAAAACCCTCCATTCTTTCATTAACATCGAACATTTTATTTAATTACTTTTGCTCATTGGCAGATTAAATAATTAGCATTTATTTAAAGTTGATAAAATGGTGGAATTACTATTTTAAGTAATTGTTCTTTACATAAAAAATGGCAGTTGCAATGAAGCATTATCTTCATGGCCATGTTATTTTTTTAGAACATTTTCTTTGAACTTTTCACTTTGAAAAAGTATTACTGAACCAAGAGACTTTTTTCTCCCTCTACCCTGAAGAGAAAAATTTATCTTCAGAGCATTGATATAAGATCATGCAATGCAAACTTCTAAAAGATAAATATATTTCTGCTCACAATTTTCCTAGCTTCTTATTTTACATTTAAGAGTTTAGGGAAGAAAAAAATCTTTTCCTCTGCTCATCTTGGGTTCATTGGCTGGGGCCATGCAAATTTGATTGACAAAACAAAGACTAACAAGAGAAAAATGAACAGAAGTTTATTAATGCGTGCAGCATCCATACACACTGGAGCACTCAGATACAAGCAACTCAAAGAGGTAGTTAGAACTTGAGCTTATACAGCATCTTAACAAAGAACAGTAAGTTTTTTTTTAAAGTGACAGGTGAAAGAAATAAGGCTTAGGATTTTAGGGGTGGCAAACTGTGGGAAGATAGATACATATATAAATATAAAATATATATAAATGATCCTTCAAAATGGCATATTTTGGGGTAGCATACTCCAAACCTTTTCAACAGCTACATAGTTATACGCGGACATAACCAATCACAGATGGTGTAAGGAAGTCTACCTAGATAGAAATTTGTGGTGTTCAGGAAGGAGGGTCCCTCAAGCATCAGTCAATGTCAAGGACACTCAGAAGAGGTGGTGGCCAATGCCCAGACGAGGACAAAGTCCAACATTGAAGAGTCTGAGAACTGGCAACATTCTGAGATTTAGGACTGCATATCTGGACTGGGGCATCAAGGTAGAATTGGTAAAAGAATGAATGTAATCTTGAAAAACCAAAAGGTCAAGCAGAGTATAGAGGTGACAAGGCATAAAACTTGAGAAAGCAAGTACAGGGCACAATGTAAAGGGAATACAACATGATCAAGAAAATAAAAAATAGATTCTCTCACTGGAGTGGGTAGGGTACTTAGGTTAGAATGGGGGTAACAGCGAGTTTGACATAATGTTAAATGTCCTAAATTAGAGGGATGGGTGGGAAAACAAAGGGAATAGATAGTTGTAAATGTTCTATGTTTAACATATAGTAATTAAAAACAGTTAAAGACAGCATATAGTACTGGTTGAAATTATTTTAAAAAAGAAAGAGAAAGTAAGAGGTGGAACTGAGGCCACAAATAACAAGAAGTCTTATTATGCAAATATTCCTCATAGACCACAGAGAAGTTCTGGCAAAGGAAGGTTAACTATTGCTACAACTGTAGTACATTCTTATCATTGAATAAAGAGTGGATCTATTTCTAAAATGTAGAAAATGTGTTTTCTGGCTACTTGTTTATATTCAGGGTAAAATACACAGAAAAAAGTCCTATATTTAGGGTGGACTGAGATGGAGTAGACCTGTGATAATTGTTATCAAAACTATATGTTTTCCTGTATTAATTCCATTTTATTTATAATTTTGGGAATTTCCTTTAGCTTCTCCCAAAAAAACATTTAAAAGTACTGGCAAATAAAAAATATCTTGACCCCACTATAGTCTTTAAAATTTACATTTATTTAAGTGCTTACATTTACATATAATTTTATATAAATATAAATAATGTAAAAGGGGAAAGTGAATCATATAAATATATAATTCTTAATATTTATTTTTATATAATTCATATTACTCTTAGGTACTTAGTCCATTTGTGCTGCTACAACAGAATACCTGAGACTGGGTAATTTATAAAGAACAGAAATTTATTTCTCACGGTTTTGGAGACTGAGAAGTCCAAGATCAGGGCATGGGCAGGATTGGTGTCTAGTGAGGGCTGCTGTCTGCTTTCAAGATGGTACCTTGTTGCATCCTTTGGAGGGAAGAAATCCTGTGTCCTCACATGGCCACATGGCAGAAGGAACCAAATGGCAAGAGAATGCTCCTTTTAATCTCAATCCTTTTTATAAGGATGCTAATCTTATTCATGAGGGCTTATGAGGTAATGATGATTTAATTATCTCTTAAATGCCACACCTTTTAATATTGTTGCATCGGGGATTAAGTTTCAACATGGATTTTGGAGAGGACACATTCAAACCATAGCAGGCACCGTTGTAAAGTATAAGCAATGTACCACTCATATTTATCCATCTACTAGAAAGATAATGTTTCTGGCCACAATACTAATAAAATGATTAGCATTTATAATATATAGCCTTAAGGCACAAATATGTACAGATGCTCTTTGACTTTACAATGGGATCATCTCCTGATAAAACCATCATATGTTGAAAATATTATGTCAAAAATGCATTTAATATCTAACCTTCTGAACATCATAGCTTAGCCTAGCTTACTTTAAACATGCTCAGAACACTTGGATTAGCCTACATTTGGGCAAAATCATATAACACAAAACCTGTTTTATAATAAAGTGTTCAATCTCTAATGTAAGTTATTGACTACTGTACTGAAAGTGAAAAACAGAATGGTCATATGTGTACTTGACGTATGATTTCTACTGAATGTGTGTTGCTTTTGCATCATCATAAAGTCAAAAAATCATAAATTGAACTATCTCAAGTTGGGGACCATCTGTATAAGATTTTGGCAGATTTTTGTTATTAAATATTAGCTATAAACTATAAAGATAGTATTTAAACATGTGTAACATACTTAACTGTAGATTGCATCAATTTTAGACTCACATGTCTGTAAAAAATTAACAATATTCCCTACTGTGATTTATAATGAACCCACAGCAGCATTTTTTGTTGTGCTCAATTTCAGAACAATTTCACTTGAAAATAGAGACACTAAAAGATCTTCATAAATAAATCAATAAATTGACATAGAAAAGTATGTATGTTATATATAATGTACAACAATACTACCTCTGATTTCTTAATATAAATACATACTTCAGGAGATAATTCTATCCTTTCTACTTTTAAATTTAAGTAAGTAATTTTAAATTACTTACTTCTGGATTCCACCAATGCAGAAATTCTCCCATTTGATCTAAAGAATCACCTGACTCTGTTATTAGAAATAAGAGCATACACATATATAAAGCATATAAATTTTAAGGACTCAAGTATGTGTATTGGCCCTAGAAAGATTAACCTAAACAATGACTTTATACAAACTCTAAGTTCCAATAAATGTTATCATTTTTATTTGACACCCTCTACTATAAAATAACCTAATTGTGAAATGTATTTAAGGCTTACTACATCCTACTGCTATTTATATGCCTTGTTTTCTCATGACATCACGGGGCAGTTATAATTCTCATTTTATAGATACAAATACATTGAATAAATAAGTTATATATAAAGGAAGACCCTTGAACTATGGTCAGAAGCAAATATAAAAGAATCCTTACACATCTAAAGGTAAAAATTGGGCATGATGAATTAGAAACCAGCAAAAAAATGTTACTTTAGACGTGCTGTCACATTTAGTGCTTCTTTTTCATATTTGATATATAGGATTTTACACAAGTTTTGGGCAAGGTGGTAGGTAGTTGGTCTACTAAACCCCTTATTTCTTTCTCATACAGATTCAATTCACAAATAGAGGTCAGAAGCCAGCATCTGAATCCCATTTCCAAATCTTTCTAATGCTGTTACTTTAGGCAATTTATTTAACCTTTTCGAGCCTCATTTGTCAAATAGAAATAATAAGTTGTAGGGGGCAGTCCAAGAGGTCAAAAGGGGTAATGAATTAACATATAAAATTTTGGAAACCTACCTGGTATTTTATGCTATATTATTGCCTCCTCTTAAAGTCCCAGTGACTGATAAATACAGCATAATTTTTGACACAGTGTTTATAGTTTAATTAATCCATTCATTATTTCAGCATCATTTATTATCTCTTATATGGAAAACAGTGCGGTAGATACTAGGGGTGTGAGTGTGTGTGTGTGTGTGTGTGTGTGTGTGTGTGTGTGTGTTGGATGGTTAATTAACTTAGAAACTCTAAGAAGCTTTCATACAGAATCTGCTTAGAATTTGAATCTAGTAGTCTTCTTAAGAAATGAGCCCGATCACAGGATTTGAAATGTGCTGTTAGAATAATATATCCCTATTTAACAGATATTTAAGACTAGTTTGAAGTTTATGAAAGTGGTATGTGCCATTTATTTTTTCTCAATATCAGGTCATTTCTTTTTTAGGTTAAGAAGATGCTTGTTGGGCACAGAATTAAAGGATGGATTTTTGCTTAGCTTTTTTATGCCTGTCATGGAAGACTGTTAAATCTATTCTATTTCTGTCTTAAGGAGCAAGAGTTTTTAATAAGAACCACCTAACTATTGAAAACAAGATCTGCTTATTCCTTCTTTTGTAAACTTGTTAACAATTGAACATCTCTGAGTCTTAGTTGTCTCATCTATTCAGTGGAAACAGTAATTCCCATATCGTAGTGTCACCATTAAGATTAAATATATAATTTTGATACTACTTGAAGACAGTATCTGGCACATAGTGGATCCTTCAGAAATGGTGTCCATTTACTTCAAGGCAAATACCATTTCCTTACTTTAATGAATGTGTTAGTTCCGTTTAAAGTTCATCATTCTCAAAGAGTCTTTGATGCCCTGTTTGTACAAATGCGATAATCGTATAAGAATGCAACTATATAAATACTAATTTATTTGTTTTTTAGTCTATGAGTAGATAGTTGCTTATTGTAATGCTCTGGATGAGATTAAGTGAATTAATCAACATGAATCATAGCTAGTTTTAATATCAAATTGTTAATTTTTTTAGGACACTGTTATCTAAGTAATTATATTAACATTAGAAAGATAATTTTTAAAAGGTATGGCTTATGCAGTTTTGTGATGTAAATGCCTAAGAAATGGTCAAGGATCTACTCCAATGAACTAATTTCCAAGATGTGCTTGGCCAATATTCTTTAAATCCACATTAATAAATCAAAAGAACGTTTCATACAAAATGAAATGAAATTTTAGGGTGAATTTGCCTAAGGGATATTAGGAATTCTCTTGCTTTATTATGCAGAGAGGAAATATTATGTTGATCTTTCATTTGCCTTTCTAAAAGAACTCATAAATATTTTATTCATTAATCTTCAGAATACCCTGTGACCAAATTGAACCAGAAGGGAAAAGTAAGGTTATTAAACAGACACAGATATTGAAATGGTACCAAATCAATCCTTCATAAAAATTCCCACGAATCGCTATTCATTCATTCTCAATATTTATTGATCACCTACTATATGCAACGTATGGTATTAGATCATGGAGGATAAGAGAGAGAGAGAGAGTACATGATGCCTGTACCTGAAGAATTATCAATTTAGTAAGAAAAGTGAAACATAGTCTTGAATAATGGAACAAACACTGACATGTAATTAGAAATGTATGTAGAAAACAGTATGTTTAGATGACAATTTAGCTACCTTTTATTTCGGATATAATCACAACTTCCCATAAAGACAGAGCTTGAGAATATTATATGCCCAAGTTAAGAGGAAGAACAGGTCTCTTCTTTTGTAGTTCCCTCACTGGACATGGTTAAAAATACACCTTCCTGTGATAAGTCCAGGCACCTCAGAATCTTCATGGGGTTGATCAGGCTGGTTGATGGAACCACAAGCTTTATTTTAGGATGTTTAACACGGATGTGCTCTATTCAAGCTGGAGAATTTCTTAGCTGCTACTAGGTTTGAAGCACTTCAAAAAGTGCTACCACAGTCCTGGAGTTACTGGGAGACCTGGAGTCCTGGTATTCCTGCTGAAAATGCAGCCATCAAATGGCCATCGCTGTCCACCCATACTTCTGTTGCTTGAGTGTTGGAGACTGTGTTTGCCAATTATATCTCCATTTTCTGTATGGCCACTCATCAGTGGAACCAGGGCTCAAATTTACTCCCAAATTGGCCTGGACTCCCACTGTACTAGTATTTTAGTTATCTAGCTCTTTAGTTTACACAACAAACAGGCACCTGCGTGCTCATAGTGCCAAAGTGCCTGAGTCGGGAAACCCACATCAGTCACAGACTGTTTCCAGACCCAGCCCTTGTCCAAGAGGCTCATGTCTTGCGCAGACTTGCCCTCTTTCGGCTGGGAATTGTGTTCTCCTACACGACTCCACCTGAGCATCCTCAGTTTCTCAGAGGTGTTTTGGATTGAAGTCTTGATTGTTTTTCTCCTACAAGTTTCTGTGATTCTTTTGAAAATATATCCACTTCCTCCCCAGCAACTTTCAAGCCCTTAGTACTACTAAGGAATGGAGGAGAGAGTAGTCTTGGTTTCTGTAAAACCAAATATATACATGGTCACCAGAGAAGTGGTGCAGAGTTGGCTTTCATCTACTTAAATTAAAAAAAAGTCACTCAATGGATCTACTCAGAACAAGAAAATCGACAAAAAGAGAATTTAATGTTTCTTTCAACATAAAGCTCAATTTATAATAACAATATTTTTATTGATATTATTTCAGCATCACCATGTACTGGGCACTCCTGCTATAAATCTTATAAAAATTTGACAGTTTTCTATAATTGGGCAAGGAATTTTGGAGGAGGTAGTACTTGAGCTGGACCTTGAAGGTAAATTTGAACATAAAATAGCATTTTGATAAGAACAGATGAGAGCATGAAGGCCATCTTAGAAGACGACAATGGAAAACCATTAAAAGTTTTGGAATAGGAGAGTGAAGTAAAAGTAATATTTGTCAGTTACTACTCTGCTAAATATTGTGCTATTTGTGGTAGTGATATAATGACATGCTTGCCTACAGTGACTCTAATTCTTATGAAAATGATGTAAGGTGAGCATTATTTCTCCCTTTATGGATAATGGAACTGAGGCTCAAATACGTATAGTACGTTGTCCAAGGACATTCAACTAGGAAGGTAGAGGCTGAGTATAAAGTTCAGGCCCTGTTGACATGATAACTTATGCTCTTCATGCTCCACCCTGCTTCCAGGAAGGCTCATCTGGTGGCTTTGTGCAGGTGCATCAGGCAAACACCAGCAGGTGGCAGGAAGCTGTAACTCAAGCCTGCAGTAGTAAGGACTGGTATAGAGCAGAAGGGGCTCAAAGGAATGATTGAACAAGAAGATCTTTTTAAGGTAGGAAAGGAAACAAAAGAGGTTTTTGACCATTCCAGCTTAATGACTGCCAGAATTGTAGTGCTTTTAACAGAAATGGGGCTGCTTGAGGAGCAGGTGGCTTGGGAGGGAAATGGCATTGATTGCAGACATGAAGAATTTGAGATGATGGTGAGATCTAAAGGAAGAGGATCCAGCAAAATGTTGGAAGCTGAAATATTGTTTCTCATTGCAATAATGGCTTTGTTTTTGTTTGTTTCAGAAATGGGGAAACATCTCAGACTTCTATGGGCATATGTTGATAACCCTTCATTGACAAAACCTAGGCAACATGTTTGGCCACCTAGAATAAGTGACCCTGAAACTGAGAGAATTTAAGTAGTGTTGAACATCAGTTAAAGAATTACTGCATCTTTTAATGTCTTTGTTTCTCAGTAGTCATCCCAAAACTATCCGATGCTCCTCTACACGACATGTGCCTAGGGTCTTGGGAATAATGCCCTGGGAGAAGAGATGTTAATTTGAATTCTGGTTCTGACTTTCAAGCAAAATATTACTCTTGCTAAATGGTGTCTATAAAGTCAACTTCTCAGGCTCCATTCCCAGCCTTTAAATATTTATTCCTTTTTTCAAATCCTTTACTTTATCAAAAGGAAAAGGGAAATGAATAAATGATAAATTAAAGACAATGTAATACCTTTAAAATATGAACCTCTCTAGCCTCTAAGGCAGGTGTACATCAATTTAACTGACAAAAATCATGCATAGTTTTCTAGATTTAAAAGTCTCACTTAAATTTCATTTTAACTAAAATTTGAAACAATTGAAATATTATAATATGGTAAATATAGGTGTTATTTTTGAAAGCATCCTACTTTTAATATCTAATATTATTTAAATTTTATTATATAGATGGTACATACTGTAGAAAATTTCATTTCTATTCATTAAGACATCAAGCCAAGTGAATGACAATTACCACATTAAGAATCAGTAGAAGCTCTCAGCCTATCTTCCCTTAAATGATTTATGAGAGTTGCCAAATCTCTCTATCCACTGGTTAAAATGTACTGGTTGATGTTCACAGAAGCCTGAAAACTCACTACCTGTATGCTACTCTATCATGTTCCTGTATCTTGACCCCATGGCTGGATATTCTTTAAAAAGGTCAGTATTCTTCCATAAATATAAGGTCATTTATTCTTGTACTTATTAGTTATATAATTCAATTAAACATTATGTAAAATAATGAAATAAAAGAGCCAACATAAAATTGTTTCTATGAAAACTAAGATGATTGCAATGGAAAAACTTGATAAAGACAAGCCATTTAAAATATTTTTTATTTAAGTGGAGGCAAAATGATTCTAAAAGGAAGAATCTGCACATAGATTGCTTTGCAAATATCTTTTTATTCTTGCTTCACATAAAAGAAACTGAGGCTGGAAATCATGAGTAATTAATTATGTTTTGGGCTTAAACAAAATAGGAGAGGAATTCCAATCAGCAGACCCATGAAAAGGGTCTTGGCTCTATATTATTATATTTAGGAACAAATTTACACTTATGTATTTTACATTAAAATAAAATTTTGAAGTATATATGCTTTAACAAATTATTTTAATTAACTGGCCAAATATTAACTTTGATAATTCTGGAAAAGAAGTCATCCATGCATTTATTTCTATTAAATGTTCTGTGCCCTTGTATATATTTCATTAAAAATATGATCTTATAGTATACATAGTTTACATAACGTTTTCTTAAAGTTAAACTAAAACTGTGTGTGTCAAGTACTGTTCACCATATAGAGGTGAATGAGATAGAGTTTACCTTCTATTTGGTAAATAGAAGAGACAAATGATGAAAGACATAAATTGGGATAAAAGGATAGAAAGTGATTAGAAGTGGGGAGGGTTCTTTAGCTAAGGGTATGGGAGGAGATGATATGTGGGATAACTCCTAAATGATGAGAAACAGGTAACCATGCAAAGTTTTATCGGAAAAGCATCCTAGACAGAAGGATCAGCAAGTGAAAATACTTTGAGATGAAAACAAACAAGATGCATCTCAGGGAAAGAAATAATTTGGGAGTGAGAAAATTTATTTCAACTTATTTCATAATTTGGGGATGAAAAATCAAGGGCACCCTTTTGATGCATTTCATTTGAACTGCTTATTAGATATCCAAGTGGAAAATTTAAATATTTTGTTTAGTTCACTACTATATTTGTGCATTTAACAGTAGCTAGTACATAAGAGGCACTAAATCAGTATTTGTCAAATGAGGGAATGAATTATCTTGGGAATGGATGCTTTTGAGATGGCTAGTATTTCATGAGTTTGAAACACAGGTAAAGGTTACAATTGTAGTGTAAATTTGCAAGTCAACAGCACATAAATAATACTCAAAGACAAAGGACTGGATAAGATCATCCAGGGACACAATGGGGATGGAGAAGAGGAGTGCCAAAGAGTGACCTTAAAAATAAAAAAATAAAAGAAAGAGAAACAAAGGTCAGTGAAGAGAGGTGTGCACTAAAGTGGAAGGAAAACAAAAGAAATCTGATTTCAGTGATGCCTAGAGAAGAAATGTTTTCAGAAGGACAGAGTGTTTGATTGTGTCAATCAAACTACTAACACTGGTTAAGTATGGTAAGATTAGAGAACTGATCATTTTGATTTGACACTAAAGAGTTGTTAGTAACTCAATAAAATTATTTTGGAGTGGTTGGTACAAAAGTTAAGCTGGACCGTATTGAGGGAATGTGAGGTGAGAAAATGGAGGTATCAAGTTTAATTAGCTATTTTGATGAGGTTTCAATTTAAGATATCATGGAAATGAACCTGAAGAGGTACATGGAGTCAAAGGAAGTTATTAAAAAAAAAATGGATTACTAAGGCATGTTTGTATACTGGCACGAATATTCCAGTAGTGAGGGAAAAATTAATGATGCAGGAAAGAGTGGAGACACTTTCAAAACTGAAATCCAAGGAAGGTATACTAAAAGGGAGTTAGTATTAGCTAGAAGCAGGGATTTGGTTTTCACATTATAAAAGAAAAGAAGGCAGAGTGTGGAATTCAGGTGCAGGTGGGTTGGTGAATTTGGGCTGGGCAGATGAGTAGTTCTTGCTTGATTTCCTCTATTTTATTCATGAAATATAAAGTAAGTATACCAGCAGGAATGGAATTGAGTTGGGAGTAAAATTTAGAAGGTTTAGGAGTAGGGAATAGGAGTGAAATTGTCTTCTTGGAAAGTGGGAAAGTGGGTGTCGTAGGATGTAGGATGTAGAACATTGTCTGTTTGGGTTGATGGCCCACTTGAGATTTTGGGCCATTAATGTTAAGTAAGTCCAGTTAGCAGCCCCCTGCTATTCAGGAAAGGGCAGTGAGTCAGCAAATAGTGGAGTTTAATGAGTATAATTGCTCTATTATTGCTGACCATAGTAGAGAACAAGAAGGAAAAGAGTTGTGGGCGTTTACAAGCAAATAATCGTAATACCACACCATAGAAGTTAGATAGGAAGTGAGGCAATATGTGAGGAGGTGTCAGACAGTGAAGATGTGGATTGAAGGTCCCGAGGGGCTGAAAAGTAAGTGGAGTAGGTCACCGGAGTCATTGGGCTGGGAGGATAGGGATTGTAACCAAGCAAACAACATGAAAAATAACTGCTGGGTGAAAATACAGATGCAATTAAAATTTAAATAGATAATTCTAAATTGTCTTCCAAAAT
This sequence comes from Propithecus coquereli, assembly GCF_000956105.1. Taxonomy (NCBI): domain Eukaryota; kingdom Metazoa; phylum Chordata; class Mammalia; order Primates; family Indriidae; genus Propithecus; species Propithecus coquereli. The sequence goes on along the minus strand of NW_012149119.1, from coordinate 886,307 downwards.
TGCTTTACTAACTTACACTCTCTCCAAAAGTATACCATATAAATTTCAGTATATATATATATATATTTTTTTTTTTTTTGAGACAGAGTCTGTCTCTGTTACCCTGGCTACAGTGCGGTGGCGTCAGCCTAGCTCACAGCAACCTCAAACTCCTGGGCTCAAGCGATCCTCCTGCCTCAGCCTCCCGAGTAGCTGGGACTATAGGCATGCGCCACCATGCCCGGCTAATTTTTTCTATATATATATTTTTAGTTGTCCAGATAATTTATTTCTATTTTTAGTAGAGACGGGGTCTCACTCTTGCTCAGGCTGGTCTCGAACTCCTGATCTTAAGTGATCCACCCGCCTCGGCCTCCCAGAGTGCTAGGATTACAGGCGTGAGCCACTGCGCACAGCCTCAGTATACATTTTTAAATCAATAATAATTCTTAGAGGCCAGGTGCGACCTGTAATCCTAGCACTTTGGCAGGCTGAGGTGGGAGGATCACTTGAGGCTAGGAGTTGGAGAGCAAGAGCAAGAGCGAGACCCTCATCTCTACAAAAAATAGAAAAATTAGTCAGAAATAGTGGCGTGTAGCTGTAGTCCAAGCTACTTGGGAGAGTGAGGCAGGAGGATCGCTCGAGCTCAGGAGTTCGAGTTTGCAGTGAGCTATAATGATGCCACCTCACTCTAGCTCGGGCAACAGAGTGAGACCTTGTCTCAAAAACTAATAATAATAATAATAATTCTTAGAAAATTATTTAGACTTGTTTGTTTAAAAATTTAAATAGAATTGAATCTTACTGTTTTTGTATGCTAGACATTTTCCAGAACATAGAATGGCCCCTCCCGATTAAAAAAAAAAACGACAACAAAAAACATAGTGGGGATAAATAGCAGTAAAAGAGGTTCTATAAATAAAACAAATTTTGTGAAATTTTTAAGACAAACTTCTGATATTTTATTATATATAGCTTCTTTACATTTCAAAGACAGCAAGGGTTTTATTATAACTAAGCAAGGAAACATTGAGTTCTTTTATCTTCATTTTAAACTATTAAGATTCTGTGAACACCTAATATTGATAATAATTATAAATTGCTCCTTATTTTTACATATGAATAAAGGTTAGAATATGGATTTTCATAGAATTCTGTCCCCTCTGGGCATCAATGTTATAAATTTTTAAACTTAAACTACTTCTCTTCTGATTTGGCTTTTTATTTGGAAGCAGGATTTTGGCATTAAATAGTATAACATAAGCTGAAATATTTTCTCTTTTCTTGAGAAATGTAGCCTTGACTTGCTTGCTCAGTAAGCAATGTGTCTCCATTCAGCTTTATTCATCTTTTATTTACCCACTGTAGCCTGTGTGGTAATTCTTTTTTGCTATGAAACATAGAAAGGTTTTTGAAAATAATAAAAACTTGCTATATTTATTGCTAAAATACAGGTATATTTCATTACTTACTCTCATATAATTAGATGAAATGCCTATGAACTCTGCTTACTACTGTGTATTACATTTAACTGGTCATTGATTGTTAAGAAATTTTCTTTTGATGTCTGTCTCTTTTAGTAAGATAGTAATATTATGTTAAAGGGAGTAGCAATATCTCTATGAACAGTGTACTTATTTCAAGTAGTGGCTGAAATTAAAGGAAATATGAAGTTTGGTAAAAATATATCAAATATTATGTAAAATAAAACTAGTGACAGTTAATGCAACTGAATCTGCTGTTTTAATATGCTACCAATGTAAAACAGCATTCATTTATAATTGCCATCAAATGACAAAGTTAAGTGTGATAAAAATATTTTGCATGCTAATTAATTTCTCCATCTTCATTGACACTGAATTTTAAATGTTGCACATACAGTTCTTTAAATTGCATTGTTTCTGTTTGTTTAATTAGCTATTTAAAATAAATTCTTAAAGAGTGCAATAATAAAAAATAAATCAACAATGTTAGAAAATGTATAAGGAGACATGCAGAATTTTAATCTTGTTGGTATTATACTCAATATTTTGCCTTTATCAAAATGTACCCACAAGAACATAGCTGGACAGAATATCCTTCTGTGATCTTTTGTAGCTCTCTATTGCCCCATAAATGACTCAGCTACAAATCAATGAATATGCTTCAGCTTTGATTTTTGTTTTTAGTTCAAAGATGAACATCATGAAGACAGACATCACCCAGAGAGATGTTTCAGATCTCTTGTAGTGAAAGCTGAATTTTCTTGTCTTTGTTCCACCAAATACATTTCTATGCATATGATAGTTTTTAAAAAGCTAAATCTTTTTTGAATATATTAGAGACTATTAACAAAAGGATAATAAAATTAAATTCAAATAGCTGCCGCCACCCTCTAAAAAATGTAATACTACCCAAAGACATGTCTGTTGGCATAGTTGTTATTTAAAAATTTTATTTTCTCATATTATTGTATATTTACAAATATACATCTATACTATGCAGAACATTAAATTACTTTTAAGGTGGGCACGGTGGCTCACGCCTGTAATCCTAGCACTCTGGGAGGCTGAGGCAGGAGGATCGCCTGAGCTCAGGAGTTAGAGACCAGCCTGAGCAAAAGTGAGATCCCATCTCTACTAAAAATAGAAAAAATTAACCGGGTGTGGTACTGTGTATCGGCAGTCCCAGGTACTCCAGGTACTCAGGTGGCTGAGGCAGGAGGATCGTCTGAGCCCAGGAGTTTGACGTTGCTGTGATCTAGGCTGACACCTAGGTGACAATTTATTATGGTTATTTTTGAACTAGTTACCATTGATCAGTAATGTAGCGTAAAGCTCAATAACAAATTATAGTGAGTGTTAATTGCATGCCAGTCATTGTTCTGGGTACTGCTGATTCACAAGGGAAGCAAGTCAGGTGTTTTCCCTTCCTTTGCTAATTAGTTGAAATTTCATTCATTCACTCCTTAAGCAAAAAGAATATGTGTTTCCCAATTGCACTTCTGGGCACTGGGAGTACAACAGTAAGTGAACAAAATAGACAAAATAAATGAATGAAGAAATAAATAAACAAGTCCCAAAATACAACTGGCTAACAGCTGTGTAATATTCCTTTGGAAATCTTTTATTCTATATTTAACACTACTGAATTCATTAATAGAGTATGCTATAAACTCTATAATATAGAACTCAACTTGATATACAGAATGTTTAAAAAGAATCACAATTTCTTTGAAGAATTCCGTTATTAAAAAATAAATGGAAATCAGCATCATTCCACATTT
>NW_012149119.1:882097-883013 GCF_000956105.1 Propithecus coquereli | reverse complement strand
AAGATGAACATCATGAAGACAGACATCACCCAGAGAGATGTTTCAGATCTCTTGTAGTGAAAGCTGAATTTTCTTGTCTTTGTTCCACCAAATACTGCAGGTGGGTTGGTGAATTTGGGCTGGGCAGATGAGTAGTTCTTGCTTGATTTCCTCTATTTTATTCATGAAATATAAAGTAAGTATACCAGCAGGAATGGAATTGAGTTGGGAGTAAAATTTAGAAGGTTTAGGAGTAGGGAATAGGAGTGAAATTGTCTTCTTGGAAAGTGGGAAAGTGGGTGTCGTAGGATGTAGGATGTAGAACATTGTCTGTTTGGGTTGATGGCCCACTTGAGATTTTGGGCCATTAATGTTAAGTAAGTCCAGTTAGCAGCCCCCTGCTATTCAGGAAAGGGCAGTGAGTCAGCAAATAGTGGAGTTTAATGAGTATAATTGCTCTATTATTGCTGACCATAGTAGAGAACAAGAAGGAAAAGAGTTGTGGGCGTTTACAAGCAAATAATCGTAATACCACACCATAGAAGTTAGATAGGAAGTGAGGCAATATGTGAGGAGGTGTCAGACAGTGAAGATGTGGATTGAAGGTCCCGAGGGGCTGAAAAGTAAGTGGAGTAGGTCACCGGAGTCATTGGGCTGGGAGGATAGGGATTGTAACCAAGCAAACAACATGAAAAATAACTGCTGGGTGAAAATACAGATGCAATTAAAATTTAAATAGATAATTCTAAATTGTCTTCCAAAATTGCTTTACTAACTTACACTCTCTCCAAAAGTATACCATATAAATTTCAGTATATATATATATATATTTTTTTTTTTTTTGAGAGTTGCCAAATCTCTCTATCCACTGGTTAAAATGTACTGGTTGATGTTCACAGAAGCCTGAAAACTCACTACCTGTATGCTACTCTATCAT
>NW_012149119.1:868430-878822 GCF_000956105.1 Propithecus coquereli | reverse complement strand
AATCTTCATAAATGTATTTATTATTCTCTTAGGATACATTCTTAGCAAGATCAATTCTTGCTCAAAATGTCTATATATTTTAAATTTTGATAGGTAATTTCAGAAGGTTCTTTAACCCTCATGTAATAGTTTTCCAGGTTTCCCTCTGTTACAGGTTGAATTATGTTTCCCAAAATTATGCTCGAATCGTAACACCCAAAACTTGTGAATGTGACCTTATTTGGAAATAGGATCTTTGAAGATGTAATCAACTTAAGATCAACTCATTAGCGTGGCCTAATCCAATATGACTAATGTCCTTGTATAAATCATGACATCACTTTGTACCCCATAAGTATACACAACTATAATTTGCCAATTTATAATTTTAAAAATAAAAACTTTTAAAAATTTTTTAAAGAAGAGGAAAATTTGAACACTCACAGGGAGAACACCAGGTGAAAATGGAGGCAGAGATTGGAATTATGCAGCTGTAAACCATAATTCTCTTAATTTCCGGAAACACCAGAAACTAAGAGAAAGGCCTGGAACAAATTTTCTATATTCTTCAGGGAGATTATGGACCTGCAGACATCCTGAGTTTGGACTTTTGGCCTCCAGACTTGAGAGAATAGACTTATGTTGTTTCAAGCTATCCTAGTTTTTGGCAATTTGTTATGACAGCCGCAGGAAATTAAATAAAACCTCTGACAACATTTGAGAATGCTTCTTTACTCACACAGTCACCAAATTGAGTATTCTCACTCTTTTATTACTTTTTCAATCAGAAAAGTAAAATAAAAAAGATAGGCGGGGAGAGAGGGTAAGGGCAACATACGTAACCTAAACATCTGTACCCCCATAATATGCTGAAATAAAAAAAAAAAAGAAAAAAGATACCTAAGAAATTTTTAAACAATATGAAGCTCATTATATAGAAGACAGAATTATTAAATTATTCATATATGTACATATATTTAACTACCAACTGAACTATTAAGCTTTTACTTTGTTTTATAAAAGGATTTAAGCAGCTATTCTCCAGTTAGCATAAAAAATGCTTTAAAATTGAAGGAAGGAAAATTTCCATTAAATAAATAGGTAGCTAAGCTCAGGTGACATCTTCCCAGCTGAATAGCCAGGCCTTGCAAGGTCTAGGTATTTAAGCTTATGGCCATAGTAGTTACTGGATTGCAGGGTTCAAACCTTATGTTTCTGATTTCTGGCTAACCTCTTATCTCTTAGCTTCAGGTTTTGGCACAGACTAAGGATGGCACAGAATCATCTGCTGTTTCTATGGGATAGAAGTCAGAGAATTCCTGCCATTAATGTTCAGTCTTGCTCTCATAGGAGTTTGCCTAGGCTGCTGAAATAGTTTGTCTAGATGGGAAAGAGCTTCTCGACGGTGTCAATTCAGGGGTGTTCTGGGTTTATTCTTCACTCTGGTGATTATATTATAAGAGGCAAAAACTCCTACAAAACATTGATCAATGCCACTGTCAGAGTTGGTTGTTCTTAGGTTGATTTGATCAGGATGACATTTACTGTGTTTTAAGTACAAGAAGAGCCCGCTGATGATTCCCCATTGTGGTGTCTTTTCAAATAGAATGTGTTTTAAATGTCATCTCCTGGGACAGTTGCTGAGTGTGAGGTGGTAACGGTGAGATGGGGGACTAGGGCATTTGCAGTCAGAGGCCTGCATTCTAGTCCTGGCTTTGCTGCTTCACAAGCCGTGGGCCTTTAGAACACTGACTTGAACCTCTGTTTTCTCATTAGTCAAATGGGATTACAAAGTACACCTCAAAAAGTGATGGTGAAGATGAAATGTGACCACATTTATGCAAATACTTTGGAAATACCTAGTGCAGCAATTTTAGTTTGAGTCAAGAATGATTGGATGTTGTGACCTTTTTCTTTTCTCTTTTATAAATCTTTGAGTCATATTTAATCTAGAGATAAAACCAACACAAACACTTTATAATAACTGAAAATTTGTGTGATTGGGGCTGGCTCTAGGCAAAAGACTGTTATCATTGGAGTTTGCTCATAGCTACTCCCTGGCTCATCCACTCCTCAAATCCTAGAGTTTCCTCCTTTCCGTGTAGTCTCACTTTTCGCCTGGGCTCACAAGACCTCCCTGCCATGCTTAGCAGCATGCTTAGTTGAAGCACCAGAGCAAAGACATTATTTTGTTTTCTGTGGGAGAGGTGAGGGAACTTGAGATAAAAAGGTGGAAAGTAATTTAAATAAATGTATTTATATCTGGTTTCTTAGCCTTAAAATAATCATTGTGAGGGGCTATCTTGTTTTACTGAGACTGTTTCTATTTTGGTTGGCTTTGGCAGCCATTTGGGGTGTTAGTAACATTGAAATTTTTATTCAATGGATGACACCTTACTGGTGGGGCTGTGTTGACACCTTCAAAAGGCCACCTACCCCTGTATGTGTCAGGTTTGTAAGAATTCTCTAGAACAATAGGAATCTCTAGGGCAATGCATACACATACACAAGGGAAGAGCACACCTTTCTATGTTGGCTTTTATAATTGCACCTGTCTATCCAAGTTAACATCTACTAATTTTTACATTGGCAGCTTAATTGCCGCTAGATTCCAGAAGATAAACTATGAATGTTTATGACTAAAATCAGAAAAATTTAAAAACATTCTTTAGAGCAAATCCAATGTGATAATGAAATTCACTGATTATGTAGTTAATACATTGACAAAGATATAGAAATATATACAAAAGAATATTTAAAAATTATCTTGAACTAACATTTTTGTCCATCTCTGTCCTAAATTTGGTTCCATAATTTGAGATACAAAACATTCATAATTTTAATATAAAATCTGGAGGGTAATATTCATGACCATATACTTATATATGTTCTTGCTAAATATGTAGTGGTAATATTAACTATTAATAAACTATATAATGCAATAATTTCCACTAAAGAAGACAATTGAGTTTAAGTAGCTTTGTCCTTGCTTATACTTTACTTCCTAGGGAAACCAGTGACCTGCATCAAAACCCTCTGAAGCAAAGCATTGAGATAAAATTTCTTTAATACTGTGATTAGAATTTAAATGTCAAAGGGTGCTATTGACTTACACATAAGATCAAAAAAGGAAGTGTGTTATGATGGATAAATCAAAATAGTAGAGAATTTTCGGTTAAGGTCTGAACTCTAAGTATCATAACTAAAAACATATAGTGGCATTTTTATGTATTCTGGGCACACAAATAAGCAACAATTGGCCAAAATGTTATATGCTGAAAGCTAGCAAATAGGATTTTTTTTCTAAAAAATAGCAGACTGTAGCATTATACTTGACATTTTGAAAAGCTTCTTATTGTAGTTGTTTCCATCAATATTTCTGTAACAATTGATATCAAGATTATATTTATTTTGTATTTCAAATTTCCTTCAACTGGTAAAACATTAACTACAAATGATCCCCTAAGTCAAATTACTTACTCCAAATGACTGAGTAAATATTCAGCCAAGCTGAAATTAGAATTTTTAATCATAATTAAAAACATAATTGAAATTGAATGGAGTCAATCATAGAAAAACTGTATTTAGCTTTTCAACACATTATAGTTCCTTTGTTGGGTCATAGGATTATAGTTGAGTGCTATCATTTAGAGCCTCACGATCCTGGGTGTGGTCCACAGACCAGCAGCACTAACGTCAATGCAGAAATACAGAATCACATGCCCTAACCCACACCTACTGAATCAGTCTGCCTCTTAACAAGATCCACAGTGATTTATATGCCCATTACAGTAGGAGAAGCACTGATTTAAAACATCACTATATACTTTCTCATTTTTTTCTTACATGCAATAGATGTGAACTACTTACCAAGGTAGACTGCAATAAAAAATATTAATTTTGTCATAAAATGTCATATATCCATTAGGCTATTTATATAGATGTGAGGCTGAGAAAGCCAGTGAGCTATGCAATATGTATTTTATTTTCCTCTAACAAGGTATTGATTTTTTTATTACTAGTAAAGATTTAAAACTACCCAAATACTTCATTAAGGTGAAAAAGTGTTTGTGAGCAATAAGGTATCAGAGCTGAATTTTCACTTTTTATCACCACTGAGGGACACAATATTCTCACATACATCTAATATCATTTACTGACTAGAAAATCCTTGCTCAACTCCGTGTTCAATAGCACAGTGTTTAGATCTTATTTACAGTTTCCAGTTGGACTTTAGGCAAGGGGCTGTTGTAGGTTTTGGAATCCATACAGAGACACAATCATATAATCAGAACTCCTTCTTCTCAAACATTTGATGGGCTTCTTCATATAAAGTAGAGTTCTTCAAAGGTCTAGGCCTATCTCTATACTAATATTGGGTTAAGTATGTAAACAAAAACATACCACTAAGATGTTCATAAAGATCAGAAAAAAATCTCCAAATTTTTAATTTTACGATGTAAACTTGTCACAAAGAATAAAGAATAAGAGAAGAGCCAGAAGCAGTACCTATCTAAGTGTAGAAGGGCAAGCTGTCAGAAAAAAGATGGGACTATGACTAAAGGCCAAGGCCCACTGTCTATCAGTTTGTGAGAATCATTCATTAAAAAAAAAAAAAAATTACACCATTAATCCACTTAGAAGTATAGTGTCTGTCATCATTACTGATTTGTATGCATGAGAAAAACCTCCTGACCTTTTCTTCTTTAAATTTTATAACTCATGTGAATGTAATTTTCTTAAGGCCTTGTTAAATGGTACTATTTCTTTCTTGACAACTCTGAATGCTAATTTCCTTCAGGTGATTGGATTAGTGCCCCCCCCCCAAAGTCATTATTTGTTTATAAACACATAATATCACAAGTTCTATTTCATTAAAACAATACATATTACTCAAGAAATACCCTTATCAAAGGAAAGACTCAAAGTGGGCTTTGTCATCTTCAAATATGAGATCTATTAAGCTATATAAAATATTCAGCAAAAGATGATGATAAAGCAATTTCTTTTCGTTGAAACTACTTTGACATTTCCATTCCAGCTCAGTCTAAGTCTGCATGACAGGCAACTGTTTCTTGCTAGCTTCTGTACTAGTGTTTTAACTCTCCTTGGTAATCGGGACCTTTTAATTTTTTTTCTAATGACTACTATAGAAATAAACAAATTTACAGCTACATTTGTGCAAAGTTAAACCCTCTAATCGTTGCCTTTGAAAATATATCTTGATCCTGAAGCAAAAATAACCTAGCTATCTTTTGTCTCCTTGTCCTCTATTCTCTAAAACATAAAAATGGAAAAAAAGTACCCTATAAACCCTAAGCTTCACTTAAGGATTGCTTTCTTTCGTTTGTATTAGATTAAGTTAAAATCAGAAATCTCTTATTTAAACTGGCAGATGAAGTATAATTGCTTTACATATAAGCTTTCTTTTTAGTGAAATGAACATTCCCTCCTCCTCTCTTATATCGAAACACGAAGAAATATATAATACGTTTTAGAGCAGCATATTCATTTGTTATTATAGATGGACGTAGATTGCCAGGGTGCTTCTCTGAAGCTGATAAAGTACTTTTTTAGCATTGTCCCTGTATGGATGTTTCTTTTAACTGTTGGAAAGTGTTTTTTGTTTTTGTTTTTAGTATGAGGAGAACCCAAAAGACCATATCTCTAAAATGTAAATCATCCTTCTAAAATTAAAATTAATTAACCAATCCATTTTTGCAATAATTATTGGCAATACTTTCTACAAGACTTTTGCGATCTTTATTTGATGGGTCATTAGTAACCAGGAATGAATATGCTTTTGAATTTCTTAACTCCCATGCTTCAAATAAATTGATTTGTCTTACCTTACTTCTCTCTCTCTCTAAGAAGGTGTTCAATTAACACTTTGATCTTAGACAAAGAATAGACTTTAATGTTCTATTCTAGAGAAATTCTTTTTAAAAATGCTATGTTGATTTCAACTTTTAAAGGTTATCTCCTGAATAATCCATTGGATTTTTCCCCTGGTGGCTAAGGTTAGAGATGATTACATACAACTGCTCATTTGTTTTTGATACAGCATTCGTTCTCACTTTTTTTTTTTTGAACACATACAATGTCTAATTTCGCTTTTAACGTTTCACTTCTCAATTCCTTTGTCCTTGTCACAAATCTATGTTTTGCTGTTCTTTTGTTTCTTTTTGTCTTTCATACTTTAAAAAAATTATTTCAATAGATTCAGGGGGTAAAATGATTTATTGTTACATGGATCAATTGTATAGTGGTGAAATCTGGGTTTTTAGTCTACCCATTGCCTGAATAGCATACATTGTACCCAACAGGTAATTTTTCATCCCTTATCCCCTTTTGAGTCTCCAGTGTTAATTATACCACTCTGTACGACAATGTATATACCCATAGCTTAGCTCCCACTTATAAGTGAGAACATGCAGGATTTATTTTCCATTCCTGAGATACTTCACTTAAAATAATGGCTTTCAGTTCCATCCAAGATGCTGCAAAAAACTTATTTCATTCTTTTTTATGGCTGAGTAGTACTCTGTGGTCTTTTTATCTTTAATGTGGCTCATCTCTGCACTTAAAATTCTTAGAAATGCTTACTGTTGTTTTGAATTTTCAAGTTAGAAGAATTGACTTTAAAAGTCTGTGATGTAAAGCAAATCAATTATTATAATATTAAACACACTAAAGTAATCCAAAGTATTTCTCACATTCAATTATATGTGACAGTTGTCAATAAATGACAATTATAATGTAAACAAATACACTAATATGAAAATATATAAAAATGTGACTAAAAATTGATATTAAGAGCAAACCTAGATGGCTTCAATATTGACTCTAATATTATTTTATTAAAAAACTTTTAAATTCATTTACACGATCAGCAAATGAATCATATAAAATGAATTCAGACAAAAATACCAGAAGAAATACTTTGCCTGAACCGTTATAAGTGAAATTTAGGAATTTTCATAAAGATTATAAAGTTCCCTCCCAATTTCTGTTCAATTTGAGAAACATCACTGAAATTTTTGTATTTGCTTATCTTTTTGCTAGACAAAGACTAAATGAAGATGAAATAATAGTGTTTTTCCAGGTGCCACGGACCTAAGTAAACAGTCCTATAAACAAGTAAATGCCGCTCAGGATCCTAATTGCTTATTCTGGTAGGGAAAGGCAGTCTGGAGATCCCAGTCTGAACTGAAGGATCCCCCACAGAGGACCTGAGGCTGAGACTCCGAAGATGAAGAGTTCACTGGCAGACAAGGGGGAAGGCAAGACTGATGGGGAATGTTTTAGGCAAAGAAACTGGCTTACGCGAAGTCATGGAGATACATACATAATAGCACAGAATACTTAGGACACTGCCAGTAGTTTAGTCTGGTTTATACCTAGGGACTTAAGGTTCAGATCAACATCTTTAATTATACCAAGAATAAAATATAATCCAAATAACTGGCCCAAAATGTTTAAGGTACATGGAAGTTTTTATGATGATCTTCATTAATCCCTTGTTAGAAAAGAGAATTATTTCTAATGTCTCTGCCAAACCCGCATACTTGCAAGTGAAGGAAGGAAGATTGAAGGAGGCTGGAAAGAAACTGTTAAGATTTAATGTGGAAGAATTATGACAAGGGAACTCTGGTGTTTTGGTTCTAACTCCAGTTCAGTTTATAAACCTGCTTTGTATTCCAAATAAGTCATTGTTGACCCTGTATTTCCTAAATATAGGATAATGTTTGGCATAAATAAGTAGTTTGTGTTTTAATAAAACTGTGTTATTTGGGAGATAAAAATAGATTGTCGCTGTTGGAAATGCTGAAAGAAGACTTGAAATCCAATCCTGATTCAGTCCTTCATCGGATAACTCCACTCCCCTCACTCTTCTCTATCCCTTTTTCTTATCTTTCTACTTTTTCTACCTTCTCATGTCAGCTCCTGAGCATCTGTGGAAAAACCTAAGGCTTCATAGAATGCAGTTTGAAAATTATTTGCCTTGATAATTTCTAATGTTCTTTTAGACCATATTTCTTCATACCTAAATGGTGTTTAATTAATAATTAATTAATAGTAAAGGGGAGAATAGGAACAAAGAGAAGAGGTAAATTTGAGGGGCTGTGGCAATAATTGAGTTTAATTAGACATTTTCCTTCAGCAGAGGCAAGATCTAATGAAGAAGAAAGATACTGTAATGGAAGAGAGCAACAGTCAGGGAAGGTTCTAGAAGTTTTGATTTTCTGACTAATTAGAAAAGTCACTAAGATACACTGAAATATGGAACTAAAATGATAATTCTAAGTACTATTTATTAATTCCTTATTGGGTGCCAGATATTTTAAAAATATGTTGGTCTTGTTTAAATTTTCAACCATCCTGGGAGTAGATATATTGTTTCTATTTATAGAGAAAAATTTTATGAGTTAACGGGGTTAAAGAATGTTTTTTTATTGACTCCATTGACAACCTATGGAAAGAAAATGCTTTTTATATTAGGCCCTCATGCATGTTGAATTTAATCCTCAGGGCCTATGAAAGGTTTAAAGTTGGCACAATTATTCCCATTTTGTAGCTTAAAAACTGAGATTCCAAAAGGTTAAATTAATTGCTTAACCTGAGGGCATCTGGCTCCTTTTCCAGTGCCCTTTCCACTAGTACTTTACTTCCTCTGTAATCTCCCCAGGAATCATTTTCTCCTTTCTATCAGCCTTCAAAAGCTTGTTGATTGCTCTCTAATTATAAATACTTGGAGAAAAGTGTGTAAATTGATATGCAAATGATCTTTTCCCCTTAGCAAATTAGCACTTTACTTCCATCTAATTAAGTAGCTTTGTGGAGGAAATGGATTTCTGAAAGAAGAATGGAAAGTGTTTGGATTTGTTCTGGGGTGTTTCTGGTTTAGCAAGCCTTGTGAATGAGGCATAGAAATGGAGTCTTGAGCAGGAGCAAACAATGAAAGCTGAGAAAAAGGGGAGGGAGAGTGGTTTGGATAAGATAAGAAAATGTAAGTGTACTGGCTGGCAAACCTTCATGGGAAAGTAAACTGCCTTTCACCTCCATTCTTTCTTTCATGGTAACACTTTTTTTAAAAGTAAAATAAAACTTTAATGATAAGAAATTTCTGTTTCCCTTTCTACTTCTGAGTGTTAACACTGCATCAAACGGAAAAAAAAAAAACAAACTGTGTAAAAAAATTTTAAAGAGATTTACTCTGAGCCAAATTTGAGGACCATGACCCGGAGCCACACCCAAGAAGCCTTGAGCAAGTGGACTGGGTATGGCTGGGTTACAGTTTTGCTTTATACATTTCAGGGAGACAGGGGTTACAGGTAAAGTCATAAATCAATACGAGGACGGCATATATTGGTTTGGGCCCAAAAAGGTGGGCCATCTAGAAGCGGGGGGCTTACAGGTTATAGGTGGGTTTGAAAATTCTTTGGCTCGTAATTTGTTGAAGACATGAAGCTTTGTCTAAAGGCTTGAAATGTTTCAACATAAGGAGCTGTTTATTAGAGATAAGCCACCAAACATAGATTTGTTGTCTAAATAGAGGACCTGCAGGTTTGTCTTGCATACCCTTAGGCCTGTTAATGGGTTACAAAGGATGTCTCCAAGAAGGGAGGAGGGGCATGATGAGGCATGTCTGACCTCCCTCCTCCTGGCAGACAATTTAGTTTTAGGATATTCCTTTGGCCATGAGGGGGTCCATTCAGTTAGCCAATGGTGGCGTGAGCCTTAAAATTTTATTTTAGTTCACAACTGACAGTATATTCATCAAAATGGATGCATTCAAGCCTAAATTGCCAAATTCGTTAAGGGTTTAGAATTTATAGGATATGCTTTTAATTGGGAGGAAATTGATTCCTGGAATACATTACACGGATTTTCCTTAGAAAAGAATCATTTGTTGCAATGAGAATTAATGAGATAAGCCTCTGCCATTATATATGTTTAGTGGTATTAGGAACAAGACGTGCATATACTAGCTTCCTTCCATGATAGGACTGAAACAGTTGCCTGAATGTCATCTTCAATACTTGATACTGAACAAGAATTCAGTACATATGTATTGAACATGTAAGTACCTGAAGTAAATAATGCCAATTTAAATTTTTCATTAAAACTGAGGCAATTGAGGTTTGCAATAATGTATTAAACCTATAATAGTCCTCCAAATGTATGCTTTATGAATTTAATGAAGTGTTTGTGCATAAGTAGTGCTGTTATATGTATTTGGGGAAAGCCTTTAGTCTTTGTTAAATTATGCAACCCAGGTTCATAAAAAGCTAGTTCCTATAAATCACATATCGTATTAAATTACATTAACCATTCTTCTTGATAATAGAAAAATATTTATTAATAACATATTATTCTCTTTCTGCCTTTGTTGCTTTATCAGGTATTGTT
>NW_012149119.1:856639-868020 GCF_000956105.1 Propithecus coquereli | reverse complement strand
TTAAAATATTTAACTTCTATAAATTTCTTTCAAATTAGAAGATTATTTTGAAGAAGAAGAAAAGATTATGAATTTCATATCCCCAACCATGGTCATCCCTCCCTTACCTAGTCTGTGTCCCTTCTCAGTGAATTGTGAAAAATCCTTTTGAGATCGGCTGACAATATCTTGAGGATTCTACTCTTTTGTAACAGGAAAGAGCCTTTGAGATTATCCAATTTACCATCTTTGCTCTTAGATAAAAACAGTGAGGCCCAGAGAGGTCATTTGAATTTGTCCCGTTGTAGTTCTTAGAAGTCAAGATTTGATACCAAGTCTTCACATGGCACCCTCAACCAAGAGAGGGTTTCGACCCTGACATAGTATCTTCATGCTCTGAATAAAGTCATCATTTTATTATGTAATTTATCTAATAAGGCTACTGTGTCTGTAGAGAAAATACAAATTGATGAAAGTTTTCACAATTATTAAGCATGCAGAATATAGAAACTAATGTTCTATAAAGCCTCTACTTCCCTCAAAATTTTCATCCCCTCTTTTTCAAATCCAGCATTTTCTCACTGTACTTCCCAAGAATAATATATATGATGTTTTTAATTTGAATAGATTCTAAAGAAGCCATATAAATGTATTTTCTGAAATGTGCAACATACTGCAATAGTTTTCTTTTCATGACTACATAATTGTCCTAAGCATTTTTAATTTGTTGCATGGCAGATTTCCTGAATCAAATGGCAGCTATTTGAGGAAAGTATCAAGCACATTCTCACCAGGCCCATTGGTTGCTGTTTTGCTTTCATATCCTCTCACCATTAACTATACAGCAGCTAGAGCGAAGGAGTTGTTAACAAAATATACTTTCACTGCCAGCCAAACAATATACACGACCTACTGGTAATATTTGATTTTATATCATTTACTTATGTTTGCGTATGACTTACACCAAGGGATTAACACCCAATGGGAGAAAGAAAAAGGGGGGAAATTTACTAAGTAACCGTGAACCCTCAAATAGTCACAGATTAAATAATGAGCTTTCAACAAGCTGAAATATAGTAACATCAAGTCTTTGGAGTTCAGTGGGCAGTTAGACACACTGTCAGTGCTGTGCTGGGAAAGCATGTATTTTAGTTGGAATTTTTGTGTAGAGATGATTGCACATTATGATATGAATAGCTGTACTAAATGCATGGAGGTTTTCTGCCAGCATAGGAGGCGATTAAGGCCCCCTCTGCCAGATAACGGCTCACTGGAGGAATGTAATGGTGGCAAAGTAAAATCTGAAAACAGACGATTTCCCATTTAATAGTCCGTTGTTTCTCCTCCTAGAACCACTGTGGCGATGACGTTGTTCTTTATTTTCATTTCACAAAGAAGCACAAGTTGTTTTGAGACTCTGAGCTAATACATTTTCTTTCAAAAAGAGAGAGGGGGGAGGAATGAAAGAGAATGAAAGAGGGAGGGAGAAAGAAAAAGAGAGAAAGTAAGAACACCAAGTTTTGTATTAAAGATAAATGCAATTGATTCAATTATTCATTTTTTAAAAAAAATTGTGTTTGATTTTGTTTTTATTGAGTGTTCATTGTAGTTCAGGGTGATTTTATTTTTTCTTTCATGCCTACTTGTGTCATTCATCCTCTAGGGAGCTGTATCAGAATTACAGGAAAGGGCACTGTGTCTTAAATGTATTCCTACTGTGATTATGAGACAGACTCAGTCCAACACTTAGAAAAAAATTGTATTGGTCAATTCAAACTGCTGTTCCGATATGAAATAGCTAATATTCTTTTACCTTTTAAAACATTTTCTCATTAATTACTTTTCCTTATCTTTTATGCATTCTATATTTTCAAGGTATGCAAATTAAATATACCTGAATATCTTATTTCACCATTTGTTTAAGCATAGTAGTTAATTTGTCTCTTCTTAAACAAATATCCTATTGAGCTAACAGAATTTTGCTTAATTTAGATTTAAATTAAAATGTACAAGTGTGATGTTATCTACTAATAATTCGTAGAATTTCTGCTATAGGTCTTGAAACCACCTTGGGCCAATGTATTTGTATTTCTTCTACTAAAACATTCTATTTTTATGTAATTTTGAAAATAACAAGACAAATAATGATTCAGTCATCCAAGATTTGCTTAGATATGTAAATGTCAATCTTCAAATAGTCTTACATTAAAACAAGTTTAAAAGATCCCAGAAGAAAAAGAAGAAAAAGAGTTGAGTTAAACTCACTCCACTACTAAAAAATAATTAAAATGCAAAACTCTACTTCATCTTTATTTTGCTGCTAAATTAAATGGTTTTATATAGTATTAAGAATTATTTTCAGATTATACTATAAAATCTTAACGGCCATAATCTTTGCATTTGCATTTCTTATATCAGAGATAAATTATTTTGATGTCTAGGTTCATTTACCTTAAAAATACTGAACATGCCAAGGATTAGGAGATGGATCAGTAAACAATCTAGTAAGTTTCTAGTTTACTAGCAAAATTGAATGTATGGATTTATCCATTTAGATAAGGTGGTTGTGTGTCCATTTGTTTTACAGAAATTTTTAATAATCTTGCCATTCCTTAAATCAGGCAACTTCATCTAATCTATAAGTAATCAGAACAATTTAGTTTATTGATTGCTGCTTCACTTTTTGCTGTCAGAACTTCTGAATGTCTATTCTAAAAGGCAGTTTCTACAGCAACAAATAGCACATAAATAAACTACAAATATGTTTTCATTTTTGTTGCATATCTTTTCTCCTTTATTTAATAAGTTGTTCTACGTTTCATTTTTCTTCATCACCTCTGTTAAAAATGATACCTCTTTTCTCTGGTCTTTCCACTGTTTGCATTTCATGCCTTTAACCCTCCTTTTTTAAATATTTATTATAACGTGTGGGAAGAAAAGGAGAATTATCAATGTCTTTCTCATATTTTTTTTTAATTTCAGAATATTACAGTGGTACAAATGTTTTGGTTACATAAATTGCCTTTGCATCTCCAGAGTCACAGCTACAAGCATGCTCATCCCCCAGACACTCATTAGGTGTGAATTTACCTCTTCCCTCCTCCGCCCTCCTACCTGCTAGACACCTGATGAATGTTACTTCCTTATGCAACACATGTATTACCTAATACACAACATGTATATATCATTTATTTTACTTGCCTTAAAGAAATTATTTCCAAGTTCTTATATTATGTTGTATGCTTTTCAAGGAATTAAATATTTTTACTTCTTTTTCTTTCGATTTATTTTTGCACACAAATTAAATCTACGTAAACTCTAAAAATATTTTAATTCACCTCGTGCTTCAGTATCATTAACATGGGTGGAAGTAATGGAGAGATGTTTCCACTTTATTAAATATACCAGTAGTGAGCATTACATACGGTGGTTTTATAGTTGTTATTATTTATATCTACATCTTATTTATTTCTGAAAGCAATATGATAATGAGAAAAAAATATGATATGACAATATTAGTGACTATCTGTAAGTTTTACTGTTTATCCACGGCAGGACTAGGCCTCAACCTATTTTTATTAAATCTTTCCATGAGATAGTCCATTTAAAAAATAACTTCCGTAATTTGACCTTATAGTGCTGTATTGAAATGTGCTAATTATGGCTGCTTTTACTATCTTCCTTTGACTTTCATATCCAAGTAGTATCTGTGCATTTAATTCTACATGATCAGATTGTGTTTCTATTTATGTCTTTCATAATTTTTTATTACTGATGAGGTTGTTTGTATAAATAAACAGACCTGATAACAACTCGTACCTTTAGAATTTATATATGGTGTTAATAAGCTCAACACCAGTGATTTAAACTCCATTTTTAGTTCCATTTCATAGGATTTCATTGCCTCCTCAGCCAGATAGTCTATCTGGACTACATGCAAGAAGGGATAGATGCCAACTGTAAAAGCCAATGTTATAATTGATCATTGTTAGGCAAGATGAGAACCAAAGGAATGAATTGCTATGAGATGGTGGGAAGGAGGGAAACTTCTAATTCCTAGTCCAAGGAAATATGTAAAATGGTAGGACCAGAGTCAGATACCAAGAAAGTCTGAGGCTAAAGTTGACAGTAAAAAACAGACAAAATGTAAGAGATGAGGATTTAAGGTGTGATCAGTATATTTAATAGAATCATTTTGGGGAAGGGGTTGCCATTTTTACTGACAGTTCTTTTAAGGGGCCAGTCCTTACCAGGAATATGTCCGCCCATTTTGAAGGCATCATATTCAGAAACTTCATTCCGACACCAGACATCGTATAGAAAGTTGTGCTTGGTCATGCTTGGAATGGGTGAGGCAGAAAGAATGAGTAGGAAGTTTGAATCTATGCTCACTTTTTGAAAAAAGAACTCAAAATGTATAAACTACTACTTTAAGTGGGTCAATAGCATTATCTTCAAATACAGAGGATAGCAAATAGTTTCTTCAGGGTCAGGATTAATAAAGAAGTGACTCGTGTTAAACACTTACTGTTTTCTTTCTAGGTCTAGTGTTTCACAGAAACTAAATCTATATAAACTGCAAAAGTAAAATTTTCATATATAGACAAATAAAAGGCAGTGTTTATCCATTCTGTTATAGAGGTTATAGAACTCACCTATGAGTCATATTGTTAAAATGGCAAATATTTCCACTGTAGCATCTAAAATAAAAAATTATTTTAGAAATCTCAAAAATAAGAGTAGATTGCAAAATGCCTAGCAACGTTTTTTGAATAAGCCAATTACTAGAAACTTGAAAATATATTTATCATGGAAATTTCTTGCAACCGCCTGCATCCATGGCTATAGATACATTTTTACTTTACTGTAATACCTATAATAATACGATCATAATCCTGGGATTGAAAGGAACTTTATAGATCAATTGGTGTAATCCCTTCTATTTACAGCTGAGAAATCTAAAAACTAAACTGGTTAAGTGAATAAATAGTAAATGAAATCCAATAAAGCACATGAGAAACCTAACTGCACCTATATAATAAAGAGTAAACAGGTATAAATTTAAAATATGACTTCGCTATCAGACAACATAGAGAGCTAAGGGGAAAATTTAGATTTTTTCCTTCCTAACTAAATGTAATATCTTACAGGGAAAATTCTTAAAGATAATTTTAATGTATATTGTTATAAAGCCTCTTTCCTATAACTCTTCTTGTTATCTTTTTCTTATTTACATTGTATAGAGTTACTAAATATATCTACACAGCTACTGATATATTTTAAATTCTTTCTGAAATTATTATTCTCCTCTCTCAACAAAGTGACCATATTTATCTTAGGTTGAAGAACATATGTTCTGTTTTGCCCTGGACATTCCTGGCTGTCATATTGTAATAATTAATAATGCCCTCTTCCACTCTCAAAAATGCCTGTTTGGATGATAAATTGTATGGACACCCTTGCCTTGGGTATAGTCTTTATTCATCATTCAGATGAATGACTCATCAGCATTTGACTAGATGAGGAGGCATTAGTGAAAGATGATCAAGGCACAATTTCTGTTATTTAGAAATTGGAACCTAGTTGGGGAGAGAAGAAATACTTTAAATGGTTAAGACAATACCTAATTAAGTAACAGAATAAGTACTATAAATGACTAAGCTAAGAACTCTGTCCAGGCGAGATGGCTCAGGTCCATAATCCCAGCACTTTGGGAAGTCAAGGTGGGAAGATCACTTGGGGACAGAAGTTTGAGACCAGACTTAGCAACATAGTAAGATATAATCTCTTAAAAAGCCAAAAAAATTAACTGGGCGTGGTGGCACATTTCTGTAGTCCTAGCTACTCAGGAGGCTGAGACAGGAGAATCTCTTGAGCCCAGGAGTTTGAAGTTGCAGTGAGCTGTGGCGATGCCACTGCATTGCAGCCTGGGCAACAGAGGGAGACAAAAAAAAAAAAAAAAAAAAAAAAAAAAAAAAAGCTCAGAGAAATGGGAGATTTGTGAGCTGAAATGATGAAGATGAGCATTTCTCCTCTTCTCTACACTTTGTCTAATGTTTCCTTACCCCATAAGGTATCACTGAGGGACTCCTGCAAACTGGACATGCTTTTCTGTCTCTTTTTCATTCTATTGATCTGTGTATGTTAGTATCTCTACTATGTTCCCATCCCCTCCAGCATTAAATTCCCATAAGGTTTTTTTCTTTTATTTTGTGAATCCAATGTCTCTAGCAGCTACTTTAAGACAATGATCCAGGCTTATGGCTTTCCATACGTAACAATCATTTTCCATTTCTGTGCAATTATTTTGAGTGTAACATATCATCAGAAATACCAAGTAATGATTGCATGTTTGAACACTGTACATACATTAAGTGGCTGTTGTTATATGTAACATGTGGTACTTCAAAGTGGACTTTTGCAGCTGCTGATTTCTTTCCTTTATTGTCTTACCTTTTCCCAAAAAGTTGGGTTCTTCGAAAGCAACACAATTAAGAAAAATATTTGAGTAAATGATTCCCACATATTTTGATGGTCGTGTGATTTTAGTTTTGTGTGATTCCATAAATATTAAATTTAGAGTTTCACTATTATGATTTCTGAAATATTTTCTCTAAACCAGCTCCACTAAACCTGTACTAACATCACCTTATAATGGAGGACACTATTCAATTGTTGAGGAAATATTTTTGGAAATGATAATTTAACTATCTGTATCTGCCTTGTACATCTGTGGGACAATAAATGCATTGAATATTTTTTACTTATTTCTGTATAGAAGACAATTTTCTTTTATATTCAAGAGTAAGTCATATGAGAAAAGACGTAATACTTTTATGTTGCTATACAGGGAACATAACCGAAAGAATGACTAAGTGATTAATTTTGATTTAAATACACGTTTACCTTAGCTGTGCCATTATTTCTTAAATGTATAATTTTAATCTTCAATATTTATAGGCTTCCAGGTTTCTGGATTTAATTCCAGAGAACATCATTTTGTACTGTCACTGACAATCTAAAGACTGCTGTGACTTTGATATTTTTAAAATGACATTTTATGCTCACCTGATTGTTCAACCCAACAAGGAAAATGAAAATTTATTGTGTAAAATGCTAGCCTTAGGAGAAGCTGAGTGAAGGGTATACTGTTTACTATTTTTGTAACTTTATAACTCTAAAATATTCCATATACTCTTAAAGTAAAGGATTTTTGGTTTTGCTTCTCATAATGTAAATTACATGATGATTACATAAACTGTTTTCATTGAGGTTAATTTATAACAATGCTTTTGTGTGGATTTAATTAATAAAACTATTTAAATCTTAAAGTCAAACAGTTAATTTTAAATATAATCATTGATTTTTCAGAATTTTTTAAACCCCATAAAGATTACAAACTACACTTACATACAAACCAACACTAAGATATGCCTTGGGTAATTATTGTAATTTTCTCTTCATAGGAGGATTTGAAGAATAATCTTCATGGGTTGGATAACCCTCTATGCAAACAGTGTCCAGAGGAAAGATCTAATCCTCATTAAAAGTGGTTATGCTTGCTTAGCCTCTTTGTTTAACAGAAAATCAAGACTTACTAGTGCAGAGATAGTGTCTGTTGATTCAGAAGATTATAGTAGTGATTTTCCAGAAGCCAATGAAAGGTACTAAAATGAATCGATAATCTAACTGATGCATTTTTTAAATGCTTAAAGAAAACTTGAATACATAATGTTCTCATAAATTGCTTATAGTTCTGTTTTCATAATAAACTTGTAACTCAAATATGCATATAAACAGGAATGTGACAGCAAGGAGCATAAACATTTATAATCACTTGCTTTTATAGAAACTAAACCTATGACAGTTATATTGATGATTGTTGTACCTACAAATAAAGACAGGGATTTACATTGGTAGAAATTAGAAGATACATCCAAAGTAACATGTTGTCAAAAATACCAAGCAATGATTGCATGTTTGAACAATGTACATAAAAGGACTATTAAAATTGTAAGTGCTATGGATTTTTAGCATTTTATATGCACAGCTATCGTGTGTTTGGTTTAATTGTATGTCTTTTACATACATTAAAAACTAAAAAGATGATGCAAAAACAATGAATTAGTGTTTTGAAGTGAAAACTTGTACTTGTTAATAATTTTATTTTTTGTAACATCTTCACAACAAAGGAATCAATTCACAAAAGCAGACATAGTAATATTATATTTTGAAGTTGCTACATTATTGGCCTGACTGCCAACTTCTCTAGACATAATCTTACTACCCACTTAAAAGTATTACAGATATTAATTTTTAACATTTGCCCTAAACTGTATTTTTCTATTTTTCTTTTTAGTATCTGATATTTTTTCTCAGATTGAATATTATCTTGTGTGTGGTGAAATTTAACCATTTTTATCGATTCATTTTCATGTATATAGAATCACTTATTTATTGAATACCACAAACTATGCTGTATTTAAAAAGTGAATGTATTAATTTTCCCAAATATGCCTGTTTATCTCTGTGAGACAACTAATTTTGATTTACATACTTTTTATATTGATACACAGAAATAGGCAACCCTCTGGAGAAAAAAAAATCAGAGAAAAATAGATACTAGCTCATATTTCAAGTAAGACTATCCTGAATAGTGCAGAGCTAACAAAATAGAAGAGGATTTTTTATATTGGAACGTACTTTAAAGAATGAAGCCCCAATACAGGTATGTCTGATATTCTTGGAATGCATAAAAACTCTTATCAGGACAGTAAGTCTGTGAAGAGTCCATGTGGGTGGCCCCGCCTGGCTCTCCTGTGCTACTGCTCAGGCCTCCCACAGTTCTGATGGCTTTGCTCACCACGAAGGGACACGATAGGCACATCACTTGTTGCACACCTTCTTTCAACTCTTCCTCTTTAATGATTTGTCTGACTGATTTCTACTTTTCCTGGGAGCAAAGTGGAATTATTTTGAATTTGGGTTTCAGAGCTTTTCCTTGTAGCTATGCTATAATGAAGGCCCAGTCTACTTTCCATTGAGTTGTGCACAAAATACAAAATACATAACACTAGAGAATAGTTGATAATGTGAAGTGAGAAGAAGAAAAGGACCGTGTGGTTTCTAGAAATGAGGGCTTAAACATGCAAAGCAAAGTTATAGCACATAGATAATTGAGAGTTATATATCTGCACATGAAGCGTGAGTGTGTGTGTATGCATATGTATGTATAAGAGGTAAGAATTGTACACAGGCTCATTTAGCACAAAAGTGATAAAATAGTTGTATTTATTAATTAAATATACTGAAGTCTAATCAGAAAGTGACCTGTGTGCAGATGATTGTGAATAAATTGCCAGATGGTACCTGCCCAAATGGAGAAAAGTTAGATTTAAAAATAATTTCATTAAATTATTCCATTGAGGCTGGGCACGGTGGCTCACGCCTGTAATCCTAGCTCTCTGGGAGGCCGAGGCGGGCGGATTGTTTGAGCTCAGAAGTTCAAAACCAGCCTGAGCAAGAGCGAGACCCCTTCTCTACTAAAATTAGAAAGAAATTAATTGGACAACTAAAAATATACAGAAAAAATTAGCCGGGCATGGTGGCGCATGCCTGTAGTCCCAGCTACTTGGGAGGCTGAGGCAGGAGGATCGCTTGAGCCCAGGAGTTTGAGGTTGCTGTGAGCTACGATGATGCCATGACACTCTAGCCTGGGCAACATAGTGAGACTCTGTCTCAAAAAAAAAAAAAAATTATTCCATTGAAGGAATAAAAAGTATCTAATTTGAAAGCCAAAGAAAGATATTTGAAATTAATTTTGATTAACTTATCACACGTATGGCAGGTTTAAGAATGCAATAATTTGAGTCAGATAAATGTAATCAACTAAGTAATAATAATAGGTCAGATTATTAAGTATGTACTTTGTGCTAGACACAATATGTGTCTTACTTCATCAAATTATATAAACAGCCCTTTGTGGTAGGTATTTGTATTTCCATTTGCTACATGAGAAAACTGATGCTTAGAGGGATGAAAAAACTTACTCAAATCACACAGTGGAATGGCACAGCCAAAATTTGAATACATATATGGCACCATGACATTGCTTTGAAAAAGAGAAAATGAAATTAATTCATTAATATAGTGGTTAAAAGAATGGGCTTTAAAGAAAATCAGACTTGGGTTTAAATTCCAACAAGCATGCATATGTATCAGCTGTGTGGGCTTGCATAAGTTATTTATCCCATTTGAGCCTAAGTTATCTCATTTACGATGTGAGAATAACATTACATATATTAATAGTCAGCACTCAGTAGTTAATTTTAAGATGGCTATGTTGCCTTAACTGATTGGGTTACCTATGGCTAGTATAACTCTGTTGATATTCACCCAAATATATTAAGGATATTTTATTTCTCTTCTAATCACGAACATCATAACCATAACCTATCTGACCCCTTTGTTGTGACCCCATACAAATAGCTGAGATTTATAAAAACTAAGAGTCACTTATTATTTCTTTCTATGCTGGTTACTGTGTTGAAATAGATACCTTGTGACTTTGGTTGGTAATACTGCTAATGGAATATGGATGCATTAAAAGCATCTCTTTTTGACAACCCTTTATTAGCAGTCAGCAATTAAATATATTAAGAAGCCTTGTTTTGCAGACTCTTCCAACCACAGAACACTAAAGATGTATATGTTATCATTACAATTATCCTTTTTCTTCATTGTCCTGCTGAGGAATGCACTGTAATTCTGGCAGCCAGACTACAGAGTTGGCTTGCTTTCCTTGGATTGCAGATGTCTAATTGCAGGCAACCATTTCATTTAAAATGGCTCATTAAAGTAGAAACCATTTAGCATCAGTAACATGGATCAGCATCCATGATTATGCATTTAATTAGAGAAGTATGTTTTTCCCACTTTTCTGATTTTTCTATCTATAGATCTATCTGTGCATCTACTTACACAAATACATAGACAGACAGACTCATATAGATTTGTACAAAGCCTTTCTTAGACATAATTTTATTGCTTCGAAATTGTTGAAATTCCTTGGATAATTGTTTCATGAAGTATATATAGAAAGTACTAATTATAAAATTATAGAATATGTTGTTAATATAAGTAGATTGCATATTGCACACATAGGAATGAATTTTCTATTTTGCAGGCTTTTCTAGATATATTTTACTTTAATAAATGTCTTTATTTACTATTAAAATATTATTTTTTGATTATCATTGCAAAAAATTGTCAGATCCTAAACTGTCAGTTTACCAATCACTGAAATAGGACTGTGGAAAAAGTGAGGCAGAGAGAAAGAGAAAGAGAGAGAGAAAAGCAATTTAGATCTTTCTCATTCTCATGCATAAAAGATTAATCATTGA
>NW_012149119.1:843524-855443 GCF_000956105.1 Propithecus coquereli | reverse complement strand
AAAAAAAAAAAAAAGTGAAAGTGAGAGTGGGAGGAGAGAAAACCGGGGAGAGAGGAAAAGATAAAGAGAGAGAAACAGCAAGAAAAGGAAAGAAACAGATATCCTACAGCTGGGCAAGACACAGATTAAAAAAAAAAAAAAGAGGATCAACTGGGATTTGAGAGAATAAGAATGGAAAGTTAGTATTTAAAAGAGTGTGAAAAAGAGAGTGTGTTGAGTCTGAAGTGGTAGTAAACTATGCTCCTCACATACTGCAATTTACTTGAATGTTAGTCTTCAAAGTGTTATCAAATCTTATCACTGCTTTGAAATGCAAAGTAGATGATTGATTACTATTCATAGTTCTTCAAGTTTCTTTCTAAGCAAATCTTCAAGTACTTCTATGTAGTTTCAGTCCCAGTAGCTAACAAGTCTAAGAAATTATCTGAGCAGTGAAGAGAGCATTACTCATCTTTAGGAAGAAAAGTATTGAAACTAAAAGTGAAATTGTGTCTCTTTGATCAATGGACAATTTCCACCCTACCCGGGTTGCCAAAGGAACTGTTTTGATTCCTTTATTTATTTCTTATCCCTGCCCTCGGTTACTCCGTTGCTTTTCTTGTGAGTGCTACAAAGAGGATTGCCATCAAAATCTCTTTGTACTGAGAACTTTATGAAAGAATAAAAATAAAGTGTACACAAAGTCTCTGCCCTACTTCATTATAATTGGGAAAACAAGGTAGACACGATCATACAATTCATGAGCAATTTCAAAGACTATATAGTGAAATAGAACGTAAATTTTAGAATAAAAGCTGGAAAGACAAATAACAAAAACATTCCCATATCGGGCTTCTTTTAGGGAATTTGACAACAAATAATCTAAGCCTACCTTTTACATAAGCCACAGAAGAGATAATAGTGTTTAAATAAAAAGCTAAAAATCATGGCTTTCAAACAAATATAAAAATGAACGCATGTTAAATATTTAACTCACAAGAGAACCAGACAAATATTATAACAAAACAAAACAAAACAAAAATCCAAGGAACAGACACATTTATAGACTAGGAATATGGAAATGAGGGCAGAACTTCTTTCCACAAGGAAGAGTAGAGAAGTCAATTGGAACCTCTCTATCAGACAAGACAGGATTTGTATGTCTGTGAGTTACTTACAGTTTACAGTTTTAAACTATCTCCCATAGAGCCATATAATCATGGCCTGCCAAGGCCAAGAGTAATATAGACAATACATTGCTTTTTTCTGAATTACAAATGTTTTCTCTAAAATAGTAAGATTAGGAACCTAGAGAACCATAATAATGCTCATTGTATCGTTTTCAAATGGGTAGTAAACAATATATCTTGAACATTACAAAAGATAGAAACTCGACTACAGAAATTATTATATAAATAACACATTTTTAGTTATTTGTGTTTGTACACACACACACACTCACCACACACCTTGTTTTTCCTAGTGTGATAATGTCAGGTTGTAGTCTCTTCTTGGTTCTTGGTGTGCTCTTGGCTAAAGAATGACCAGACACACTAAAAGCAAGGCAAGTGTGAAAAGAAGTTTATTGAGGAAGGACAAGATAGGTTTACTGAGCAAGAGCAAGATATAGGTTCACAGAGCTAGAGTATGATATGGCCACAGCCAACGAACGGATGCCTGTCATAACAAAAGGGCCTTGGATATGGTCTGGGGTCTTGTTTTATACTGTATGGATTGGGCTTTCCTCGTGGTTCAGATGTCACCATGGAACCACTTTCATGAATAGTTGGGAGTTACATGACCTGAGCCTTACTGTTCATGCTGATCTCTCATGAGTCTGTCTGAAAGCCCATTTAGGGGGTGAACCACAATGTAGATTTAAGCTAATGACATGATAATTAGCCTTAGGTTGTTCTAGGTCACCTTCCAGACCCTATTGTACCTCTGCATTCTTTTGCAGTTGGCACGCTAAGTTCTGATTGGCAGGTTGGTAGGGCGTTCCTTCCTCCTCTAGGTGTGGCAGTTGCTCAGGGCACCTGCCTTTGTCCCCAGGAGGGGCCATAGTTCCTCACTGTCTACCTAACAATAATTGCTTTATATTTTGGTTATTTGTTTTACATCAAACTTAACATTTTAGATAGTCTAATCAATTGATCTAGTCTTTTAGGATGACATATTTTCTTTGTTCTATGGATAAGATCAATTCACTTCCTGCCTGGATTTAAAAAGAAATATGTAAAGGTTTGACTAATGGTAGAGTTTCAGGGTCTGTTTTGAAGCAGAAGAAATCGTATTTGTTTTTAATTAATTAGGCTCTATTTTTTAAAACTATCATTTTATTGAGATTGTTTGCATTAAGTGACTACAATCATGTGTCTTTATTTTTCAAAAGAGAAAAAGCTTGGTTGTCTTCCACTAATGTTTTAAAGATACTACAAGGGTTGGTTTTTGCATCAAAGCCACATCTATAGATACATCTTTATCCCATGATTCATTTTCTTTTAACTCCAGTATGAGTAATACTCTGTAGAATTTATTTCAAAGCAAAAAAAAATCAAATATTATAGAGAATTGCAAATATTCATACTTTACCTCTGTGTTTTTATTATCTTTATAATGGATTTCTTATCAACACATAATATTTGTTTATTTATTTTTGTATTTTGGAAAGAAGCATGTCTAAATCCAAACATTTCTCTCACATTATTTTTGAAAAAAAGTCAAGCAAATAGGAAGATTCAATTCCCTGCTAGGAACCCTTCAGTCACCACCATTACTGAGGTCTACCTCCTTTGCAGATTCTTCCTCCCTATCTCCTCATCCTCATCCTTGCTTTCTTACTGACACGCAGACAGCTACATTCTTGCTGCTTTCTCCAAGTGGAAAAAGAGAGAGCTCTCTGGGATCTCTTTTTATAAGGACACTAATCACATCATGAGGGCCCCACTCTCATGACTTCATATAAATCTAATTGTCACCAGCATAAAGGTTCTTGCTAACATCTCAGAAAGAAATTTCAGAATGCGCACACAACCAGGCGATAGTGGCAAGTTGAGTGAAAGGGGACAGGCCTAGGAAAGGCTTGTGCAGAAGTTACAGTATGCTCTCAAGAAAGGGAACAGGCAGGCCTGAAAAGAGCAACTGTGCCAAACCTCGGGCAGTTGCTATTTTTATTTCTTGAGGTCAAAGAAGGGTGGGGGGTCAGTGTTCAATCTGTCCAACCTCAGTTCTTATTCATAGTTCCCCTGTTTTTCCCACAAGAGTGGTCAAAACTACAATATTAACTTATAATTGTGGTGTAATGAGGGAAAGGTCACTTTGTACCTGTGCACCGCTGGGAAATTAATGGCTCTTTTCTTCTCCTCAGGTCTGTTTGTCTTTCGAGCCGGCTAAATTTTCCATTCCCTCCTCCCTTACTCATACCTAACTGACTACCTACTCTAACATAATTACCCTCCAAAGACCCCATGTCTACATACTATCACGTTGGGGATTAGGACTTCAACGTATGAATTTTGCGGGGACACAATTCAGTCCATACCATTCTGCCCCTGACCCTCCAAATTCATGTCCTCACATAAAAATACATTCATTCCACCCAAACAGCCCCAAAGTATTAGCTCATTCCAGACTCAACTCCATAAAGTCTAGAGTCTCATCTCAATATCATCCTAATTGGATAAGGCAGAGACTCAAGGTATGATTCTTTCTTGGGAAAAATTCCTCTTCAGCTATGACACTGTGAAGCCAGATAAGTTATGTGTGCTTCTAAAATACAGTAGTGGAACAGACCTAGGAGAGACATTCCCATTCCAAAGGTAGAAATTGAAAAGAAGAAAGAGGTGATGCATCCCAAACAAGTCAAAAAGTTAGCAAAGCAAAGTCAGGTTTTTTTTTCATTTTGTCCTGCTTTCTCTGTCCTCTTTAGTTCAAGTTGGCAATGTCTTTGCTGGAATAAGCCTGTCTTTATTCCTGAACTCTGCGAGGATGGCTGATTAAGTCCATGAGTCTGACTCACGATCTTTTTTATGAATGGTTGTTAAGCCGCACCTTCAGTGTTGTCTTCAGAACAAGCTTTCTCATTTTTTGCAATATGAATAGGCTGAAAATTTTCCAAATCTTCAAGGTCTGCTGTGTGTGTGTGTGTGTGTGTGTGTGTGTGTGTGTGTGTGGTGGGGGTTGTTGTTTTGCTTAACAAATTTCTACTTCAAATCTCTCTCTTTTTGCATTTTCCTATAAGCAGCCAAAAGGAATCAAGGTAGCTGCTCCTTTAACACTGCTCAGAAATCTCTTCAGCTAACTATCCAATTTCATTATTTATAAGTTCTACTATTCACAAAACACTAACTCACAGTTCAGCCAAGTTCTTTGCCACTTTATAACAAAAATCACATTTCTTTCAGTTGTGAATAACATGTCCTCATTTCCATCTGAAACCTCACCAGAATCGCCCTTAATGCCCATATGCTTAGCATGCACTGAAACTTTTCCAGCCTCTACCCATTACTGCATTTCAAAGCTGCTTCCACATGTTTAGGTATTTGTTATAGCAGCATCACACTCTTGATACCAAAATCTGTACTAATCGTTCTCCAGAGAACAGTACCAATAGGTAATATACATTATAAGACTTTGGCTGAAGCAGTGCCGGAGGCTAAGAAGTCCTAAGACCTGCAGTTGGCAAGCTGAAGACCTAGGAGAGTCCATGTAATTCCAGTCCCAAAGCCAACAGGCTCAAAACCCAAGAACAGCTGATGTTTTAGTTTAAGTAAGAAAGCAAGAAGAGACCAATGTCCCAGCTGAAGGCAGTCAGGCAGAAGGAGTTCCTCCTCAGTCAAGAGAGTGTCAGCCTTTTCGCTATATTCAGGCCTTCCACTGATTGGATGGAGCCCACTCACATTAGGGCCCACCCACATGTGCTTTACTTAGTCAACAAATTCAAATGTTAATCTCATCTAAAAACACTTTCACAGATTCTTAGAATAATGTTTGACCAAATATCTGGGCACCCATGACCCAGTCAAACTGACACACAAAACTAACCGTCACAGGGATCCTAGAGGTAAAGGGGAAGAATGGGAGAAAGAGGCGGCAGCAGATCCTACAGGGCCTTGAGGGACACATTAAAGAATTGGGACCCTGTCCTAAGGATAATGGCAAGCCGTTAATGAATTTTAAGGAGGAGAATAATAGTAATCTGATTAAAATGTTAAGAAAGATCATGAGGTGGGGTAGGGTTATTGTGAGGAAAGGTAGAGAGGAAGGTGGTACTGTAGCTAGAAATTGTGGTTCGGACTCAACTTTGCTTCACAGAGAAGGCAGTGGAGTGTTTTGAAATATCTAATTTCAAATCAGAGATTTACTTGATATGGGGAGATACTAAGAAGAAGGAGTAAATAATTGTTGTCAAGTTTCCAGTTTTAGTAAATATATTTATGCTGTGCCATTAACAAAGAGAGAAAAAATAAAGAAAAGAGAAAGTTTTGGAGAAAGAGGATGACTTCAGCTTAAGGTATACACAGTTTGAGTAGTGCAGGTGTGAGGTCCAGATGTGCCATCTGGGGTGGACTTACACATTGTGAATGGCCAAGATTCCTTAGGTAGTAAATGTAAATAATGTAGAGATAAAAAAGCCGATGAAGGCTGTGTGCAGTGGCTCACACCTGTAATCCTACACTCTGGGAGGCCGAGGCAGGAGGATTGCTTGAGGTCAGGAGTTCAAGACCAGCCTGAGCAAGAGTGAGACCCTGTCTCTACCAAAAGTAGAAA
Source organism: Propithecus coquereli (assembly GCF_000956105.1). NCBI lineage: Eukaryota > Metazoa > Chordata > Mammalia > Primates > Indriidae > Propithecus > Propithecus coquereli. The sequence goes on along the minus strand of NW_012149119.1, from coordinate 849,695 downwards.
AAATTAGCCAGGTATGGTGGCCTGAGCCTGTAATCCCACTTGGGAAGCTGAGGCAGGAAGATCACTTAAGCTCAGAAGTTTGAGGTTGCAATGAGCTGTGATGACTCTACTGCACTCTAGCTAGGGTGATAGAGTGAGACTCTGTCTCAAAAAAAATAAATAAGTAAAAAGCTGATGAAAAGTCACCCAGGATTTAATGGACAGAAGAAGGGAGGCACACAGGGCATCCTCAGTTGTTCTTTGCTCCTATTGTGTTCAATATGTCAACATTTATATAATATCTCAGAAATATTACAGTCCAGAAAAAAATGATATCATGGTGAAAAATGTACTGAAATCATGACTACATTTAATCTTTAGGTTTGGGTTATATTTTAATGAGAGTTTTAACTCTTATTGCTTTTATGTTGATTTGTGCATCTGTCCACAGAATGATTTCTCATAGGCTCTAGGTCCTATTGGCTGTAGTTGTGAAAGTGGATGGTACACTGTAGAAGAAGAGGTTGAGCCAAAATCAATCCATGTCAGAATTGATTAAAATCAGGAAAATTTTCCAATGTCAACCGGATATTTAAGATGAGAATAATTAAATTAGCTTTGGAGGCAAATGAATTATTGATTACTCACAAATATCAAGTCTAGGAAGATAAAGATTGAGACATATATCTACTTTTTATTTCCTAGTGAAAAGAAACAGACAACTCTTCTACTGTATAACTTAGAATTGAACTGTTGCGAGGAAGAATTGGAAAATCATCATAATATTATAAGCAAAAAATACAACCAGTACTTTGAATACTATATCCATATATATTCCATTAAAACTCATCTCTCTTTTTAATTATTTTCAGAATTAGTTTAAAATTATGAGACATAAAGTCTCAAGAGCTTAATAGCACAATGCCAATTTTTGACTATCTTTGGGATTTGTACTTAGATGCCGTAGTGCAAATTTCAGTTTTGTATTTTCCCCTGAGAATTGTTCTAGTGTTCCCACCTGTCTCATATTGACAACTTTTTGACCCCCCCTCCACCACCTCCTTTATTCTCTGAGACAGCGACACCATTCATTCATTCAGTAAATGTTCAGTAAGCAAATCAAATAGTCTCTGTTTCCATTATAGAGCAGGGGTTCTAAACCTTGATGCTATTGACAATTTGGCTAGATAATTATTTGTTGTGGGGGGTTGTTCTCTGCAATGTAGGATGTTTAGCAGCATCCCTGGCCTCTACACAATCGATGCTGATAGCACCCAAAAAATGTCTCCAGACAGTGCCAAATATCACTTGAGTGGGAAAATTGCCCCCCATAGAGGACCACAGTTTTAGAGAGATCAAATAGACAATAAACAAACATAATGCAACATAATATTGGTGGTGATAAGTGGTATAAAATAAAATAGAAACTGGGACTGTCACAAGAGAGGTAGCCAGGGCAAGAGTTCTAAGCAAGCTTTCTCATCAAAGCCAGCAGTCCACATAGTGCTCAGATGTAAGAAGCCCTGTTCCTTTTTTCACAGATGTTTATCATTCACTGAGAGTCTGTGTATGAAATTGTCAATTAAGACAAGAGCCTGATATATTATTTACACCATTAAATTATTTCTGGTTCTTGACTATTTACAAAATGCTACAGTCACAGTAAGATGTTTTTTTGAATATGTCAAGGATCTCAACTGAATAGAGCTTTTATAACTTCAAATGGACTATGGCATGCTATCGATTTCACTGTCCTGTTTCTGCCACTGGAAAACACCAAGATCAATAAGTCACATAGGCCCTCCGTGGGAAATTGGAGGGTATATTTATTTAAAACCATTCCATTAATTTTTGTTTATTATATTATTTAATCTATTGTAAAGCAGGGCTGCCATTTTTATGGGCTTCAGAATTGTCGGGACTCTGAATAGGAGACGCTGTGGCACTGTGATCTATAACAGAGCGGTGGAGCGTGAGCAGCACACTTAAGATTCCAGTTCAGGCTGTTATTAACGAGCTGGAGTACCCGGCGCAAAGCTCTTCACCTTTGGGCGTCTTATCTTAAATGAGAACTATTAGACTTTATTTATTTACTTCACTGTTTTCTATGAAGAAATAACATAGTAAATGTAAGATCATCTCTAAAACTCTTATGAAAATGTATTTTTCTTTTAAAAATTAGGTAACTATATTAAGGATGATTTATATTTCTCAGATACTCTTGAAGCCAAGGAGGAACAATTGTCACATTTTCATTACTTGGTATTCTTCTCCTCTAATCAACTTAAAAATTTCAGGTCCCTACACTATCCTGATCAATTTCCCTCTGTATCATGTTTCCCTCCACATCTAATATAATTTTCTGTAAGATGTGGTCTAGCCAGAAAAATACAGGGAGACTGTTAAATCTTTTGTTCAGAAGCAGTGATTCTCTTTTTCATTATTGGCTCCCAACCCCCAAGGAGCCTTCACAGACATTGTTTTCCTAATTGCACATTCATGAAATACTAATATTAATACTACAGATTTGTCCACTCTCCTCCCCAGAATTAATTTTGCTCCCTGGGGCTTATATGGTGGGGAAGGGGAAAGCTGTCACCCTTCCTCCTGCCTCCACCAGGTTGAGAATGAATGTTTTAGTCTCTAGGCTCAAAGTTGAAGTCTAGGCTGGACGCAGTGGCTCATGCCTGTAATCTCAGCACTCTGGGAAGTCAAGGTGGGATGTCAGGAATACAAGACCAGCCTGAGCAGCATAGTAAGACTCCATCTTTACAAAAAATATAAAAGTTAGCTGAGCATGGTGGCACATGCCTGTGGTCCCAGCTACTCAGGAGTCTGAGGCAGGAGAATCATTTGAGCCCAGAAGTTTGAGGTTGCAGTGAGCTGTGATGATGTCACTGCATTCTAGCCTGGCAAGAAAGCAAGACCCTGTCTCAAAAAAATAACAAAAAATGAAAGTTGGAGTCTAGATTTCCAACAGCTTTTTGGCAGATCCAACCCCGTCCAAATCTGCTGTGGCTATATAGTATGACTATATAGTATAGTGTAGGACACTGACTCAGCTGGCTCCTGCTCTCCACACTGGCTTATCCTTCCCAAGTCATTTCAGGTCTCTGAGTGATTCTTTGCCTGTAAAATAGCATTACATTGGCTGCTCCTGAGGTTGCTGTTAGGATTAATTGAGGTAACACTTAGAAAGCTCTTAGCATAGTGCATGGCAGATGATAAACACAGAAGTTCATTATTATTGACACCTAATAGCAACAATCAATAAAAGAAAAGGAAAGGGGAGGGGGGAACTAATGCGCTACAATCTCAGCACTGTGTTCTGTATTTGGGCAGTGGTTATTTTCATTTTATTTTTTAAACTACGTTCAGAATTTAGCCTTTGTTCCTGTTTTTCTTTTGTCTTGTTAGTTTGATTTCATGTTTAAGCCTGTCATATGCAAATTTAATTGGCTTTTGTGCTTGTTTTTTATTTTTTTTATCCTACACAAGAAGAAAAACAGAAACAAACAAAAACAAACAAAAGACAACCACTCCTTTGAGAAGGATAAGGTCAGGGAAAGCTACAAGCATGCAACTAGAAATTTTCCTTTAGGACGCTGGTTCTCAACCTTAATTGTATAATTTAGACTGAAGTCTGACCTAGGTGTTAGAATTTTTTAAAATTCACCAGGTGAATGTAATGAGAAGCAGGATCAAGAACCACCAAATTCAGATAATAAAGAATCTGCTCAAATAGTTCGACTATCCCCAGAGTTTTCCTATAATTCCCTATTGAAATCCAAATACATCTGTCTGCAGACTTCATCTGTTAGGAGGAAAACTTTTCCTCTACTATCTTAGGTCAAATGGTTAGGAGCCTGAGAGTTAACTGACAATGGATAGATTAACAAGAGAAAAGACAATGTTTATGTAGACATGCATGTAAACCTGCATGAGTACTCGAGGATGAATAATTCATTGGTCAGAAATAATGGTTTATATATCATTTTAACAAAAAAGGGTTTTCTAAGGGCTTCAATGGAAAAGTATGGGAGGTTTATTGGTCTTCTGGATGCTAATGAGAATAGGCAGTCTGTCTACAGGGCAGCTGAAATCACAGGAAATGCCCTTGGGTGGGGGGCGGGGGGGTTAATAACAGATAAGATTTCTGTTTCATTTTCTATACCTCAAACATTTTCATTTTAAAATAATCTTTATACCAAACTGTGATCCCTGATAACTCTCAAAACTAGAAAAGTATAGACTAGCCCATAACTGCATCAAATATATAATATTACTGTGGCATAACTTAGTGCTTACTATGTCCCAATTTTGTTCAAAGTCAACAGCTCATAAATAGCACATCCAGGATTAAAGTCAGGTTTGTCTGACTCTAAGGTCAATACTCTATTATACCACACTGTTCTTAATATGCCCTAGCGATCACTGCCTCTCTTTAGAGTTCTACAGATATTAATCTGTTATTGTGAAATTTTGCTTGGGATGATTATTGAAATATACCTTCTATTTCTGGAAAAAGAAAATTTATGTCTCTATAGTTTTTAGCATCTTCTCAGGGTTCGATCATCTTATTTGAAAAATTTCTCAGCATAGTGGGATACTATTCACTCCAACACAGAAACTTATTTAGATTTATATAGTTTATGTAGCTGCCTTTCTAATGCCTCTCTTTTGGCCTTCAGAGGTCATTTTCCATAGTTTTTTCATTCTCTGCTGTATAAAACTTGTTCTCCTTGTTGTTGGAACAGCAATGGGGTCTTGGCCTAAGTCCAGTTGCTTGTCATACAAAAATCTAAATATTGAGATAAAGAGTATTGCCAAGAAAGAAAGGAATTTTTAATATGACAGGTGTCTTGTCATGAGAATGGGAGAAGCTGTCTCAAATCCATCTCCCCGTCTAACAGAGACCATGGCCTTTTAAAGGAGGGGCCACATGCACTGGGGCTGGTCATGGTGTAACTAACAAGGCGCTATATGCGTTGGGATAGTTTGTGGGAGATGGTGAATCTTGGCCTCAGGAAGTCTGCCAAGGAGCCTCTAGAATCTCAGCTCCTTTGTCTTACAGAAAATCTGCCGTTGCTGGGAAATAACTCAAAAGGTCAAGTAGTTAGTTAAGGGAGAGGTTATTAAAAACAACACAAAACATATAGGGGTCATTGAAATTTGCTCATGGGGCTGGGTGCAATCCCCCCCCTTTTTAGTTCATTCCTCAATCTGGGGGAATCAGGATGACAATCTCTCTGGATCCTTCCTGCTCAAATGGGACATAGGTGGAGTATGAGAAAGAATGAACATGTTGGACCTGTAACAAAAACTTTTTAATAAGGATTGTTGAGTTGGCACCCTCTCCCCACCAAGGTAGCAAAATATATAAAAATTAACACCTATCCCTCTCTGGGATCCCTGTAGAAATATTGGCCCAATGTCCCCCAGATGGAATTTCCATCCAAGAATCCCCTAGTCATTTATGAAAAAATTTTAGGTAGCTGATCCCAGTGAGATATACTAGCAGAAGAGGCAATAGATTGAGAGATTTTAACTAAAGAGTTGTCTTGTCTTGCTGGGCAAACAAAAATCCCCAAGGAACAAGCTAGACATAGGGTCTATGTTTTCAAATGTCCCAGGGAGTAGGCCTTCCTTATGCCTTAACAATTACCTTTTGGCCAGTAACCATAGGATACTCAGCTTTATGTTGTCCCTATTCCACAATGCTGCTTCTATCTGTAAACAGTTCTTAATCTAGGCCTGACAGGGTCTGATTAGTCAAATCCTGGAGACTAGAAGACACTTGGTTAATAATCTGAAAGTAATCATAGAACAGGGAGCAAGGTGGCTGGATTTTTTTTTTTTTTTTATTTCAGCAAATTATGGGTGTACAGATGTTTAGGTTACCTGTGTTGCCCTTGGTTCCCCCCTCCACCGAAGTCCGTGTTTCAAATATGTCCATCCTTCGGGTAGTGCGCACTGCACTCCTTCTGTATACAAATACCCGTCCCCTCCTCCCTCCTCCCCCCTCTTCCCGCCACCCTTCCCGTGGTACAGATGTTTAGGTTACCTTTATGGCCCTTGGTTCCCCGCCCCAAGTCCGTGTTTCAAATATGTCCATCCTTCGGTTAGTGCGCATTGCCCTCCTTGTGTATACAAGTACCCCTCCCCTCCTCCCTCCTCCCCCCTCCTCCCACC
>NW_012149119.1:836457-841796 GCF_000956105.1 Propithecus coquereli | reverse complement strand
ATCTCGTCTGTCCCCATTTGGACACCCTTAATATCCCTCTCTTGCCTAATTGCTGTGGTGAGGATTTCGAGCACTATGTTGAATAGAAGTGGAGATAGTGGGCAGCCTTGTCTGGTTCCGGTTCTAAGTGGGAATGGTTTCTATTTTTTCCCATTCAATATGATATTGGCAGTGGGTTTGTCATAGATGGACTTGATAATTTTAAGGAATGAGCCGTCTATACCTATTTTGATGAGAGTTTTTATCATAAAGGTGTGTTGGACTTTGTCAAATGCTTTTTCTGCATCTATCGAAAGAATCATATGATCTTTGTTCTTGCTTTTATTTATGTGGCAAATTGCTGGATTTAAGGTGGACAGCACCTTCAGAGTTACATTAAGATTGTCTCACAAAGTAGCCTAGTATTTACCCATCCAGCCATGAGCCATTAACCAAAAGTCTCCCTTTTGTTCTAGTAGGGGTAATGCATAATGTATGGAATGAACAGTCACCAGTTGCTGAAGGGTGAACTTTTCAGCTTTCTGTAAAGTATCATAAATATTAATAGCAGCCAACACTCTCAGACAAGTGGGCCATCATTTTGTTATTACATCCAATGGCTTAGAGAAATGAAGTACAGGTTACTTATGATCACTCCAAGTTTGTGTCAATACCCTGAATTTAATTCCTTGTCTTTATTAAATGAACAAATCATAAGTCTAAGGGGTTCAAACGCAGAGGCAGTCATTAAATTTTAATAGTCAAGTAAGCCTTGTGGCATTCCCTGGTGCAAGTAAGTGGTTCTTTTTCCCCCCACCTCTTTTAAGGCTTCACAGAAGGGTTTTGATATTAGCCTGAAGTTAGGAATCTAAATCCAGCAAAACCCAGCCATACCCAAGAATCTTCACAACTCTTTGCAGGTGGTAGGGACTGCTATTCAATTCATAACCTCTCTCTAATATGGGAGGAGGTTCCAAATTCCAGCAGACAGTTCAAACTCCAGGTATTTGACAGTCGTAAGTGAGATCTGAGCTTTTTCTTAGATGTTTTATATCCTTTGTCAGCCAGTAAATTTAATACAATTATGGCATGTTGTCTTGATTCAGCTTCAGACTCACTGCCTATCAGGACACCATCTAAATACTGTGAAATCATTCCCTTGCCTAAAACTATTTCCCTCAAAACTCTGGCTGGAATTTTCCAAATATTGCTGGAGAGTTTTGTTTTTTTTAACTCTTTGAAGGACAGTCTACCAATAGTGGCATTTGGCTTTAGACTTTAAGTTTTTTCATTTGAAAGCAAATAGTACTTGGGATTTAGGAGCAAGAGTAATGCAAAAGAAAACATCTTTTAAATCTATTACTGAAAGTCAGGCAAAATTTCCAGATAAAGTGGTAAATGTGCTGTAAGGATTAGGTACCATAGGAAGAATATCCTCCACTACTTGGTTTATTGCCCTTAGATCAAACCGGTATTCCTGGGTTCCAGGGTTTTTTTTAATTGAACAACTTAATGGGGGTATAATGAAGCATGTCTGATCTCCCTTTCCTTCATGGCCTGGAACTCAGTTTTAAGGTTTTTTTCCTTGGGGTCCCCTTGGCCAAGTGTGGGTCCATTCAGTTGGTGGGTACCTAGGATTTTATTTTAGTTTACATTTCCCCCCTTTCAGCCAAGAGGCAGTACCAATGGCCAAACTTTCATTTGTCCCATTGTTGCTGGGGTTGTGTGGCTCCTGGCCGGGGTTTCATCCTGTCCCTTGGTAAGATCCTGTGTCCAAAGGACTTGAAGTCAAAAGACTGGTAGCCGATTAAATGTTCTAAGCCAGGTGGGAATGGCAGGCATTCATCAAACTTTAAAACCTTTTACGCAACATAAGAGCAAAAAAACCAAATGCCAAAAGTAAGGTTGTAAAATTAATTTATTTATAAGCATCAAGCTACTGTCAGACTCACAGGAATTCACTATACAAAACATAAGCATTTGTTAAAACCATTTGAGCTAAGGATTTCGAGACTCTTGTATCAGAATGAATAGACGACATTCTAAACAAAAAGGTTATTATAAGTCCTGCCTAGTTCTGATAATGACAGGAAAACAGAAGCTTACAGGTAGCTAAACATTTAAAGTATCTAGATTTCGCAGACATTTGTAAAAGGTGTTAAAAGGCTCAAAACATTTGATCAAAACAGAATGACAGGTTACTGTGAAATAATATCAAGTCACTTAACCAACAGTGGTAATCAGAAGACTTTAAAGGCAATAGAGGAAAAAAACTTTAATTTTTAAAGCTCAGTTTTCTCAAGAAATCAAAAACTTAATACGGACAGCATGGTAATTATCTTGATAAAACATAAAATCTTTATTTCTTAGGCCAGTACCAGAAGGTAAAGAAAAACCTTCTTCAGTGCACTTATTTTTTCTTATGGGAAATCCATTTAAACAATTTGGAAGACAAACCTCATGAAAAGGGTACCAGAATTTATCAGTCACAAGAAGATTATTCAAGGTCATTAGTGAACATTATATTATAAAGAAAACAGAAAACTAAAACCTTGAGAAGGGGAGTACACAGCACTTAGTAACAGCATAGAAGATTTTTTGACCATGTTGAACAATTCAGACAGATCAAGAAGCTGAAAAACATTGCTTTTCAGACCTTTAAGGTAAACATTTCAGTGTCACACCTTAACAGCAGTCTTAGAACCAGAGTGGGAAAAATGTTACAGGATATGATGAAAAGATTGAAAGAGAGGGTTGTCATCTCAGGCCTTCTCAAAGGGAAGAAAAGCTGAAAGAAGTAAACAGCAAAAGTTGAACTTCTGAAATAAAAGTCTGAGAAGTTTTAAAACAAGTAGCTTATAGAAAACCTCTTGCAATTTTATTATCTTTATCTCATTTACATTTGCCTAATTTATTTTAGCAGTTTATTTAACAAATTTGATAGCCTATGAATATTAGATGTACAACCAATGTGATTAAGTGTGCCCTCAATGAAGTCATTTAATGTAATAATGTAACACCTTTAAGTTCTATAACTACAGCAGATTTAGAACATATCCTGCTTAAAGATGTTAACTAATTTGATCTTTCTAAAATACCAATATCCCAAAGTAAAATGTATTCACATAACATCTCCTGATTGTAGATTGAATAAACTTCTAATATTAATCCTCCGAATTTCAAATAATGGCACAAAGTCCTAACCTTTTTTTACGTAAGGATGAAGATCAAGCTATTTTAAAAACAATGTAACTGGCCTCAAAACATTTTTCTACTTAAATGTAAATTCAATTACATGTAATGCTTTCAAAGAATAAGATTGTTTTGAGATTGCCTTTGGATTCTAAGAATAACCATTTTGTTCATTTTGAGATAAATTACTATACAAAAATTAATAGTTCAAGGATTCTTAAAATTTTTCTAGGCAAAGACCTTTGCTATGACAACACAATATACACATAACAGAATAGCTTGCAGCCAGTACTCAGAAAGAGTGAGTTAGAAACAGATTTTGTATGTACCTTTCCACAGACAGTAAAGTCAATGGAAGAAACTTCATGTGCAGCTAGAATTAAGAGACCAAAACCAAAATATCTTCATAAACAATTGACCATAAATTTCTGTTTTTGTGCTTTCATTTACTTTGAGTTTTAATTATTCTAATTTACTGACATTTATTTTTGTTTAGGCATGTCTACAACTTCACCTGAATTATAACCTTAAACACGTAGGTATTTTTGCTGATAACTAAAGAGATTTAGCTGTTTTTATTAAACTGACAATATTAAATTAGTCTTCTCAAAAATCATACAAATACAGATCATTTTGTTTTGGCTTTTTAGTTTTATAACTTTTGCATCAAAACCTGACATCTTCACATATGAAAATGACCAGTAACCCAGGCAAAAATGTATACTGACAATTTTGAAGGCATTTTTATTGCTATTTTATCAATAATCTTTAAAAACCAAAGATTACTAAATTTATGTGAACTTTAAAAACATTTGGACTTATTTATGAGGGCTCCTTTTATTTATAAGCCAATTTTCATACCATGTGGACATATAATACATACATAAAACATATTTAAACACAGACACACACACAAAGTTTCAATAGCTTTTATGTCAGCACTCTAGCCATGAGATCCTCTGAAGTTCCGTATAAATCTCTATACATTATGTTTCTGTTCCTCTCTTTCCCTTTCCAACAGGGAGGCATCCCCGTATCTTGGCCGGATTGCCTCCATGGGTGAAGGTGTCTTTCAGTGTCCGAGACCTTAGGACAGAGATGTCTTTCAATCTCCCAGACCTTAGGATGGAGGTGTCTTTTAACTTTTTAGACCTTATAACCTGCCATAGGAGCAACTACCATCATAGCTGTCTTTCAACCTCCCATCAACACTCCATTGCCCTTATAATACCATCAATAGCAAATTTAAAGTAGGCAAAAAGAAAATAGAGACAAAGAGTTTAACAGATTTCACATTTACATGCCACACACAATACAGATTAACACTCAACATAAAGAGAAATTCAAGAGATTCCAAACAGATGAGCTACAGTTTCACCTAAGCAGCCCTGGGAGTACCAAATCAAAACAGTTAGATTAATTCCCACTCTCATACATAGTTGAGGGCTTATCCAACCCCCCACCAAAAAAGAAAGAATTCCTTCAGAATTCCCCATATTGAGAAGGACATCCCCCACTGTGTAGTATCTTCAAATGCCACTCACTCATCCATACAAAAAGGTCAAATTCCAAATCTAGAGTTTCTTTCTTCAGAGGAGGTCAGGAGGTAATCACCAAAGCAATGGAGGCTGGTAATAGTGGAGCTAGTGGGAGAGTTCAAAGCTGCCCTCTGGCAAATATAGCCAGGCAGTTACTAAGGGAAGCCTTTGGTCTTTCCTTGCTCTGAAGCCTCTGAAACATGAGCAACGCCATCCTGGACAATTGTGATCAAAACCACAAGGGGATTTCAGCCTGGGTCCAGTTGCTCCTCACTCAAAGATCCAATTATTGAGACAATGATGATTGCCAAAGAAGAGAGGGATTTGCAATATAACAGATGCCCCGTTGGCAGAATGGGAGAAGCTGTCTCAAATCCATCTCCCTGACTAGTAGAGATCATGGGCTTTTAAAGGAGGGGAGACGTGCCTTGGGGTACGTGGTGGAGGATGGTGAATCTTGGCCCCAGGAAGTCTGTCCAGGGGCCTTCAAAATCTCAGCTCCTTTGTTTTGCAGAAAATCTGCCATTTATGGAAAAAGGTTAAGTAGTTAGTTAAGGAAGAGGATTATTTAAAAAATATATATTTATATAAGGGTCATGGAAATTTGTTTACGGGGCTGGTTACATCCTT
>NW_012149119.1:822106-825577 GCF_000956105.1 Propithecus coquereli | reverse complement strand
AGAATGGTTGACACCATTGGGTTGCTACCAGAAGCAAGAGACAAGACAGGAAAGACAGGAAAAGAAGTCATTTAAACTTGCTGTTCCCTGTACAGAGTTAGCAAAGATCCTCTCTAAACTCACACTTAGCATTATATGATTCCAAAATCTTCTACCTAGTATAGACTTTAGAGAGTTTTCAAGAAGGTTTTTCCTCCTGGAGACATACTGGGAGAAAACAAGTTCTATCTTCCTGATAAAATAATGTTTTTTGGCTGGGCGCAGTGGCTCAGGCCTGTAATCCTAGCACTCTGAGAGCCCAGGCGGGAGGATGGCTTGAGGTCAAGAGTTCAAGATCAGCCTGAGCAAGAGCAAGACCCTGTCTCTATTAAAAATGAAAAAAAAATTAGTGGGTATGGTGGTGTGCACCTGTAGTCCCAGCTACTTGTGAGGCTGAAGCAGGAGGATCTCTTGAGCCCAGGAGTTCAAAGTTTCTGTGAGCTAGGCTGATGCTGCTGGCACTCTAGCCTGGGGAACAGAGCAAGACTGTCTCAAAAACAAAAAAAAAACCCAAACCATAGCTTGTCAGATATATGAGAAATCAGACTGCATACTAATAAAAACATAATTTAAAAGTGTATCTATTAAGCGTATATGTTAGGTTTTTGTTATTTGGAGCAGAGCAGTATCAGATGCAGCACTATAATAACAATAAAATGTGACAAAATGGTAACTAAATATTGTGAAATATATTATTCTCTTATAGATGTGTGTAGCCTATTGACAAAACTGATTTATATAAGGCATTTCCTTCAAGGAAAGCAATTTATGAAACATTATTATAATGGAACTTGTGTTTTTTCTATTAGCTGTTGGACACCTAGACCCTAACTCCTAGGGGAAAATGTTTATAAGGAATATTTTCTGTTAAGAGTGGGCAAGTAGGTACTTCATTTGAAAGGTTTTATACTAGAGGACTCTGATAGGAGATGTAAAAGTCCCTCCCCTCAGGTTTTTTGTTCTTTAATAACATCTAAGGCCAATGTGATGCCATTCCTTGTTAGTGCTGCTGCTGCACAGTTTCAGACAAGCTAGTGAAAGAGGTAAGTTTCCCTAAGGGAGTAGTTAGAAAATTAATTAAATTGAGGGAGGCACTGGGATATTTAGAAAACAAATTAGAGTCAAGACCAAACACAAACAAGAACAAAAAAGAGGATCAAGAACCAAGGGAGAACAAAGTTTATTGCATGGCCTTCCCTCCTCTGTTCTAAAAGAAACTTGGATAATATTTCTTACAAAAATTGTTTCCTATTCCCGTAATAATCTATGTTTATAAGTGGTTACATTTATAAAATTTAAGCATTTTAATCCAATACCAATTAAAAGATACATTTTCTTCTAAGCAAGACTTCATGCCAAGCATGAATCTCAGAGGCTGGTCTACTAACATCATTTTGAAGGTTGTTGTAGACTCTTTACAAAGGAAAGGCTTATGAGGGCTTGCAATGAAAATAAACATTTAGTCCTCTCTGAAAACAATTTCTTCAAATGACCAACATTTAAATTTAAAATTTGGCCCTTTTTTTTGGTTAACTGCAAATACAAGAGTAGGATAGCTTATTAGACAAGTAAGCTTAATCAGTGTATTAGTTTAAAATACAGAGTTGTCTTATCTGCCAGTCAGTTTTCATGAAGTTTGATCAAAAAATTGGCATTAATTTTGGATATTGCACTTACTAAGTATTTAATTTCCATAATCCTTAAATCAAATGGGTATTCTTAAAGGTAAAGACATTTTTAGCATAATGCATTTAATTTTGAAAAGTGACTTCCTGAAACCTTATAAATTATTACTGGCTAAAAACTATGGTGGCTGAGGTTCAAGGTCCAGAGAACTGTTGCTTTCAGTAGCTGATAGGACATATAGGGTTGTCATGAAAGGAGAAAAGAAAACATTTGCCCTGTCATTGATATTACGTTGTTGGGTTATTATGCTTTTATGTCCTTTGAATCAATAAATGTTAAAGCCGTTTATTACATTATATATCAAAAGAAATATATTTTTAAACATGGAAACTGAGGTCTAAGCAACCATTTTCCAATTAAATCAATAAATATTTACACAGTATCTAACATGTGTTGTGGAGGAATTTACCAAGTTCAATAAAATTCAGTCCTTCCTGGAATGTATAGTACTGTAAGAAAGAAAAATCATGAATATATTAAATTATTAAAATGTAAATGTTAAATAAAAATTGGACAAGTATACATAGTGGTAATAATAATAGCTAAGTTTTCCTGAGTATGTAGTCCAGTGAAGCATTCTACATACATTATTTCATTTAAAATTTTAAAGTTGGACTAAATGTAACTTATTTTCCCAACACTCAGTTGAAGTAAACACAATTATGGTTCTATTTCATAGATTAGTACACTAAGGTTGAGAGGGGATGAGCAACTTGCCTCAGGGGACATAGCCCAGATTCAGACAATAGAGCCTGTGTGTCTATCTGCATAACTTCACAATTGGAGTTCCTGTAGACTCTGTTTTATAAATCCAGGCTTGAGTTCTGAAAACCCTGTGTTAATAGAATTGAAATTCTCCCAGGTATAGTTTGAAAGTATGCTCTAGTGGTCTGCAAATGGAAAAGAATATTTTCATGATTTCTTTTTCAAATGCATCTCTTCTAATGTTTTGTCATTTACTTACTTCACTCTATACACTTTAGTAGATTTTTCTGTTTATAATTGGCATCTGAATTATAAATGCTAGCTTCATTCTTGGCATTAAGAAGCAAACACATTGTGTAAGTATGAAAAATAATTAAACCTCAGTAAGTTACATAGAAAGTATACTGTATAATTGATGTAGTTAAACCATTTTAATATATTACCGTGTATTTCACTATCTTCTTTTAACTAAGTCAGAACTCATGATGTGGGGATTATTATTCATTTGATGTATTATCCTCTTTAAAATATAGTTTATGTAATTCAAGGCTTATGAGGGTTATTAAGTGCACATTGTTTGTAGTTAAATGACTTGCTGATGTTCATCTATTGCTCCCTGTTGGAAGATACTCCAGTGGAGAAAACAAAATCTCTGCTGTTTGTTTAATTGTGCCCCAGGGTAGAGTTGAGAATGTGTCTAGGAGTGAAAGAACACCAGCTTTAATAAGAATACAATGCAATTTAACAGTTCATAAAACAGTAAAATTTAATCCTGAACTGAGAGATTTATTAAATTTCACTCAGCAAAATGGAGTATGGGAGCAAGTGAGAATTAAGTGAAATGATTTCAGGGGTAATAGATTTTATTACCTGATAAAGTGGGGAAATCATTCTTTTTTTTTAAAAAAAAGCTATTTCTTCTTAATTCATTCTTTGGAAATAATTGTCTTACATAGGAAAGTTTTTGGAGATAAAATAAATAAATTTGAAACTACTAAAAGCTTTTATTTAACTTTATTTGTTTAATTTCAAGAGTAAAAC
>NW_012149119.1:820724-822056 GCF_000956105.1 Propithecus coquereli | reverse complement strand
ATTAAAAAAGAAGTATTATTTCTGCTAGACAGCTTTGAAAGCTGAGACTCTGAGATTAGATGAATTGTCCAAGACATTACCCAGCTCC
This sequence comes from Propithecus coquereli, assembly GCF_000956105.1. NCBI lineage: Eukaryota > Metazoa > Chordata > Mammalia > Primates > Indriidae > Propithecus > Propithecus coquereli. Next base: position 821,968 of record NW_012149119.1, on the reverse strand, counting down.
TAATTCCAGAGCCTGGTCTAAAACCTGGTCTGATGTCTAATAATGAAGCTTCACACATGGCTTTCCTTCAACGAAAAGTATCGATAGTATTTCTTCATAGCAGCCTATCAATTAAGGTTGAAAATTGGACTTGTTTCATATATTTATGCATTTTATTTCTATATGATCTCTATGAAGAAAAGTGGTTTTCCCTTCACAGTGAATAAGCAAGACTCCTAAATAAAGGCAACTATTTAATGTTATGTTTCTTAACTTATTGGATTCTTTAAACAGCAACAACAATAGTAATGCAAGACACCTATTGTTTATTGGATAATTGTGTGTGCCAGCATCTATGATAAATGTTTTACCTAAAATTGCCTCATATAAATCTCATAATTATCTTGTTGAGGTATTATTTTTACCATTTTTCCCTTGTGTATGCTGAAGCTTAGAGAGACCAATTTGGCCAGGGTCACACATTTGGTAAGTGGAAGGGTTAGGATTTGAACATAAGTTTCTCAGAATCCAAAGCCCATACTCCATGATCACAATAAACATGGCTTCCCTTCTCATAAAAGCCAGACTTTGTGATGTGTCCATGATGCTTCCTTTTTTTACCCTGCTCATAAGGCCCAGATAAATATGTTTAAAAACCATTCAATCATATTCATTGGACATTGTGTGGTATGTAAAAGTATCAAACATTAGAAAGGAATCCTTTCTCCTCTCAGTGGCCTAGCCAGCATTTCCTCTATGGGCAGCTGATTAATGGCACACAGAGTTGCTGTCTATTGCATGTATCTATAGCACAAGCTACAGTAACAAGATTCATCAATGCCTCAATGCTATGGCAAGAAGAAGCATTAAGGGTGATGATGCAATTATTTTTATAGTTCCTAGCGTCTTGTTTTTGGAAAGTTAGTAGCTGAATGATCAGAGAGGGAGAAGTATTGTAATTGCATATAGTTCGGTCAAGTCTTGTGGATTAGTTGCTGTTGGACAGAAGCTTGGTACAAGAACGGTAGAATTTGCACACTCTTTCATTCAGTACCACTGGATATTTCCTTTACTACCTTTTTATTCACTTTTCATGCCTTTTCTAGACTTAACAGGGTAAATGTTTCAAGACTATTTCTCTGAAAGGATACTACCATTTAATTTCAAGTCAATTTCAAGTTCTTTTAGCATTGCGGGATATTGTCGTACAGTGAAAAAAGTACTGGATTTGGAAGCAAAACATTGAGATTGTTTTCTACCATGTA
>NW_012149119.1:817611-819334 GCF_000956105.1 Propithecus coquereli | reverse complement strand
TCTCACTATGTGGGAGCCAAATAAAATAATTGCTTTTATGGGGACAGAGAGTAGAATGATGGTTACCAGAGGCTGGAAATGGTAGCAGGGAGGGGGAGATAAAGTAGGGATGGTTAGTGGGTGCAAAAAATATAGTTATATACTTAAGTAGAATGAAGAATGTTTGATAGCACAACAAAGTGACTATAGTCAACAATAAGTTATGTTACACTTCAAAATATCTAAAAGGGTGAAATTGGAATGTTCCTAACACAAACAAATGATAAATGCTTGAGGTGATGAATACCCCAATTATCCTTATTTGATTAACACACATTGTTTGCCTGTATCAAAACATCACATGTGCCCTATGAATATATACAATTATGTACACATACTACACAAAAATTTAAAAATTAAAAAAAATAGTTGCTGGAAGCCGGGTGCAGTGGCTCGTGCCTGTAGTCCTAGCTACCTGAAAGGCTGAGGTGGGAGTAAATGACCAGCCTAGGAGATATAGAGAGACCCTATCTCTAAAAAAGGAAAATAAATGGTTGCTGGAGAAGAAATATCACATTTCCTCTTCTCTATATAGAATACTCCTTCTCATATAAGTATATAGTATTGATGATATAAAATTTATGTTGGTAAAGTGATCAATTTATCTTCCTCCCTTGTGTGTTTTCAGAATTTGGAACTTAGTTGTGAAAGTATTCATATAATATAATAAGCTTGTACAAATGTTAAACACAATCTGACCCCAAAGTTATTTATATCTTAACATAACAAATATTAACCACAGTCTCACCCCAGAAGCTACCTTAATTCGTATTAAAGTAAATCTCTTTTGAAAGGGAAATAGGTGCCTAAGTTATGTTTTATATATAATTAGATCATCCCATTTCAAATTTGCTTAAGGAAACAAAGCTATTGTGGTGTAGGAGACAGTGCAATGGATTAGAATAAAGGATCTGGGTTCTAATTCAGTCTCTATTGCACTTAGCTTTCTGACCTGGGCCTTTCAATTAGCTACTTAACATTTAGTGAGCATTTACCAGACACCAGACCTGTAATACCCAACTATGATACAGAGGTAACCGAAGTAGGTGTACTCTTCTTCCTCACAGAACTTCTGGTCTCATGAAGGAAACAGACAAATGTACAACTATTATCCATAAATAATGAGTGCTGTGTAACGAGGGGACAGGGTGCTAGGTGAGCACCTAGCAAAGTCTCCTAGTCCACATTCTGGGTGGTCAGGGAGGTGAGGCCTAAGCTAACTAGGAATTGGGGCAAATGATCCACATGACAGGAACAGTATGTCCAAAGGATCAGAGGTAAGAAAATGTGGCTCATGTGTGGAAATGAAATGTTATTTGGTATGGCTGCATCATGGAATTCAAAGGGGTCAGAGACCGTGGGTAATAAAAAGGGATAGATGAAGGGCCTCGGTGAGCCACATGAAGGAACAGGGACTTGATCTTGTCAGCAATGAGATACTCTTGAGAGGTTTTAAAATTAATTCTGGCTGAAGTGTGGAGAATGGTTGACACCATTGGGTTGCTACCAGAAGCAAGAGACAAGACAGGAAAGACAGGAAAAGAAGTCATTTAAACTTGCTGTTCCCTGTACAGGGTTAGCAAAGATCATCTCTAAACTCACACTTAGCATTATATGATTCCAAAATCTTCTACCTAGTATAGACTTTAGAGAGTTTTCAAGAAGGTTTTTCCTCCTGGAGACA
>NW_012149119.1:810992-814276 GCF_000956105.1 Propithecus coquereli | reverse complement strand
TTTTAAACTTTAAATTAAAGTATTTTGTATTCAGGGAGAATTTACTAATTCTTTTTATAATATCCATTCAAAATGCTCCCAAACCAAATGATGACTGACAACAATGCAGCTTCGGAGAGTTTCATTTTTGCATATCAAGTAGCGTGTTAAAAAATTCTCGGGCATATTGTCTTCATCTATGATGATCAATTCTATTTAAGCTTTACCTGAAATGGACAATATATATTTTTTTAATTTATTTTGTTTTTTCCTACCTTTCATGTCATTCGAAGAATATTAAGCAGTTTGAACATGCTATTAAAGACCATACTAAGTTACATGTGTAAGATTTCCTCAAATGTAAGACCTAAAATAGCTATTTCTTTCTTTTTTGTAGGGTTCCAAAAACAATTTTATGATTAAAAGAAGGAGCCTTCCCCAAAGCTAGAAGTCTCTTGATTTATGTAACAAAAACAGAAGCAACTATTGAGTTTGTAGAAATGTAAATGTTTTTACTTGCATCGTATAATTTGAGCCTCATTACACCCTGGTGCAGTAAGTAGGGCAGATATTATTGCCCCTATTTGACAGCTGAGAAAAGTGGCATTTGGAGAGGTTATTATTTACCAGAGTATATGTGGCTGTTAAATGCAGAACAAATTCAGCACTGGTCATTAAAGTTCACGTCATAAAAACACCATTAAGACCCTTTGCTATGTATTAAACAACCAACATTTAATATCATTAGATTTTGAGGATTTAAAAACTTTTATTCCAGATTATAATTGTATTTGCAATTATTCAAAATCCGTGAACAATTCCAGTAACTATTTGTTGCATTAAAATAAGGTTTTAAAAATTAAAATAAAATAAAACAAGATCTATCTTTTAGTAATCACTAGCTGGATAACTGCAGCACTTTTTTTAAACAAAAATATGCATATTTAAAAATGTTTAACATCAAGTGATAATATGCCTGTGAAAGTTTTATAAGCTATGTAAATATGAATTCAGTGATATTTAATTAGACGAGTATGAGATTAAAGAATTAACAATATATATAACAGAGTGAACACAAACTATGCCGATTGTCCTGTGTACTATTTTATTTTGAGATTTTTGCTGAGTGCAATCTATGAAAACTTAACATTGTCATACAAAATTAATTTTTAGTCTCTTGGCATTGATAGCTGTGTGTTTTACATCATCTATAAAGTATCTGTCTTACATGAGATACTTAATATATATTAAATAGTGAGAATCAAATGTCAGCTGTTAGTTGATGGATAACATGAAGTCTCAGTGATACTTTCATAGTGAATCTGAACAAAATTCTCCAAAGACAGTTAAATGCCCCCGGAACTCGCACATAGAGTGTCCTCTTTTGACTCCATTTACAAAGAACATAGCATTCAGGGAGATGAGGACCACTGGTCACACATTAGATTTTTCAGGAGTGCTGATCACACATTAGTCTTTTCAAGCACACCCGCACACAGAAGTAGTCTCCAGGGCCATCACTGAATTCCATGGCTACAGACAGACTGTGAATTGTTGGGTGGCCTTTCTTGCATGTCTGGTTCTGAGCACTGATAAAGGAAAATGAAAAGAAGCAGGAGCCCTTATGTCTGTGTGACTCCAATGATTTCATCTGTTTTTTTTTTTTTTTTCTAAGAAGTTATTTAGGTTAAAACAGGTTTGCCCAAAGGCCAACATAACTGACAAATTAAGAAATTGGCTGGGGAAACAAAATTGGGTAATTGTAGCCCTTTCATTTCTCCAGAGAGTTGATGATAGCATACGTGCTCTATCTTTGTTGGCTATGTTTTTCCTTTTCCCACATAACTCTGAAATATCCCTTTCCCAACTATAAAATCAGCAAAACTGCATAGTGTAGCAGCAAAGTTATATCTTATAAAATCACTCATTATAATAGGACCTTAAGAGTTTGCCTTTCTTTAAACTTATAGTAAAAATTTTTCTGGCCATGATATTTCAAGGTTATATTTTTAAAAAAACCAGATGCAAAGGTTTTACCTAATCATATCTTACAATAATGTCCCCATTATTATTAGTAATATTAGGTACTTCCTATGTACTTCTTAATGAGAGAGGATGATTTATGCTGTTGTTTCCCTCTGAGTCTAGGTATTCAGGGAGACAAGACCAGCATTTCCCTGGTCTAGTTTGATAAATGATATAGTCTAAAACGGTGTTATTAGGTAGATGCCTAGACAGGTTTTGAAGTTTGTTCCAATTCAAGATGCTAATTATAGCTTTCTTGTCCAGTTAATATTCAGCTAAAAATTGCCTATGTCAGATAGGTCAGTTTCAGACACCCATGAGGTTAATCTAGAAGCAAACTAAAGTGACCATCGAAGTGCAATGGTTTTAATATATTTTGCTTTTATTGTTCATATAACTGTTTGGCTGAGAAACTTCTTTACAACAGAATCATTACACTTAAAGAGATGGTTTTTGACTATACATCTCCTAGAGTCAGACTGGGCAGTATAAGCAGCAGGTAAGTAGCAGATCCCAGGGCTGTCTACAAGACACCACAGTGCCAGGACAAATCATGCTGGGTGGTCCTTGGAGACACTCATGTACAAATGAAAAAATGTTTCAAAGAACATCAAGGCCATCCTCCAGAGGAACAAGAAATGACAAAAGGACAGTGTACAGATCGAGGATCTTGGCAGAAAATCAAAGTGGCTGTCCCTACTACTTTGATTCGGTGACAATGTAGTAAGAACATTGGGTTGCAGGATTTGTTTTAAACAACTGAGGAATTCCCTGGGCACCAAAGCTCTGGGCCGGTGTAATTGCCCTAATTCACTCAATCCTGAAAATGGCTCTGAATCTCAGGTTTCTAGAAATGGAATATAAGTCTTATTGAGCCACTGTTTTTTATTTGTTGGGATGTGATTAAACAACACAAATTAACTGGCTATTTGAACATGTTATGAATATTTATGTATCCCAGAAGATACACATTTCCTCTCTAATTTTTCTTAATATATGGAAGTTAGCATTTTATCATCATATTCAATTTATTAACTGATCAAAATCGTCTGTATTTTCTATTCAAATCAGTCCTCTTTTGAGAGAACTATATACACCTGCTGCCATTAACTCTAATAACCAGGGAGAATTCTTTTCCTTTCTTCAGTTAAGATTTAAGAAATTTGGCCAGATGAAATAGTGTAAATCTCTAATGAAAAATAACATATTCCTGTTAATTTATCTAAACCTAACTGAAACTTAAAGGCTGTTTTCAGGGCTAGTTTCATGTGTGACCTGTA
>NW_012149119.1:796312-807852 GCF_000956105.1 Propithecus coquereli | reverse complement strand
TCTAGAGCTGAGTTGCCTACTAAGATTCTGCTCAAGACAGAAAAAATTCTGTTGGTGCTTTTCCAAATTAGCACCATTCTCAGTAAGCGTTGCCGTATTTTTATTTAATAGCTTAGGTTTTTGCTTGCAGGAAACAGACACCAGGTTAATTAATAGAACAATGCTTGTGGAAAGCTTTAAGGTACTACTTGATTAAACACTTATTCTTTTTGATGCTCATATTTAGAAAATAATTCTTTAGGTCTCTTGACCCAGTATATAGCATGGCTGGTTGTTTGTAGCTGTCCACAAGGGGCTGTCTTTAGACCGATGTGATATCTAGGCAGCTCTTTTTATCTAACCTGGTAATCTTGGTGCCTAACTCCTTATTCTGATTGAGTTTACAGATGAGAAGATGGAAAATTTGTAGTTTAACTTCTGGGAAATTAGAAGTGACTCAGGTAAACAGTGAATACTATCTAGAATTCAGAAGAAACACTGCTACTTTTAATTAGAATTTTAATTTGCTTTTGATCCATTAATTCTGCAGTTTATAGGCATAACATTTTTATAATTCTTAAATATCAAGCATGAGTAAAATTATGCTTTATTTTTTTCCAAATAGTAATTACTTGAGCTTTTTTTCTCTTTAAGAGAGTATTTTTCTCACACAATATAGAAATATAAAGAAAAAAATAAACTTTTTCATAATCCTATTACCATTGTAAACATTTTGGATTTATTATAATCTCTCTTCATGTATTTGTGACAATAGATAGATATAAATATATTTAAATTAATATGGGAGTTTAAGCTACATTTTATTTCACACCTAAATAATATGCATCTTAAGAATATCTTGAAGCTCTGACTTGGGTGGGGCAAAAGCAATATGTGTAACCTAAGCATCTGTACTCCTGTAATATGATGAAATAAAAAAAAGAATATTTATAATTAAAATCTATGTAGTTGTTAAAAATAATGAGGCATGTCTATTAATGCTAACTTGGAAGAATAGACTCTGAAGTTTTTTTAAAACAAACTGTAGTCTATCCCACATTTGATAAAAATAATAAAAGTAAACACAATCTCTGTGTATGTGTCTACCTATACAGATCCATGTTGTTGAGAATAATTACCTCTGAGGAAGTTAGGAGCATGGACAGTGGGATCTAAAATACTTTACTAGATATAATTCTATACTATTATACTAGGAATATATCATTTTATAATATGAATATGTAAATTTTAATATCCATCCTTATATGTCAAAAATATAGCTCTAGACAATAATTTTTTAACAGTTTATAATATTCATTTAGATAAATGTAACATAAATTTCTTAACCTTATTGAGGAACATTTAGGCTACTATATCTTTAAAAATATAAACCATGTTATCACACACATATTTGTGTGTGTGTGTATATATATATATATATGTGCATTTGTCCCTTTGTTTCTATGGATTAAGTTCCCCAAGTCAAATTACAGTGTCCCAGTTGTGCTTGATACATATTTCCAGACTGTTCTCCCATACAGTATTACCAATTTTTTCTGACACTTAACCATAGGTGTTAGTACATCGTTATTCATCTGTGCCTGGTGAACACATTATACTTTCTATCAACTAGAAATGTTACTAATTCTCTCACCTCTGGACCAGGAAAGTGAATTTATGTCATCAAGAGATCGCATAGGATGAAAGTTTTCTTCAGTAATCTTTTTTTCTTTTTGTATCATCTTAACGTTAATAGAGCTAGTCTCTAAAATATTAATAGCTGCCCAATTCATATTGTTTAGGCACACTGCTATATATAGCAGCAATCCATATTATCCAAACTTCATGGTTTAGCAGAAAAAACAAGAATCTTTGGAATTTAATAGCCTAGGTTCATCTTAGGTGTGCCCCTTCCTGGGTGATTTGAGCCTCAGATTCTTGGGATATATTGTTTATATCATTAGATTATTAAAGAAAATTAAGTTAAATAATATCTTTAAAGTGCCTACCCCAGTGCCATGTGGTAGATATTATGGAAAGTAATCTTTAGGCCAAATAACTTCTTTGTGAAATATTTACTTTCTTTCTAATTAAAAAAAGACAGATTATCATCTAGGATATGTAGTTAAAAATTGACTGAATAGGCTAAAATTATAGCCGACATGCTTATTACTCTATTTTTTTAATGTCTGTCATAAACTTCATGCTTTTAACTTTTGGTCAAGGAAAGTCCTGTGGCTCAGCTAATTGCAAAAGTATAAAGAAATAAAAGCAAACTTTATTATTTTACTTTGAATGATGGATAAGGGTAACACCTTTGCACTGGTTCCCCTGGGGGAAAAAGTAGGTGAAATGCTTAAGTATAAAATGTGTTGAATTTGTTCACTTGTAAAACATGAATGATAGTATGTTTGCAGTAATTTTCTTTGAAAATGCAATAGAATGTAGATATATTAATATATCAGGTAGCCTATATTTAAGAGGTGAAAAAGAAAGAAGACATTAAAGGCTACACAATTATGGAGGAGAGGATGGAGGGGCTCAGAATCAGAATACAAGGGATGATAAGAAATATTATCTAATGCCATGAACTCTGGTAACACAGGAGTCTACTCAATAGCTACACCCTTGCACTAAGGTTCACTATAAATACTTAGGTGCTATAACTGCTATTTGAGTAAGTACATGCTTTATAGGAATCCTTTCCATGAGATTTCCAAATCTAGCTCACAAGATAAGCTCAAGGATAGGGTTAAACAAATTCTGAATAGCTTTTAATTTGAATTTCTTTTTAAAATAAATTTATTAAATTTCTTTGTTTCAACTAACAAGGAAAGAGTATTTTACACTATAATCTGTCAACCTAAATAACAAACAGGCCCTCTAAAAGAAAAGATATTTATTTGGGAATAAAGCATTGTAATGAGAATACATACATCACAGTCAACAATATTTGTCTTTAGGTAAGTAAAGGAAAACAGAGGCTTTTCAAGGGAAAATGACTATGTTATATAATTGTTCTGGAATAATCATTTTTGGCTACAAAGATCAATAGCGATGGTGACCAATGGTGACGCCAGTTTGAGGTTGGACAGGCAGTTGCTGGGCAGCTGTCCTCGTAAAAGTATTTTTTGTGTAAGGTTGCAGTGGCCTTTGTGCAAGGTTCTGGTTTTTGTTATCAGGCATAGAAGCATGGGAACCCTCTCTTTATGGCTTTCCTCAGCTCTGTTTGTCAGGGTTTTTATTTTGTTTTATTTTTTTTTAAACTTAGTGACTCTATTTTGATTTTGACAACTTTCACAAGTCTATCTTTACTGCCTTGTCATGTCTTAAACTTCTTGTGATTTCTTCTAGTGATCATTCTTACTATGTTTTATAAAATATTTCTAATGTCCTCTCTTGCCAATTTCTCCATGGAGTTGCTGTTCCTTCTGCCTTTCCTCTGAGTTTCTGCCCATACATTGCGCTCCCTTCTTACTTTGGCTGCAGCTGTTCAGTTGTGAAACCAAGCAGGTGAAGTTTATAAAACTATTTTTTTCTTCTGAGTAAAGTGGCATCACCCTTACCTCCTGCTCCATGTCTACTTTGAATTAATTTCCTGAATAGCATAGGATTCAGCACACACACACAAAATCTTGTAATGAAAGTCTTTTATGTCCCGGTTTGTGATTTATAATTTGTTTCATCAAGTATAAAACTCAAAAGTATAAATGTCAAGAGCTAACTGATACAGCTTAATGAGTCATTTCCAATTTTGATGTCAGTCTATTAACCTACTGGCTAAAAGGGCATCATAGAGTATTAGTTTGCATTTGGTTTGGGAGTCCTCTATGATTTCATTCTTAATAACGTTCATAGTAGTGTGCCATTAAAGTTTTTTGCTTCAGTTCACATTCTGATTATCCCTGAACCTACATAATCACAAGAGGAAGAGTAATGTTGATTCAAACAAAATTTTGATCTAAATATTTTGGCAGGTATAGTGTGTTGTCCTGTGCCATCTCACATTTGTCCCTTTTTGTACTTTTATAAAACTATGGGGATATCTTAGTAATTATCTGAAATTTTCCTACTGTATTGAATATTTTTCTACAAAGAATTAAAGGTCTTAATAATTAGAAGACAATAATTATATATGCAGTGAATTTATTTAATGTGACTATTATATTTTCTACTACTTGCATATGTATAATTATTTACGGTCTGCTTTTATACATATCATCTTATCTTCTTTAAATGTATATTCCAACTTTAAAAGGAGATAGAAGTATTAAGAATAATCTCATTTTGCTTTGAGGAAACTGAATGAAGTCTAAGACTATATATTTGAGATTCTTTCACTTCTAGTTGTCTAAAATTCTGTTAAACTTAGTTAATAGCAAAAAGAAGCATATTGATCCCCTTGCTTATAAAGCACAGGATAATTTGTCTTCAAATACAGTTGAATTCAGATGCACAAAGAAAGTCCTCCTTCAGCAGGCTTCTCTTCTCTTTCCTCCTCTTTCGTTTCTACTGGCTTCATTCTCAGATTGACATGTAAAGGTGACATCAAGGTTTACAATCCACCAGTACAGAACCCCAGGACAAAGAAATGCCTCTTTTCCAATGGCTCCCTCAAAAAGTATGGGTTTATCTGATGAGCCAAGCTTATATAAATTGGTCACACATGAAGCAATGGCTGTGACCAGACGTGGAATATATGCTTACACCTGGAGCTAGGTGCAAAGATTAGACTAGAGGGGAAGAGGTTTCTGCTGCAATAAGAAGACATGCTGAGGGGATGAAGGCAAAACAACAGATCCCACCAAAGATCTTACATGATTTGTCAGAATCTTGCTCCCAGTCTTCTGAGTTCCATGCTCTACTCTTTTAGTCTTCTACTTGGATCACTTCTAAGGTGACTTGATATAACAATAGCCAACTTAAGGAAATCCTTTAATGTTTATCCCCGAAAAGGACAAGTATATTCTAATGGTCTGAGAACAGATGTTAGAAATCTTAGAAAATGAATAAAGTATAATCTTAAAGAAAAAATACAGTGAAAATTCTGCTTTGAATTTTCCTGATGCCATTGTTCCTTCCAACCATTTTTTTTTAGCTTTTGTCCTACTTCTTTTATTTTTGAAGCTATTGATGTTATAGAAACGTCGTTCAAACAATGACTACTCGCTAACATCAGTAGGTCGGCACTACTCCAGATGAAATTTGCACCCCTCTATTACCCTGAATATGGCATTATATTAAGAATGTTGGTTTACTTGTTTGTCTCACTCATCTACTCTGCATACCCCAAAGATCGAAATCATCTTTGATTTCCCAGTTTTATTACCCAAGCACATAATTATATTTGTTGTTAATAACACACCAATAATAACACAAATGTTGAATGAATGAATCAAACTGGGAAGCAAACTCGGAGACAAAGAAAAGAAGACAATTGAGAAAGTATATGTTCATATGGGGAAAGGGATATTCAAGAGACCTAAGAATGAGCGAGCAAAGGCATTGCCTCATGACAATAAAACAATAATTAAATCAATGTATTTTCAAAGTAGGAAAAATCATGTTAATTAAAATAGTGAAGAGATAGGAGGTCTTTGAATTATGTATCTAAGGTACACTAGAGAATGTGAGAGTAAAAATTGATATTTTTTTTACTTAAAAGCCCCAACAGAATTATCAGTTGTTAACATACTTGAGATTCTCAGTTAATCTTTCCAGTAATTATGACATAGTTAAAGAGCTTTATAGTTCACACTTTTATAAATTTATCTAACTTTATCCTTATGACAAGTCTGTAAGGTAAATTACTATTCTACTTATTTTAAAGATGAGGGAAATGAAGCTTAGAAAGAAAACATGAATTCCCATAGCCACTAAAAAGTTACAAAGTTAAAACTACAAGTTCCATAAGCTTTCTATGAAAATTTTACTTTTTTGCAGTTTTGTGAGAAGTTTCTATTACAATTTTTTTATAAAATAATAAGCACAACAAAAAGCTAAACACACAATAAGAACATAAAAAATCATAAGACATATTCATATGATTTGTTTATATATGTAGTTTTATTTTTTCAAAAATGTGTGTCTAAATTTTTACATTATTCTTCAACCTATGCTTAAAATAGATTTTTACTATAATATAATTTAATTTTTAGATTATCAATTTTTACAGGCATTTGGAATTAGTAATTACATGAATATTTGAACTCATGGACCCAAATTTCTGGTGTATTTTTGGTTTGTATACTTCCAGATCTCAAATTTATAAAGAATCACAGTCTGTTAAAACCATAAAAATCAATTTTAATTCATCAGATTGAAAAATTAAATGTAAACAATATTGATGAATATAAATTTTTAAATGCAAGAAGCTAATCTGAGCTGCAAATATCAAGATAATTGGATGTATTGGAGACCAGCTGGAAGTGCAAAGAATGCTTCCCCTTAATATTGACTCTTCTCTAGATCAATAGCAGTTCCAAATGTAGTAAAAAGCAGACAAGATTTAACAGGGTCTAAATTATTAAGGCTAGTGCATTGTTGCTAGAGAGTTCATTAACAATCTCATCAATACAACGTGGTTCATGGACGTTAGTAAGAGCTTTGTGGAACATTTTAAAACAGAATGAGATATCTCAATGGACTGATCTTAGTGGAAAAAATTTAATTAGGTAAGAATAATTACATTAGTTAAATGGAACTTTTAATTGAAAACCTGTTGGCATTTTCCAACCTGCTTCACAGCAGTCCCTTTAATCATTTAAATATAAAAAGTGAAGAGTTTCTCTACATGATGTTTGAACAACATCTACATGTCTTGGAACGTGTATATAAATGTTTAAAAGAGTTGGAAAAGTGTAGTAGTAAAAACGAATAGGATTTTCTGCTTGGGAAATGGTGTATTCTAAAGATACGTATTAGAAAGAAAAATTATATAGAAAATATTTGTGGTAAATACATATTATTCTTGAAAAAAATGCAAAATAATCATCTCCTAAAGCTTTAACAATTGTAACTTTAAAATTCCATGGATTAAATTTTATTCCTTATGAAGCTCTAAAAGCTTACAGAGAAATAATGCTGTTTTTAAAAGTATCTCGTTGAATGTTGTTAAAGAAAATGGCAGCCAGCAAGAGTTTTTGTAAAATTGAAAGCCCCAAATTATATAATATAAACGTATTGAGCCAATGAAAATTCTTATTGTCAAAAATTAGCATCAGCCACATTTTAGGCTATATTTTACTGGTTGTTGTTCAAAATAAGCTAATTAACACAGACTCTTTTTTGGTAGCTTTCAGCTTAAGCCAAAGAGCATTGATTTGGAGTGACATAGACATTTATTCAAATTCTCAAATTTACAGGAACACTAAACAAATGGATCTGTTAATTATTCATGATGTTAATTCTGGGCCAGACCATTTCTTACCTGAATCCCAGCAACTGCTGTCATCCGGTACTGTCTCCTTCACCTGATCTTCAGAGCATGGCTGAATTTGAATTTTCTTCCTAACTCATCAATTTGCTTCTTCCTTTTAGCCCTCATGGGTACTCAGTGCCATACAGGTGGAGCCAAAAATCCTTATTCTTTTTAGAGGTCTTTCATCGTTACGTTTCTGGAATCTTCTTTTATTCAACTAATTTGCAATACAAGAGTCTCCTTGGTTAGTTCAAAAACATGAATTATAGGCAGATTCACATTTTCACTGTGTTAAAGGAGGCAAAAGAAAGTAAAACACCGGAATATTAGTGAATGACTTTGGGTAGAAAAGAAAGGATTTTAGTTTTCCTCTTCAGAGTATGAGGAGGCCAAGGCAGGTTTTAATATGGGTGAGAAATTTAGCAGTGATGAAGTTAAAATAACAGAGACTATAATACAAATATCAGCAGGTTGTACTGGTTCAGGCAGGAATTGGGTACAGTATAAACACAGGTAATAGCTGAAGAAAAGTGACCTTTGATTTCTATTAATTTGCATGAAATGTTGACACATATGTTTATTATACAAGCATACAAAGCATAAAGAATTATGGGAGAAAACAGACAAAAGATTATTATAGTTATATTTCAAAGGCCAGGATAAAATCAAAATAAAATACGAGTTTTCTGGTAATATGGATGTAAATGACAGGACACATTAAAATCCACCTGGTTCAATCCTCTACTTTTGCAGTCAAAGAAACTGAAGACAGGAAAAATCATCAGAGTCAGACTTATCCAGGTTTATATTGCTGGTGTGGAATTACCTGCAAAAGAGCAGTCCTTCATTTAATATTAAATATAAGACACTATAATATTTTAGCATTTATCTTTATTTTTCAATACTAAATTTGACAGTAACTTGTACATATTCAGGATTCTTTTTTTTTTCTATTTTGAGCTCTTCTTCAACTGAATTGTGGCATCACGTACATACCACATTTTATAGGGATCAAATAATTATATGATAATTTCCTTCCTGCTACGTTTCGTTCTAGAACCTGATCTGCTTTCTCTAACAGCACGAGGCCTGTTCTTTCATTTAGGCTAACAGTGGGTGCAGAAGGGTTGAAGCATTATACTTTCTAAACTGGTTCCTTGTTTTGGATAGTATCCATCTGAAGAGATTACCGCTCTTTTGGTGATCATCACCGTCATCATCCAACACCTGCCTATGCACCATGTGCCAGGATTTGTGCAAACTGCTTTAATGTATTATCTCATGCAGTCTGTGCAGTTCGCGCAGCTGCTGGTAAAGAACTGTGTTTCAGACTGGTACAAAGAGCCAGCGACAGAGAAAGAATAATGGCAGCTGCAGCGTAACTGAGAGAATTGTCTCTGACAATTGGCTCCCGACTGGGTCTGAGGGCGCTTCTTTATCAGTCCCTCACTTCAGCTAGTAGCCACCGTGCACCTGCTCTATACCGGGCAGAGTGCTGGGTGCAGTGTGCCAGCTGAATGAATGAACACCAGCCTACCTTCTATGAGTGTCCCTCTCACCCTCGCTCAGAGAGGTGGATGATTTAGGCTTGTGCTGACCATGCAAGGGAAGTCCTGTGGTCAGGATCCACCCCTTTGCTGATCATCATTAATATCTGCATGTTCTAATTGAAGAATCAACATTTGTAATTTTTTTTACTGAAACTATCTGGCTTTTAAAAGTTATTTCTCCAACAAGGAAGAGATATGGCAGATCATTGCTTTTTATTTCCAATTATAAAATGAGAAAACAAGGCAAAGGGGATTTACATTTTTTTTATTATTTACTTTAGTTAAAAGATCAAGTCAATGAAAGAGCCAGGATTCATAAACTTATGTTCCATTTATTAGACTGTACAGCTCTTTTTGCTATGCACTGTACCACAGATGGGAATTCAGAAATGAGCAAAATCTGAGATGTAGGAGTTCCAGAATGGATCTGCCACCTGCCAGCTAGCATTCAGATCTCAAAGGGGACCTGCCTGCACTTATTTAATGGAAAGATAAATGTGTTCAAGGAACTGTTACTATAAATTCATTTAGAAGCAGGACAGAGGCTGTACTCACATTCCTCCCAGGTCTGAGCTGCTGACAGATTTGGTTCACTGTTTCTCTGGGGGGTAATACATTCTAGCTAGATGGCAAGGTGTGATTGTTATTCAGAGCTCCCCAATACCTATTCTTTTATTGTTTAAATGAACTTTTTGGTTGAATTCAACTATTTATTGAAAAATGCTCTTATACACTTACCACAGGCAAGGCAATGTATGGAATACTGTGCAGGATATTAGAAAGATACACATTGTTTATCCAAAAGATGTTTGTGGTCTAAAAAGGAAGATAAAAAGGTGTGAAAATATAAACAGTTTTATTAAAACTAGTATGTGCAAGGAAGAAAGAAGATACAAATCAGTGATGCTTAATTTAGGAGGATTCTAGATGGTCCCAGAATAAAATAAAATCTATGGACCATCTTCCCAGAAAAAAATGCACAATTACTCTTTCATTTCTAATAGCTGTACTAGAGTAAAATTTACAAATTATAAATTTCTCGGGGGAGGGGGGAGAAAATGGTGGAGTTAAGGTAGCCTCCTGGATCCCTGCCTCCAGAGAAAGAGACGTAGATCTCAGTCTGCTACACACGATCGAATCGCTCTCCCGCAAAAACAGCGAGGTGAATCGGTGGAGATTCAGCGGGGGACACACAAATCAGGAAAAAGAATAAGGTGAACGGGAGATAGGAACGCAAAACCTGGAAAGCGCGGGACGGCGGCGCCAGCCTGGCCAGTAAGTGCGCCGGGACAAGTCCCTCACGAGACAGTCTAGCTTCCCCACTGACTTACAAGCCCACTGAGAGGCAGGGGCTTGTGTGAAGTGAATGTAGGATTGGAAAGTGTCAGGAAACGTGGGGCTCAGCAGAGAGGGGACACGAGCTGGAAGCATCTTGAACTCCCCGGAGCTCCGTGTCAGGACTGCACCGGACAGGGGAGGAGCTGGGCTGGGCTACCGCCGGAGACAGTTAGGAGTCAGGAAGCTGGTCTCTGGCACCCAGCGGGTCCTGAACGGGGAGGTGATTACTGAGTAGAGGATTCTAACCTGGAAATTGCTGCTGGCGATTGGGACTGCTCAGGGTGGGCCAGTAGAAACAAGAGCTATTGCTGGACCGGCGTGAGATTGGGGGAGGGAGACATAAAGGAGACAGTGGAGCACCCTGGTGACTCAACCGACTCCATGATCGGGTACCTCCCAGCCCCTGAGCGGCTCCCTCTGGAGTCAGCACCCTGGGCGAGGGTTAACGCCAGCTTGGGGCCCACAGGAGGTCGCAGGTGCGGAACGACTCCCTTCCGCTAGCCTGGGAGCTCTTGCAATGAGCTCTGCCCTTCCAGGACCTAAAGTCAATTAGCCAGGCCCATTTCTTTGAGTGGTGAATTCTGAGTGCCTCCTCAGTTGTGAGGGGCAGATGCCTACGGAAGCTGAAGGCGCTGGGGCGTTGAGCAGGTTGGGAAGGCGCCCTCTCCCCCTGGCCAGCGTCTTTTGCGCGGTCTCTGAGTTTGTAGCGGCGAGACATAAAGAGCCACTCCCCCTCTGTGACAAGCGCCAGTCCCTGGGGCTTTGGCACTGACCAATAGCTGACAGCCCAGTGACTTTACTCACCAGACCGCTTCAGGTCATCTGGTACGATTGCATTTCCGCCTCCGGTCAGCTACCAACAGAGAAACTCGCGACTAGGGAATCAAAACCCCAGCAAGAGACCAAAACAAGCTCCCCAAGTAACCCCTCCCATCAAGAGAACCCTGGACAACATACTAGTGACTCCCTCTAGCAGCAGAACAAAACAAAAGTAACACTGGATCCAGATGGGAAGGACCCAGCAAAAGATTTCTGGAAGTATGAAAAATCAAATGGAAAGCACCCCCAAAGAGGAACACCAGCTCTCTAGCAATCAACACTAACCAGGTCCAGAATACTAAAATGACAGAAGAATTCCAAACATGGATTATAAGTAAGCTCAATGACATGCAAGGAAAAATGGATAACCATCACAAGGAAACCACAAAAAAAATCCAGGATTTGGAAGAAAAATTCACTAAAGAAATTGAAAT
>NW_012149119.1:781218-781562 GCF_000956105.1 Propithecus coquereli | reverse complement strand
ATTTATCTAACTGCCCCATATGTATTTTAATAACCAAATTGTACACATATTCAATTTTAAATTAATTGGTTAAATTATAGTTATGTTTAACTGTTAAACATTCTTTAGGAGTAGTTATGATGTATAAGAAAGGCTTGACTTGGAAACCAAACTAACTTTTATTTAAGACCCAGCTCAGAGATGTACTTTCTATGGGATCTAGAGCTATAATTGTCTGGTATTCACCAGAGCCCCAAAATATGAGACTTTCTCCCACTAGCTTCCTTTCCTTTTCCCTTCAGTGGGAATATTTCCTAGGGGAGGTAGTGGGTTATGAGCTCCTTGTATGTTCTGGATTAATAGAT
>NW_012149119.1:779296-780550 GCF_000956105.1 Propithecus coquereli | reverse complement strand
CATAACAGACAAAATGAATTGGAAAAGTCTATGTTCTGCCAGTCAAAATTCAGTGGGAATATCCAAAAGCCATGCCATCTCGGGGACAGAGCATTTCAAAAGAATGCCTCCTTATCCAAAGGAAGAATAAATATTTTTGATGCATTTTTACTAAGAGAAATTTTTAGTATACCTGAGAAATTTCATGCAACAATGTTCTCTTCTATGTTTGTAGGTAGTTCAGAGTTGTTTGTTTCTATTTCTTCATGCTTCATGCAAATAAAAGCTATGTGTTAATATTTTTGTAACTCCTAGAGCATCTATTCTGGAACTTTACAAAGGAAATGTTTAATATGCTAGTAATATGCTATGTTTAATATGCTTTAATTTGCTAGTAATCAGAAACGGAAATAACATGTGCATTCAGCATGGACATTGGTAGATTGGCAATTACTGCTTAGTACCAATTTCTTCTGTAAATGAGATCTAAGAACATATAAATAAAATATTTTAACTATTCACAAAATCTATTATTATTCTTGCTTTTATATACTGGGCAATGTTTTAATTATATATATATAATCAAAATATCAAACAATGTGAATTTTTATTATTTAAATTTTTTGAGAGTATATGATTTCTCTGATTCTTCAATTATTTAAAAATGTGTAGTAGATTTTTCCAGAGCATAAGGAAAATGTAAATATATATGTATCCACTGTTCTTTCAATACATTAAGAACTCATCAGTCATGAGAATGCTTGAGTTAGATGAAATAGAACTGAGTGACTAAACGTATCTCTGTGGCAATAGCTCAGCCATGGAAATTAGCATTTGCTGCTTTTCCCCCTGCATCCTGTTCCATGCTCCATTTCTGAAAATAATTAGATTAGGTATAAGATAAACCCAGCAATAAGTTAGTAGGAAGGTTAATTCATATTTCAATATATTTGCAGACACTTCTCATGTTCTTTTCACACCACCCATTTAGAAAAGATCACTATAGTTTTATTGAAATGTGTAGGAACATATTGCACAATTTTAAAGGATTGCAAAACAAGTTTTTGGCCAATAGACATTCCTTTTAGGTTAACTAACTTATTTTGGAAAGAAAAATAAAACTCCAACTTCGATCTAGTCTGAAATAGGCTCTCAAGGATGGCGCCCATTCCAATTGATAGATGCTTCAGCTAGCAATGAAGCAAGGCCGTTCTTAGCCCTGCCATGTTTCGCTCTGTCTGTACCTACCTAGTCTGAGCTTCCTTCTTCTGGGTA
>NW_012149119.1:718535-778596 GCF_000956105.1 Propithecus coquereli | reverse complement strand
ATACGGATAAATAGATAAACAGTTTGCAAATATTGTCTCTCATTCTGTAGGTTGTCTTTTTACTACTCTGTTGATTATTTCTTTTGTTGTGTAGGACCTTTTTAGTTTAATACAGTTTCATTTGTCTATTTTTCTTTTAGTTGACTGTATTTTGGAGTTTTTAGCCATAAAGTCTTTGCCTAGACCTAAAGTGATTTGCCTGTGTTTTCTTCTGTTTTTTGTTGTTGTTGTGTCCCTGCCTGGTTTTAATATTAGGGTAATGTTGGCAATTCCCTGAAATATTTTCTCTTCTATGAAATGAGTTAGAATTCCCTTCTCTTCTATTTTCTGAGGAGAGTGGGTGTTAGTTCTTTACAAGTTTGGTAGAATATGGCAGTGAAGTCATGCTGTTCCTGGCTTTTCTTTGTTGGGAGACTTTTTATTACAGATTCAATTTTGTTACTTGTTGTTGGTCTGTTCAGGTTTTCTATTGCTTTCTGATTCAATCTTGGTAGGTTTTATGTGTCTAGGAATTTATCCATTTTCTCTCATCTTTCTAGTTTTTAACCAAAAAGAAAAAAAAAAAAAAACTATTGTTGATGACCTTTAGTATTGCTCTGTTATCAATTGTCATGTCTCCTTTTTTGTTTCTGATTTTGTTTATTCGGACCTTCTCTCTTTTTTACATGGATAGTCTAGCTAGCGGTTTATGGATTTTGTTCATCTTTTCAAAGAAAACAACTTTTTGTTTCATTGATCCTTTGTATTGTTTTTTTAGTGTCTGTTTGTTTAGTTCTGCTCTGATCTTTATTATTTATTTCCTTCTACTAATTTTGAGTTTGATTTGGTTTTAGTTCTCTAGTTCCATCATTAGGTTATTTATTTGACATATTTCTCCTTTTTTGATGTAGGTATATATTGCTATAAACTTCCCTGTTGGTACTGTGTTTGTTGTATATGATAAGTTTGGTATGTTGTGTTTGTCTTTTCATTTCTTTAAAGAAATTTTTTGATTTCCTGCTTGTTTATTCCTTGATCATTTAATGTTCATTCAAGAGCATGCTGTTTAACTTCCATGGTTTTTCAGTTTCCAAAGTTCCTCTTGTTATTGGTTTCTAATTTTATTCCATTGTGGTCTGAGAATGTACTTGATAAGATTTTGATTTTTTAAAATTTGTTGATATTTGTTCTGTGGCCTAACATATGGTATATCGTGATCTATCATGGAATATGTTCTATGTGCTGATGAGAAGAAAATGTATTCTGCAGGTGTTGGATCAAATGTTCTGTAAAGGCCTATTAAGTCCATTTGGCTAAAGTTCAGCTTAAATTCAATGTTTATTTGTTGATTTCCTGTCTAGATTATCTCTCTAATGATGAAAGTCAGATGTTGAAGTCCCTAACTTATTGTACTGGAGTCTATCACTCTCTTTTAGATACAATAAAATTTGCTTTATATATCTTGGTGCTACAGTACTGACTGCATATATACTTAGAATTGTTATATCCTCTAGCTGAATTGATCTTTTTATCATTATAAAATGTCCTTCTTTCTCTTTTTACTGTTTTTGACTTGAAGTCTTTTTTTTATCTTATATAAATATAGTTACTCCTGCTAGTTTTGAGTTTCCATTTTCATGAAATATTCTTTTCCATCCCTTTATTTTCAGTTTATGGGTGTTTCTTTACCAACGAGATGAGGATGAGTTTCTTCTAGGCAGCATATAATTGGGTCATGCGTTTTTTTATCCATTCAGCTAATATATCTTTTTTTATTTTCCTGAGACAGAGTCTCACTCTGTCACCCCAGGTAGAATGCAGTGGCATCATCATAGTTCACTGCAACCTCAAACTCCTGTGCTTAAGTAATCCTCTTGCCTCAGCCTCCCAAGTAGATAGGACTACAGGTGCATGCCATGACTCCCAGCTAATTTTTCTATTTTTAGTAGAGATGGGGTCTTGCTCTTGATCAGGCTGGTCTCTAACTCCTCAGCTCAAGCAATCCTTCCACCTTGGACTCCCAGACTGAACCTCTATCTTTTGAGTGGAAAATTTAATTGTTCACATTTTGTGTTATTATGGATATGTGAGGACTTATTCCTGTCATTTTGTTAATTGTTTTCTGGGTTTTTTTTTCTTTTTAATATCTTCTGTTCCTTTCTATATCCCTTATTGTTTATCACTGTGGTCGAGCACGTTTCTGTAGTGGTAATATTTGAGTTTTTTCTCTTCTTATACCGGTGGGATTCATACATTTGTGTGTTTTCATGAAGGTATATATTGTCCTTTCACTTCCAGGTATAAGACTTAAGCACGTCTTTTAATGCCAATCTACTGTTGATCATTTCCCCCAGTTTTTGCTTGTCTCTGAACGACTATTTTTCCTTTATTTACAAAGGAACTTTGCTAGGTATAGTATTCTGGACTTTTTTTTTTTTTTCCAGAACTTTGAACGTATCATTACATTCTCTCCTGGCCCATAAGGCTTCTGCTGAGAAATCTGCTATTAGTCTGATGGGGATTCCCTTTTTTGTGACTAGACACATTTCTTTTGCTGTGTTTAGAATTCTCTCTTTGTCTTTGACTTTTGGCAGTTTAACTATAATGTGCTGGGGAGAAGACCTTTTGAATTGTATCTATTTGGAATTTCTGAACTTCCTGTATCTGGATGTCTAAATCTTTCACTAGACCTTGGAGGTTTCCACTTATTATTATTATTATTATTATTATTATTATTATTATTTATAATTTATTTATTTATTTTATTTCAGAATATTATGGGGGTACAAACATTTTGGTTACATGAATTATTTTTGTAGAGTTCAAGTCAAAGTTATAACTGTGTCCATCATCCAGACAGTGTGCATTGTACCCATTAGTTGTAAAGACCTCCATCCCCTATTCCCCACCACCTGTTTGATTTCCATTGAATTGTACTACCGTATGTATACATCAGTGTTGATCACAAATTTAGTTCCAATTCAATAGTGAGTAAATGTGGTGTTTGTTTTTCCATTCTTGCGATGCATCACTTAGGAGGATTGTCTCCACTTCCATGCAGGTTATTACAAATGGTATCAGTTCACCATTTTTTTTTATGGCTGAGCAATACTCCATAGTATACATATACCACATTTTATTAATTCACTCATGTATTGATGGGCACTTGGGTTGTTTCTACACCTGTGTGATTGTGAATTGTGCTGCTATAAACAGTTGAGTGCAAGTATCTTTTTTATAAAATGTCTTTTTTTCCTTTGGGTAGATATGTAGTAGTGGGATTGCAGGGTCAAATGGTAGGTCTACTTTTAGTTCTTTGGGGTATCTATACTACTTTCCATAGAGGCTGAACTAGTTTGTAGTCCCACGAACATTGTACAAGTGTTCCTTTCTCTTCACATCCATGCCAGCATCTGTTGTTTTGGGACTTTTTGATAAAAGCCATTCTCACTGGAGTTAGGTGATATCACATTGTGGGGTTTTTATTTGCATTTCACTGATGATTAGAGATGTTGAGAATTTTTTCATATGTTTATTGGCCATTATTCTGTCTTCTTTTGAAAAGGTTTTGTTCATGTCTTTTGCCCATTTTTAATAGAGTTTTGATGTTTTCTTGATGATTTGCTTGAGTTCTTTGTATTAATACATTCTGGTTATTAACCCTTTAGCCCTTTATTGGATGTATAGCATGTGAATATTTTCTCCCATTCTGTAGGCTGTCTATTCGTTTTATTGATTGTTTCCTTGGCTGTGCAGAAGCTTTTTAATTTAATCAGGTCCCATTTATTTATTTTTATTGTTGCTGTGATTGTCATTGGGGTCTTCTTCATAAATTCTTTGCTTAGGCTGATATCTAGAAGAGTTTTTCCAACATTTTCTTCTAGAATTCTTATAGTTTCATGCCTTAGGTTTAAGTCTGTTATCCATTGTGAATTAATTTTTGTGAGTGGTGGGAGTTGCGGATCCTGTTTCAGTCTTCTACATGTAGCTATCCAATTTTCCCAGTACTGGTTATTGAATAGAGTTCTTTTCCCCAGTGTACATTTTATCTGCTTTGTTAAAGAACAGATAGCAATATAAGGATTGTTTTATGTCTCCATTCTCTGTTCTTATCCATTCGTCCATGTCTCTGTTCTTGTGCCAGTACCATGCTGTTTTGGTTACTATAGCCTTGTAGTATACAGCTTGAAGTCTGGCAAAGTGATGCCTCCTGATTT
Source organism: Propithecus coquereli (assembly GCF_000956105.1). Taxonomy (NCBI): domain Eukaryota; kingdom Metazoa; phylum Chordata; class Mammalia; order Primates; family Indriidae; genus Propithecus; species Propithecus coquereli. Next base: position 774,400 of record NW_012149119.1, on the reverse strand, counting down.
GTTCTTTTTGCTTAAGGTTGCTTTGGCTACTCAGAGTCTTTTCTGATTCTATATGAAGTGTAGAATTATTTTTTCTAGATCTGCAAAAAATGACTTTGGTATATTAATAGGTATTGCATTGAATCTGCAAATCACTTTGCATAGTATAGACATTTTAATAATGTTGATTCTGCTGATCCCTGAGCGTGATATGTTTTTTCCATTTGTTTGGATCCTCTGTGATTTCCTTCCTCTGTGTTTTGTAGTTCTACCTGTCGAGGTCTTTCCCCTACTTGATTAACTATATACTAGGTAATTTATTTTCTTTGTTGCTGCTGTCAAAGTTATTGAGTCTTTGATTTTATTCTCGGCTTGACTTTTTTTTTTTATATTTCAGAATATTATGGGGGCACAAAGGTTGTGATTACATCTTTTGCTTTTGTGCAGTTTGAGTCAAAGTTATAAGTGTGCCTATCACCAAGGTAGCATGCATTGTACACATTAGGTGTAAATTTACCTCTCCTCTCCTCCTCCTCCTCTCACCTACCTGGTTTCCGTTGAGTTTTACTATCATATGTGCACATGGGTGTTGATAGAATTAGTTACAATTTAATAGTGCGTATGTGTGGTGTTTGTTTTTCCATTCTTGTGATGCTTCACTTAGAAAAATGGTCTCTAGTCCCATTTGGGTTGTTTCAAAAGGTATTAGTTTACCACTTTTTATGGTGGCATAGTACTCCATAGTATACATATACCACATTTTATTAATCCACTCATGTATTGATGGGCACTTGGGTTGATTCCACATCTTTGTGATTGAGTGTTGTGCTGCTGTAAACATTTGAGTGCCAGTATTTTTTTTATTCATATTTTGAATTTTTTTGTTTTCTTATATTGTTTATCTGTGTTCTCTTGAATCTTATTGAGCTTCTTTAATCATTATTTTGAATCATTTTTCAGGCATTTCATACATTTATTTTTCATTGGAAACTTTCTGGCGAATTATTGTGTTTCTTCGGTGGTACCACTATGTCCTTGTTTCTTCATGTTTCTTATGTTCTTATGTTCATATCTGTGCTTCTGGTGCAATAGTTGCTTCTTTCAATTTTTTGGATTGAATTTTATGGGGAAAGAATTTTTCCTGTAGATGTATCTATGCCGTTGGTTGGGTAGGGCACATTAGCTTTGATTCTGGGTATGTGCAATAGTATAGTGTCTATATGATTTCTTTGGTTGGAAACAACGTGAGAGGTATCTGTGATTTTTCTGAGTAGCTTAGGGTACAGTTGCTAGTGGAAGCTGGGTGCAGTTTTTCTGGGGATGGAGATGTCAGATGGGCCAGTGCTCAGGTCTCATTAGTGGCAGCTGAGGGCTGAATGTACCTATCCTTGGGGCCCCAGATGACACATGTGAGCAACAGTGTTAGTGGATTCAGACGGGCTGATACTTGGACATCCATGCAGTTTGGTTGGGTGCTGGTAGTGTCAATGGTGGGCTGGGTGGGTGGATGAGTTCTTGAGCCTCTAAACAGCATGCATGTTATGGGTGATGGCAATAGTGTTGATGGGACAATCTTGGGCTCCCAGGTGGCATGCTGGGTACTTGAAGAGTGTTGCGAGGTGGTGGAGGCCTGTCCTCAAGCCTCTCCAATGGTTTGCATGGGGATAGGTTGTTATGGGCAGGGCAGGAAAATCTTTGTATTTTTACAATTTATGTTTACAAATTCTCTGCTATCTTTATTTTCCTTTCTTTGCAGTACATTTTCAATATGTGAATATTTACTACTTTTCGAAAGTTATATAGATTAATGCATTCAAGTGCTTATTGATATTTCTTATATTGCATAACTTCAAATTCACTTTAAGTATTTTGCTTATTCCCTGTAGAGTATTAATCAAGAATCTCAGAGAAGGATGTGAACTCTGCACTGATTATCTGTAATAGATTCAATCCTGCTCTTCCTCTACATGCTATGATTTTGGTCCAGTTACCTAACTGTTCTCTGCCTTAGTTTCCTATTTCATACAAACTTGACGGGTTTCCAACTGGATCATAGTTGTGAGAATTAAAAGAAATAATTTAAAGAGGGTCTTTCACACATAGTAGATACTCAATGAATGTTAGCTAATAATATTACTAATGGAAGACAAATTTTCAAGTATATGCATTTATTTGAGAATAAAAAACTATTTTTGAAACACTAGAATTTTCTCACAATTCTTCAAAGGAAGAAAAATTTACAGGTGTACAGTTTTGCACCTAGAAGTAAAACTAGTCTAAAAGTAAAACAAAAAAAGCACCTTAAACTGAAGAAAATGTCATAGAAAGTAGTTTCAGAAGTTCTATTTATTGCTTTATAATAAATTAACATATTTTAAAGTGGGAATTCAAGAAGTAATTTGATTAGTATCCTTTTAACTATTTATGCATTTTATTTTTCTCTAATATTTATATTTTATTATTATCGTTGTAGTTAGAGATGAGGGTCTCATGCAATATGTTGCCCAAACAGAACTTAAGTGATCCTCCTGCCTCATCCTCTCAAGTAGCTGAGACTGCAGGTGCATGTTGCTGTGTCTGGCTGTATTTATCTTACACTTTAATATTATAATATTATCTTCCTTTTATAATTGCATTTACTATCACAAATTTTAAATAGTTTTATTATCAACTAATGTGTCCTCTGATCGTGAAGCTGAAATTATATACCACAAAAAATCTTTCAAACTCTTAATTAGGCAAAATTCTTTCCTAGCATTATCGTATTAGTTAAGGTTACTGTTTAAGGACTTTCATATAAGTCACATACAATCATATGTGCCAATACAACATGAAAAGATACCTTCATGGAAACTAAGAGATGAAGAATATTCTAGTTTGTGTTCTTTTAGTTATTTTTGCAGAAATAGATCAAAATTTCTACCTTGGGAAAAATTGCAGTTGCGTTTGTAAACTTCCTTACACATTGCATGTTCATCTTTAAAAACTGTGGAAAATAAAGAGAAAAAAGACAAAAAATTCTACTCCCAAGAATAATTGTTATCACTTTAGTGGTAATTATTTAGAAGAAAATTAGTATATTTTCTTCCCTTTGATTGCTTTCTTGTTGTTGATCATATAGTATGTAGTGGTGGTTACTATCCCTGAGCAGAGAGTCCAAGCCCCTCCACTTCTAAGTTATGTGACTTCAGTTAATGACTTAACTTCTTCCAACCTTAGTTTTGCCATTTATAAAGTGAGAACAATCAGAATATTTTTATTATACTATTATTCAGAGAATAAAATAAATTAAATAGAACATATTAAGTATTTATAAAGACACATACAATGGTTTATGCTGGAAAGACAGTTCTATATAATCTAATTTTACACTTAACATATTATATATAATTTCCCATCTAATTGAGTATTTTTCAAAGCCTGGTTTTTAATGACTGTATAAAATACCATGGTGAATTTGTTTAAGTATTTCTGTATTTTAGAGAGTCAGTAGATTTCCATTCTTTCTTTCTTTCTTTTTTTTTAACAGACAATGTATGTAGCCATTATTCTTCGATTTTTCATAGGACAAATTTCAGAAATAGGAATTACTGGGTTAAAAAGAATATGGATATTTTTAAGTTTCCTTTGTGTTATATATTGCAAATTACCCTTTATCTTTCCTTTAGTGATTTCTGAAAGTGCTCATTTCTATGTTGACATAGAAATGTTGTTGACAGTGATATATTTTAAAAATTTAAAGTATATCTTTTGTATTTTTGTAACTACTTTTGTGACCACCTGTGTGATATATGAAATATGTCCTCTGAATGTTAACTCAGGCCAAAGACAAATATCAGTCTAATCCCCAGGCTCATGATGTATGCCTATATTAACTACACTTGTGCAGTTTTCACTATGCAGCCATCAGAGTATGTAAAAGTAGTCAGCTGGTATTTATAAAATGAAGGTTATGAATCTGAATTATATTCCCCAGAGATTTATGAACTATAAAATGGTATTATTATTATGTTCTGTCATTGCATTGTGCTATTTAGCCATCTTGCATTTTATGTGGTAAGCCTCCTTAGTATCCATTTGCTTGAAGGCTATTGTGTGTACTCATTTTCTATTGTATCATGGCAAATACTGTAATCTACAGGGTTCCTATTCATTTTGGAATTCATTTCACAGCTCACTAATTGTATGAATGAGAAGAGGAAATATATGCTTTTATTCTAAAGCATGCCAAGCAGATGGCCAAAGTTCATTACTACCAGTACTGTCAGTGTGGTCCTCTTCTGTAGGTAGTGAGCCTGGCGTTGATCTGTCAAACGTGAGGGTCCATTTAACACAGCATTTGATGTTTGCTGAGCCTCTGTTTTATTATGACTTATAAACATTTTATTTTTTATCATCATCCTCTAAAGCGATTGATCATTTGAGCAGGTGCAAACGCAGTAGAATTCCTATTTGTTTTACATGAGAAGCTAAATGAATTTTTATTCATATGGAAATTTTGGGTAAAGGAAACAGTACAAAAGATTAAGCTTAGTTTCTTGAAAAGAGACTAATACATGTATTGAGATTCAAAACTGTAGCATCATTTCCGAGATTGAACCTTTTAAAAATTTGAGATGAAGAAAAGATCAGGCTTTATATCTTTTTAAAGTTAAAAGGTTAAAGCAATTAAAGAGTTTAAGCTTTTTAAGTAAATCTCCTTTAAAATCTCTTTTTTTCTTCCTATACAAGGAAATGTTTACTTATTTACATTTATATACAATGTGTAATTAACATAACCATTCAAAATGTTAGCAATTGCATTGTGTGTGTGTGTGTGTGTGTGTGTGTGCGTGTGTGTGCGCGCGCGGTGAGACACAGCAAGATCCTGAAAGAGTCTGAGAAAGTGACAAAAGGGAAATAGAGAATGTCTTCACACATTTCCTATTTCAACAGAGATACTAGGACCATATGTAATTGGGTTATAACTTTAGGGAAGGGAATCTGGATCAAATGTTCTAATGGAGCTGATGTAGTAATTTGATAACAATGTCTTATTTAAGAGAACCAAAACATGTTAGAGATAATGTTTTCTCTCTTACATAAAGAAAAATGGGATATGTATTTCCCTCACTTCCCTCCATTTCCAAACCACTTACCACAGGTTTCACACATTGTATTAACTCTCTATATTTCCTTTTCCCTTGCCTTTCAGACTGATGCTGCTCTAATGTATGATGCTGTGCACGTGGTGTCTGTGGCCGTCCAACAGTTTCCCCAGATGACAGTCAGCTCCTTGCAGTGTAATCGACATAAACCCTGGCGCTTTGGGACCCGCTTTATGAGTCTAATTAAAGAGGTATGTCAGGAGAAACACATTTGCCTTGTCCTTTTTGTCCTCATGCTGAATGAAGTATTTATTGAAGTTTTTCTATCAAGTGACCTTTAACTTTTATCTTTAAACTAAACTTTCCCTCTGCCCCTACATAAGCAAAATTAACTTTTTTACTAAATAATATCAAATAAAAGGGGAGGGGAATTCAATTATAAATAAATGGAATATCCATCAAAATTTCTATCATGGTGCTATGACCCATGAAAGCATGATTTATGACATTGTAAGCTTTTGCCTTTCTGAATCTTTATGTGTGTTACTTTTCATTTATGAAGAGAGATAGGTATTTAAACAGTGTTTATATTTTAGGCAACAAAATATGAAATGCATGTTTAACATGAATATCATTTGTACTACACTAAAATTACACCTAATTTGTGAAGCTTACATTGTAATTATTTAGAGGAATAGTTCCTAATATAATGCATAGTTATTTTAATTGTATTAAAAGTTGACATAAAATGGAATATATAGATTAATGAAAGTATAAAGTTTACTTCATTGTATAATACAACCATTCTCATGACTATATATCATTTTTTATTATATCTATTATAATTATAGACCAAGCATGCCCATAGTGAGAAAAAAAGGAAAAATTTTTAATGATTATACATGTATACACATATACATACACATATATTTTCTTTCTATTCTTCCCATCATACAGGAAAGTTCTTTGTTAGCTTAGGATCTTTCCATAGATGAAAATTTAACTGAGCCTTAATCTTTGCTATAAAATATCATAGATATTATTACCATATAAGATATTCATTAATGACTTAAAATAAATCATCAGTTCATTGTAAAATAAATTATTCATGATAAAAATAAAAGCTCAGATAAGGTCATTATTAAGAATCTCTAGGTCCTTGGCAAAGAATATCTATACATTTTCCTCCTCTAATTTCTTATCAAACCTCAGATAGGTAAATTAATACTTTCTGAAGAATATGCAGCTTATTAGTTGCCCCACATCCTAACATTGACTTCTGGTGTAAAACTGAGCTTTAAAGAGCTGCGAACAGGCCTGAGTAGTCTACAGGCCTGGCTAGTGGAAGAATTGATTTTTTTTTAACTCAGCTCTTGAGTATTGAGACCATGACATGTTGAGCAGCCCTAAAAGAAGCAGTTGTATGACATTCCCCATTGTATTAATTGTATGGTATAATTGAGAACCTTGTCCACTAAATCACACAGTGTCCCTGTTATGAGGACCAACAGGAGAAATTTCTCTCAGGTCTCAGTACCAGGAAAAGCTGTTTCTCCTGAGCAGCTGGTACGTCTTAAATTGTAGACTCTGTATATTGTGTTTCATCATATTTTCTTCTTTGCTTTGGTTGTTAGGAAGTGAGGAATTGAATTTGTGATACAATTATTAGTTTTACAGTTTCACCTGTGTACATTTTTTAATGCTCACTCTATTCCAGATTTGTTTTACTATTCTATAGTTATATTCTTGTGCTTTTGGTCCCTTGGTCTATTTTTGTACTATCATGTATTTTTGTTAACTACCTAAAATTTTTTTCTTTAGAAGAAGTTGGATTAAAAATAATTTTTCTTCCGTATTAGAGACCAGTTAACACGTTTAACTTTAGAGAAGGGATGCTGCAATATGTATATAGATATATTTTGTAATTTTTATATTTCATTTGTAATTTATTAGCCTAAAACTATTTTGAAATCCCTACACATAAGTACCCAAAAAACCACATTGAGTCTGAGAAATGTAGTCATGATGATAATAATTTGTAATCCTTATTGAAATGTTACCCTTTATCTACTGGGATTTACTTCTTTTGAGTTTCAGTATGTATTATTTTAAACATTAATGTCATGAGTATACATTCCATCATTTAAAAATTTCATATATAATGATTTTTTCATGCTATTACCAAATGACAAATAATGGAAAACTTATACTTTCGGCTATATAACCAACAGAATGAAAAAACTTGTTATATTTTTAAAAAGTCCTGATATTTGCTCACCTTTAAAGGGTAACAACCTTATGTAACTATATTATTATATTCCCACCTCCTTGTATATGAAAAGCTCCTTTTACAGGAAGTACAGCTTAATATGAAGTAATTATAATACATTTTTCCCAGTTTAACTGGGGAAGTAAAATAACGAGTTAATTATCCTAGGGCAAATGTGTGAAATTAAAGCGGCATATATAGGTTTCCTGGATTCAGTTTCTTTCATTGCCGTTTCATTTCATATTATTATGAATTTAGTAGTGGTATTTTATAACAGTAGTTCTATCTATAACCTCCAGTGAGATACTCCATATCTCATTTATCATAATAAGTGACTAAATTCTTCTCACTTTGCTAAAAACAATTCACTATTTAAAACATAATATCATGAGTACTGTTCGGCTAGTTCCAATTTAATAGTGAATACATGTGGTGTTTGTTTTACCATTCTTGCTATACTTAACCAAGGAGAATGGTCTCCAGTTCCGACCAGATTGTTACAAAAGGAATTAATTCATTTTTTTATGGCTAGGTAGAACTCCATGGTATACATATACTACATTACATTAATTGCCTCATGAAATCATGGGCACTAGGGTTGATTCCACATCTTTGCAGTTGTGAATTGTGCTGAAGTAAAACTCAATGAAAATCAAGCAGGTGTGAGGGGGGGAGGAAGGGATGGGTGAAATCACACTTAACAGGTACAATATACTCCATCCGGGTGATGAGCACACGTATAACTCTGTCTCAAGCAGTACAAAAGCAATCCATGTAACTAAGACATTTGTATCCCTATAATATTCTGAAATAAAAAAAAATCAAATTTCTCATAGAAAATAGTTATGATTAGAAAAATGTATTGTATAAAATGAAAAATTTACAATAAGTTTTATACTGAAACTAGCTGAAACTAGGATAATTTATTTAGGAAAATATCCTATTTTAAAAATCTATAGCAATGTAAATTAATGAAAAGTAATTAAGATCATTTTCCTTTTTTTTGTGAAAAAATGTTTTATCTTCTCTTCCTTTGCCTCTTTATAATCTTTTTTTTTTTTTTTTTTCTGTTTCCATAGGCACACTGGGAAGGACTCACAGGCAGAATAACTTTCAACAAAACCAATGGCTTACGAACAGATTTTGATTTGGATGTGATCAGTCTCAAGGAAGAAGGTCTGGAAAAGGTACTTGAAGCATTCAGCTTATTTGCTTTAATTATTAAATGAAACATATCTTAAAGAAGGAAGAAATATTCTCTGTTGTATGTGTTGTAATTACATTTCATTGACATTTGACTTTACTGAGTGACTCTAAACAATAAATATTTAATTAATTACATTGGTTATAGTATTTGACAATTAGGATTCAAGGATAAAAGGTGTCTTAAAACAATTTAAATATTTGATTTTCTCACCAGGTTTTTCTGATACTTTGAAATGCACATAAACTTAATTATTCTTAAGATTTAATGTAGCAGTTAGAAAATATTTGGTTTAATATGAGTCTTTGTATATGCAGCTTATAAGCACTTGTGCTTGCATAAACTTTCCAACTTGGAGAAGGCCACAAAAAAGTCTTAAATATAGAATTATGTTTCCATTGTTGAGTAATATTCAGGTGAAATATTTGAATTAATCTATACAGAATAAATTAGGTATGTCCATAAATGCAACACACCACAATGGATCTGTCTTACTTGATTCTATTTTTGCGAATTGCCATAAAGCACAAGCAAGGCTTATACAATTTGGATATGTGCTTACTTTAAGAATATTTTAGTGTAAGTTTGCTTATATTTGTAATGTATACATTTAGATATTTTTCTGATAGAGTCATTCAAAATTACAGCTTAAAGAGATATTTTATAAGAACTTGAGAAAATTCTATTTGACTGAGATAATACTACATTAAAGATAGTAAGGTGTCTTATATTTCATCTGGCAATTAAACATGAAGCACTATTCATAGATGGAATCTGAAGAGGGAAGTTGAGTCCAAGGGTACTTTTAGCCTGAGAGATAACAGCAGATTTGAATGCTGATTTCAATTATCCAGGAGAGAGTAAAAACACGTTTCTTATAATGTCACCCAGTTAAAGTACATCATAACCAACTGGTGACTCAAATTGATAAGGCTGTTACCTCCTCCCACTGAGAGTTTCGGACATACCCTTTGTTGAAACCACAAAAGTCAGGAATATTTTATAATAAACTAGAACCTAAATATTCATGAAGCAGTTTCGTCCTAACTACCTTGCTCCCAAGATTAGAACATTAGTTTGTACCCAAGACAGGAGGTGATAATGGTGGAGTTTAGTTAGCTCTCAAGGGTTTTATCTCATTGGTAACTGGAGATGTTATTTCCTTATTTTTTTTGAAATAGCCAAGTCATTAGCATGAATTTTGACCATTACTTACATTTTAACACCTTGCATAAATGTAGTGACGCTCTTCATATAACCGTAGATCCAGTCCTGTTTTGGATTAAAAATAAAGAAAACATGTGAGAAGTTTTCTCTATGCTCTAATGTGGCTTATAGAAAGACCTGAATTGGCTAGGTACAGTGTCTCTTACCTGTAATCCTAGTACTTTGGGAAGCCAAGGCAGGAGATCACTTGAGGCCAGGAGTTTGAGGTCAGCCTGGGCACCACTGTGAGACCTGACCTCTACAAAGAATAACAATTAAAAAAAAAAATTAGCTGGGCATGGTCATGACCAGGAGTTCAAGGTTACAGTGAACTGTGATCACACCATTGCATTCTAGCCTGGGCAACAGAGCAAGATCTTGTCTCAAAAAAAAAAAAAAACAAAAACAAAAAAACCAAACCTAAATATAATGGTTATCAAGTATATATGATAATCTACCATACTGCTAAGCAAGGTAAAACAGTATTAATTATGCATGTTGTCCTGAAATTCCATAAGTATTTTGAATTCTCTTCTGAAATCTGAAAATTCATTTTGCTAAATTAATTACACACCATCCTTATCCTTAAGAGGCTTTTCATATAGAGTGATCAGATAATACTTATTTGTGAATAAACACAATCAAAAGCTATCTGTTTCAAGCCTTCAAAAGTGTAATGAAAATATTTCCCATAAAAGATACAATTATGGCTGAGTAGTACTCCATGGAATACATATACCACATTTTATTAATCCACTTATGTATTGATGGGCAATTAACCTGGATGGAACTGGAGACCATTCTTCTAAGTGAAGTATCACGAGAATGGAAAAACAAACACCACACGTACTCACTATTAAACTGGACTAATCCAATAACACTCATGTGCACATATGGAAATAAAACTCATCGAAATCAAGCAGGTGGGAGGGGGGAGAAGGGGATGGATAAATTCATACCTAATGTGTACAATGCACGCTGTCTGGGTGATGGACACACTTATGACTCTTACTCAAACTGTACAAAAGCAATTTATGTAACCAAAATGTTTGTACCCCCCTAATACTATGAACTAAGATAGATTTTAAAACAAGAAAAGTAAAAAAGGAAAGATATAATTAGTAAAGAGTCACAGTAGATGCACTAGAAGGAGTATTTAGAATTAGCCTTTGAATAATGGGGAATTATTTATTGATAGAGATTGAGTCATTTCAGAAAGAGATAACAATATGGGGAAAGACATAGGGTTTGATTTGATTATTACACACACACACACACACACACACACACACACAGAGTAGAAGTGGAAGATGATAGAGGTGAAACGCTGCATTTGAGTCATAAAATGAATGCCTTGTCAAGATATTTGTGGTGTATTATTACACTATATAAATTCAAAGAGAGAATAGCCTGGAGGTTGCTTGGGAAGGAATTACAGTTTGGAATAATTTTAGCATGGAGCCATGAATGTGAAACTATTCTAAGTGAAAGTGGAGATAAATAAACAGTGACAGGAGGCATTAACTGAACCTTCAGCAATGTTGTTAGTTCAAGGACTAGCAGAGCATTGGGACTATGTTTTTAAGGAGAAATGGAGGAGCCTGGTAACAAAAGGGAGAGATACCAATGATAAAGGTACAAACCAAAGTTTGGAAAAGAAATGAACAAGTGGGAGAATTAATATTAGAAAGAAATTGGTACAAATCTTCCTTTGAAATGACAGATAAGGTACTGAGAGTGGGTGAAGCTAAGTTACAGAGAAAGGGAACAAAAAGAGTTCACGTCAAATGTTTTCAATGTCCTTAAAGATTAGTACATGAAGTCACCAGCTAAAAGATGGAAATAAATTTAGTCAGATCTTAAGAGTAATTGGAAATGCCATTTTGGCAGATTTGATTTTGACTTAATAGTGTTAAAATGCTGCTAAGTAGCAAAAGGTCCTCATTTTTTAATTCAGTAGAATGGTTAAGAGCTCAAGGTCTAGATTCAGACAGAATTGGGCTCAAATTCTCACTCTACCATTTACTATTTATGGACAAGTTTCTTAATCTCTCTAGAACACAATGTCCTCAACTGAATCATGGGGCAACAGTAGTATCTGCTTCATTAAGACTAGTTTTGCTAATTTTACTTTTTTCCTGAAAAGTATAGTTGCCAACCCATAGAAGAAAATGACACAGTCCCTACCTTGGTAACCTTCACAGTTTAGAAAGGCCAATAGATGGTGATTCAGGAGGCTTGAATTCCAATTCCACTTCCATCACAATTGAGTGATGAACTTCATCCTTCCACCCCACTTCTCTGTGCCAAATTCTTCAACTCAAACATATGGAGTGCAAAGGGCTTTCTTCTTGTGGAGTCTGAAGTAATGATACAGTGGACTCTAAAAGAACCTATAAATAACATCTTGATAGAAATTCTAATTGTTAACATTTAATAATTCTGTTTCACATGAATAGATGGGAAAAATGAACAAAGAAAACATATAAAATACTAACTTTATCCTTCTTCTCATGCCTATTGTTTTTTTTTTTTCATTCTGTCTTAGTGATCTTTGACCAGAACACTGCATTAATTTATTCAATCCTCTAACAAATATGGAATGAACATCTATTTTATGCCCTCATGAAAGTTATACTCTAAGTGAAGGAAATCTGCCAATAATAAATACGTTCATAAAATTAGAATATAGGATTGGGAAGTAATAAGTGATAAAAAGAAAAGTTTCTTATTTTTATGTCATTAAATGATAGATTTTAAATCATTTTCTGAAACATGAACCTTAGGATTAAAACAGCTAATAGGAAGAAAGTCCACACTTCTGATGTTTACAACAGTGGAGCAGGTAAACTAGGAAGAAACAAGTATGCGTCTGATGAACAGAGAAAAGGGGGCCATGTTCAGGGGTCCTAGCTTGGAGTTGTGATGCTGCTATGGTCATCATTTCCACATGGATAGTTTTCACAGATCAAAACAAATCCTTTCCACTCTATCCTGACAGAGCCCTTGTTTGGAACCCAGCCCAATTAGCGGTAGTCTAAAAAGGATCACCAATACTGCATACACAGCCAGCCACGTGTGTTCAAACAAGCTCTCTGGGGCCATTGTAATGCCCTCGCTGGAGCAGAGGAGCAGAATAAGGGTGAAAGACAGCAGGTGTCAATTTTCGTGTTTAAGAGCCTGGTATTGAGTGCTCAAGAAAAGGAAAAAGAAAATCAGAATAAGTAGTTTTACTAGCTTGAATTCTTTTGGTCAGTTCAAAGATGATATTCTGTATTCTAATTTCAAAATATGTTTAGAATCCATCCATATTTTGTCACATTTATTGCTGAAGTCACAACCAGGGTACCTTTCAACTGTACAATTATGTTGGTATCCCCATAAGCCTCTCTGTTCTATCTGTCTTATAACCCATTCTCTAAACCTCAGCAGACAGACCTGTTTTTAAAAGAAAATTGATCCATGTCATTCCTCTTTTTAAACCTTTCCATAGATTCACTTTGTATTTTGAGTAAAATCCAAACATGACCTGCAAAGCACTGGCTACCTCTCATCACTCTCTCAGGTATTTTCTATGGTCCACCTACACAGGTTTTCTCTCGTTTCCTCACAGAAACGAAGTTTTCTATTACTTTGACAAATAGTAACAGAAACAGTTTTCCCAGCATGGAATATCCATTCTTAATCCTATTGCCTGGTGAACTTTTACTCATCCTGGAGAATTTCTTCTTGAATATTACTTCCTTAGAAAGGTCTCCCCTAAGTCTCTAATTAAATGTAAGTTTCTCGTAGTGCCCCGTACTTTTTTTTTAATTCCTGGCCCTTGTCAAAATGCATAATTATATATTTATGTGAACTTTTTAAAAAGAACTATTTCCCTAGCCAGTATACAAGCCCTATTAGGTAGAAAAAATATACTCCCTTTCTTATTATCACACATTAAGACCTCACAAAGTGTTTGGCACAAAGTATATCCTCAAGAAATATATATTTGTTACGTTCAGACCAGGTTCATTGCCTACTGCTCAAGAGGAAGCCAGTATACTGAGACAGAAGGGTTTACAGCAGAGAAAGAATTTAATATTGCAGGAAACTTGTGAGGAAATGGAAGGAAGTTCACCAATCCATTCCCCTGAAAATTTGAGACAAAGGTTTTTTAAAGATAGTTTGGTGGGCATAAGGATAGGTAGGCAATTGGGTGCACTGATTGGCTGGGTTCGGGGCAGAACCATAGGTAGATGTGTATAAATTATCTTCTTTGCGAAGTTGGTCTTGGGTGGAGTTTGCAATATCTGGTTGAGTCAGTTCCTTGGTATGGGCCACTCACTAGTCTGGGTGGGTCAGTTTTTCCACTGGAATGCAGGGCCTGGAAGACATCTCAAAAACTAGCATTAGGTTTCACAAGGGTGATGTCATCTATGACTGCAATGAAGAAAGCTAAAAATCTTTATGACCATCAGCTATACAACTCCTGAGTAGTAAGCAATTATAGGAAAGCAAGCTAGGGAACAATAGCTGGTTATATATATATTTCCACTACCACAGTTCCCACCTTGTGGCCCTTTATTAATTTATAAAATGTGGCTTCATATTGACTGTTGAATGAATGATCATTACCAGAATCATAAGTATGTTTACTCGAGTGTCTGATGCAGAGTTATTTTCCGGTAGCACAGTTTGCTAGTTTTTCCAGCTTTGCACCCTACCTCCAAAGTGGAAACAGAGAAAGTCAATAGTCAAGGAGTCAGTGGGCTGGCATTGAGGGGTCAAAGTTTCAAAGGGGTAAAGGGTTTCAGAGTGCAGGAGAAGATAACACTGAAGTCTGAACTTACAAGAACGCATGTTGCACCAATGGCAGATCTGGCCCCTTTCATGGCACAATTTAAAACCCTCCAATATTACATCGAAGAGTAAAAATCATTATCCTAGTTATAAATTTCCTCCTTTTGTCTTCAAGTAAGGTTGTAGTATGAAAATAGACAAAGCCCACCCAAATGAGAACAAACAGAAGTTATTATTCAGAGCTTGCTATAGGAGACAACCACCAACACTTGCATTAAGTAGAAATTCAAAGGCAGGCAGGGGGCGGAAAAACTTTCTAGTGGAAGAAAGGAAGTCCTGAGGTGTGCTCTGATTGGAGGTTGGTGATATGAGGAAACTGGAAGTGGGCTAATTAGAAGCAGACACCTTGGGTGATGGGTTTGGAGGGCATATTTGACTTTCTCTGGTTGATCCTGAGTTGGAAGGGTGGTAAAAAATAGGGACACTGGCAGCTATAGGATGAATCCTGGTTGTTTGGGTCAGATTGCTACAGAGGTTGTGGTTTGGCTTCCTGAGATGCTTGCTCCAGAGATTTTGAGTCAAAATTCTGTTGTCGTACATGGTCTGCCTATTGTCCAATTATGTACTCAGTTTGTTGATGGAATCACTGAAGTCATGTGGAGGGAGAAGAAGAACTAGCAAAAATAATCGAGTTAAGAAAAATTGACTTATAAAGAAATATCGAAATATCTTCATAATTGACGATAAAATGAGGGTTTTTTTTTTTTTTTTGGTGGTTGTTTGCTTTTGTTTTTTAGAATATGTAACCAGGATGTAATTTATCATTGGAAATGGTTTAACCTTACTTACTGAGTTCTCCGAAGTTTAGCTATGTGCTTAGGGAATACCAGCTTCAGATGGATAAAAACACATGACTAATGGCATAAGCTGTTACAGAAATATTCAGAAGGTTCTTAGAATATAACTTCAGGAGAACTCAGTTTACAGCAAAAAAGAGTTGGAAGGGTTTCACACAAAACAGGTTTGGACTGAGTTGATAATACCACATGATAGTGGTGCATTTCCATTGCAAGATGAGCAACCTAGAGGCCATTTTTTGGAAAATAGCCACCTAAATCTAGAAGAGAATTTCTTGTAAGAAGCTATAATGCAATAATAAAAATCCCTTAATCTTAACAAACGATTGAATTATCTATGTGACCACAATGTACTTCATGTGTTTTTCAAGGGGAAAAAAAAAGTCAGTCTCTAAATATTATACCTTCTTGATTACTCAAATAAATTTTTATTGTACTACAGAATATTTGCTTCTAAGTAGAGGTGTAAACTAAAATTATTCTTTTGAACCTCTCCCATCCTTTCTGTAGGATCAAAGTTTGCTATTTGTTCTGGTTATTTGGCAGGTACTCTCTTCAGTGTGATATTTACATTAAAATAGACATTGAAGAATAGAATTTCCTATCTCCTCAATGGAAAGGATCTAATAAATCCTTATTAAAAGTGGCTTTATGTATTAATATATTAACTTTGAAAAATATTAAGGTTAAAACCAATAAATTTCTCTGGCCAGAGATAGTGCTGAGGGGACTGAAAGGTTTAGGACTATGAAAAATCACACAAAGTGTTTGCCTCAGCATGTTTTTTTAATAAAACCAGTTTCCAACTTGTGTATCCTTAGGGAAATTTTTGAAAAAGAAAAATACAAAAAGACATCTTATGAAATGTGTTTGGAAATTTCTATAAAGTTAATAATTTATAAATTATTTAAACATAATGTAATATTTATATAAATAAATATATATTTATAAGTAATAGATAAATGATATTATAAATATTTATAAATAATATAAAGCAATATAGTCCATATTTAAAACCTTTCAAAAGTTTAAATTCATCACATTTCAAGTGAACCTTCATTTCAACTTTTAACACTTTAACTTTTTGAATATTCACTGCCTGCTTTTGTACCACCAGTACAGAAATTAGTATCAGTAATCTATAAGTTTCTTGCTGAAACTCAAATAATTTGATAATATATGAAGAGAGTGAGAATTGGTAGTGAAATTCTGTCTTCCAGAGTTTACAGGCATATGTGTTCCAGAATCAGAACATGTTTCAAAGTGCTTTTTGAAGACTTTTTGCAGAGTATATGTTTTTAAGAAAAAGTAGTAATTCTATAGAAATCTTTACTATTGACTTTTCTCTTGCTTGTAAAATCCTGTATTTATTAACTCCCTGTGAGAAAGGTGTCTGAATGTAATTTACAATCTTCAAAATTTATCTAAATCGGAAAATCTGCCGTAGATAGGTGAGAGCTATTTTGTTGATAGATTTCTAGATACCTGAGGCACAGCAGTTTTTATCTTACTCTCCTGATGGCATTTGATATATATACCCTGTCCCCATGGCAGCAATGACACCTGACTTTCCCAGAAACTGAGATTTCTTTTGCATCCCTGCAGGAAAGCTATGCTAATGGTGGTGTCAACTAGTAACCTTTAAGTTAGAAAGAATGTGTTGTTTGCTTCTCAGAAAGCAAAAATGCATCCTGGGCAAGATCCAAGCCTATTGTCTGTCTTTGGAAATGTTAACCATTTAATTTGTCTAACTCTTATATAGAATTCATTTGTAAAGCCCTGTCTCAGAATTATACTGATATTTTTATGTGTCATTGTGTTTCTAGTTATTATTTTGCTTGATAGCTTTAAACTTTCAGGATGATAAAAAATATTTAAGGAAACTGTATGGATGATGTTTAGGTTTAGAAATCAATAAGATTGCCTTATTGGAGGATATTTAATAGAAATATCACACTTAATTTGGCTCATTAGATAATAACACATATTGGCATTTTCCTTTAATTACTAAATTTGAATTAAAATATGTATACAAAACAATTGTAACAGATTGATTTTATTTCAAATCAAATTAAATCTGAATTATATTTTTACCTGCAGGAAAATGGCCATTAACTGAATGTTATCACGTTATTACATTTGAGAACATTTAATTCATTGATTGGAGTTTTATTAAAAGAATCAAAATTGCCACCTGTCTCTTAACTCTTTAATTATGTGTAGGGTTAAATTTGCCCTAGATAAAAATAAAAGTCCTAACTGTGAAAAATGAGTATTTGCTCATTCCTTTCCAATGTGATGATTATATATTTATTGATTTGTTGTGCTTATCTTGGCACTATAGTTCTCAAATGGTGAAATCCCAGATCCTGCAGAAGCGGCCATTTCAGGCAACTGATCTCTGAGGAGTTCTTTGTACTGTCCTTGTAGACCAATTAACTTATATACGAAGGTCATGCAGTTCTCAGACAATTGCTCTGGACTCGAGTTCTCACTAACAGGCAGCACATAGGCATTGCTATAAAATATTTCTTGTTTGTTTTTGAGAGATCGGGTACCAATGCTTAAGTTCTCTCTCTTTTTAACACATAGTCCAATGGAAGTAAACAATTATTAAATTTTGATGTCAAGGATTATTAGACAGTAATTCAAGTAACTTTCTGTACTTTTTATTTAAATATTCAACATTTATAGGGGTGCAGTAAGTGAGGAAAAAGGAAGTCTCTAATTTCTCATTAACAGTAACAAGAAAACTACTCTGTTGAAAAAAATTCTCTGCAGTCCCTGTTCATACACCATATTGGCTTCAGAAACCTGGGTTTGCAAATTGTCCCATAAGAATGAGTATGTGAATTAACAGAGAAATAAATAGTCCACTAGTGTATATTCAATCTATTGAAGGAACTATTCATCTTTCAAATATACATCAGCACTTAATGTAAATTCTTCCTGCTTTCCCAATTCCCTCAAACAGTATTATCAAGCATGCCATTTCTTCTAAGAGGAATATAGTCAATATACTTCAAGGAAAACTATACTTTGTGGGTCATTTGGTTGGCGGCAACTCATTACTGGGAAAAATTTTTTTTAAAGCAAATTTATACTGTGATGGAGACTTTGCATTGTGCTAAGACTGTTTGAAACATAATGCACAGGGTAGTTTCTCATTATCATCACACAGACCTTTTTTGGAGAAGTACCACTTATGATCTTTATCTCAGACCAATATATTATATTTTCCTGATTTTAAATCAAAACCATGTGTAACCAAAGAACTTTTTTTCTTTTTCTTCTTTACATTGTTTTATAATGGAAGACTGTATTGCTTTTTTGTCCTTCCACCAACATCCTGTGGATATTTTGTTCATAAATGTTGATAATACAGTGTAAAGAGAATTTTGATAGATTCCATTGCATTGTGATAACTATTTTTTAGTGAATTTAGATTATTTCTTAACTTTAAATAAGCTCGACTTCATTTAGAACTAATATTTTTAAACCTGTCTGGGAATGTTTATTTTGTTCCTACTTAAAAAGGTTTCTGGCATATTTGTCAAACAGATTATTACAAGTTCCTCAGAAAATAAGAAATGTGTCCCACTGATTGTGGTTACATAAAACTGAGCTAACATGCACCTTTAGAAGAAGGGATAAGATGCTAATTACAGAGATAAACAATTATGTAGCTCAAGGGAGGAAGCAGAAACATTCTTTGGACATAAAGTAGTAATATCAGTTATAAAACAAAGGAAGTTTATACTGAGAAAACTGTCAACAAAAATAAGTAAATAAATAAAGCATCAAGTAATGAATAAGTAAATAATTTTAAAATTGTTGTAAACCAGTGTTTTATTTCTAGCCAGAAAAAAATATAACAAGAAACCAAAGAGAAAATATAGTTACCAAACAAAATTATATGAAGAATTTAAACATTTCTGAGAAATAAAATAAAGTATAAAATACTTATAAAACATAAAAACCATATAAAATATAGCCAGGAAAAGTTCAAAACACATAGTAAAGTTATGTGGCATAGTACTCTCAAAGATTAAATGTGATACTGAGATAGAGCTTGGTCAAAGCATTAAGAATAACACATGAAGAAAAAAACGTAAAAAACAAAATATGTCAACATAAAAGAATACACACATATGTTCAGTATTTGCCAAATGAATGAATGAATGAAGCACATTGGAAAATCAACCTAAAATAATCTAAGTTGTCATCATGTAGTAATTCACTCACTTATTCTATTTATTCATTCAATATTCATTGAATATTTATTATATAGTTCAAAATTGATGACATGTTTCCTTCCTTCAAGGCACTTAGAGTCTAACACAGGAGGGCAAGATAAGTAAAAATAAAATATAATTTTAACTCAAAACAATACATAAGTGGCATTTCTGAGATGAGGAAAATAACACATTTATTTCATGATATAACCAATATATTCGGAGATGTCACATATAAAGTCCCTAGGATTTCCTATGTTCAAAGGCCTTAAGATGAGTAAGCAAAAGTCTCTACTTATAGAAGATTCAAATTTTAACTAGAGGGAGATAAGAAAATAATTAAAATGTAATGTGACACTTACTATAGTGAAAATGCACCTAAGTTCTATATGGAAGCATAGTGAGAGGCCATCCATTGGTGCACGAAGGAGAAATTGCATTGCCCATGTTTTGAAGCTAGATACATACGTAAGGTAGCAAAAGGGGAAAATGTATTTCATATATACTCTTTATATGAAAAGTATGAAATACAGGTATAGAAGACATGAGGACGTAAGTAATTCAGGAAAACTATAAGATGCAACAGCATCTACAATCAGAAAATGGAGAAATGCATTATATTTCTCACAAATTTAATAAAAAACAGTCACATTCTCTCTCTTTCTCCATATACACACATATGCACACATGAGAGATGCATGTATGTTATGTGTGTATACACATATATGTACTGTATATACAGATACATGCATACATGTGTCCACATGTACGTATATAAACATATGCATATCAAGATATAAATATATATTCTGATTCAGATTTAAAACTTCCAAATAGATAATTCTAAGACAAAATATTTACCCATAAAGAAATACATAGAGGCTGCTCTCAGTCTTTTTCAGCAACATTAATATTAGAAAAAAAAATCAGACAGTTCTGAAGGAAGAAGGCAGTGACACAGTATGTCTTTATTTAGCTAAGATTTCTTTATATAAAAAGCAACAAAAATATCTTCAAATCTGCAAACAGATAAAAGTATGTCACATAGTTATCCTTTATAAATAGTCTTATATAAGAACAATAAGCAAAAAGCAAATAATAAAGAGGAAACTGTGGCTAGATATTCTAGTAAACATCAAATTCAGTTAAACATACACAGAGATAGTTTTGAATAATCATTTAAAAAATTATATCAAAAATTATAATTTTTTTCCTTGAAGAGAGATGATCCGTATTATATTAATACAAAGCAAAATAAACAGGCAGTGTTCACAACCCCATATTCAATGAACTAAAACTATTCATCTGTGTGTGTGGTAGCAGAATGGATCAAAGCATAGAGAATTTTCATGGAGTAGATGTGATTTTAATTTTTATGGCTCAATATCGGTTTTAGAATGTGACAGTAAAAGTTTAAAGAGAAGTTGACAATACTCATTAGTAGACTTAAATGTACCTTATCTCTCAAATTACCACAGGAAAAACTACCAAAACCCCAGGAGTAGAAAAGAAATACTGAAGACCAAAAAATATGAAAAGAGCAAGGCTAAATGTAAGATTCAGGGAGAAAATGTTAGGACATTTAAAACATCCATTTATGAGCTGCTTATAAGGAAACTCATAAAATAAGAAATATGTTGAAAGTGAAAATGTAGATATGATTTCAGCAAATGCAAATAAACAAATTATGGAAGCACAGTAAATGTGATTGATCAGATGTACTAGAAGTTTAGGTGAAAAGAATTAATTAGAATAAAAACAGTTATTTTATATCAATAAAAGTACTATTTAGAAGTAAAGATGTGGTAGTCATAAACCTCTATATTATCCAATTATATAATTCAAATTATTAAAAATAAAAGATGAATTGTTAGTTAATTGTCTTATAGAAGCTACCATGAGCCATAAGGGAGAAGATAACAAATAGAATGGTAATTTTGGAAAGCTACTTGGCAACATGTAGTAACACTCTTAACAACTCATACTATTTGAAGTCAGTAATTCTAATTCTTTCTTAGTTTAACTCTGGCTAAAAACAAATAAAAAAACAAAATAAAAAAGTAATTCTAATTCTAGGAATCTGTTTTTGAAACAAAATGCATGGGTAAATATTTATAAATAAAGGTGTTTACTAAGGCCTTATCAAAATGATAGTTAAATCATGATATGTTCATTTTACATAGCCATTAAAATTATGGATTTGACTAATTTTTGATGCCAGGAGAAAATGCTCACAATAGTACATATTTAGTAATTCTCATAATGATTATAGCATACTTATAAATACATTATGTTGAATTCTTTTTCATTTAATCCTCATAATAGCTCTATGAAGTGGGTAAAATTTCCCACTTACAGAGGAGGAAATTGAGGCATAGAGAGATAATGTGCCCAAGACACCTTAGGGTAAGTGGTGAACATGTAATAGGATCCAGGCATCTAATACCCCCTCCAGAAGCTGCAACATTAATAGGGCTATTATGGAAACTATGCAAGGAATATATATATGGAAAGATAAAAGATTGAAAGGAAGTACATTGAAGTATTAACTATGATTGACCCTGTGTATATGCATAGGTTCAAAGTTTAAATTGATCATCTTTTTTATATCTTTCGTGTATTTTATAATTTGATGACAATAAATATGCATTCTTTTGTATGACCAGAAGAGCAAATTTAAGAGCCAATGAGAGCATAAAATAAAATAAAAATGAACAATATAATTTTCTATAGTTCTTTACGTCTTTTGAATAACTTTCATATTTCACATCTAATTTAATCTTATAATTAGAACGACCTTACAATTTATTATCCAAACTGACTTTTTTTGTTTTTTTTACTAGAGAGTATTATGAATATTTACACCATGAGGACAAGGCAAACAAAGATGTAGACTCACAGTATATAAAACAATTCTGTAAAGTCAACGGTGTTTAGATATCTTAATCCCATTTCAGAACTGAAAAAAAAAAAGTACTTAAAATACTTGATTAAATCATATAATAAAATCGTCATTCCAAAAATAAGAACAAAAGAGATTGTTTTCACTTAGTCCATGGTTTTTGCCATTAAAACAAAACAAAACAAAATACAACAAAAACCTGGTGACAGTTTCCTCAATGGAAAAAAGTTTTGAATCATACAGTCTGCAATCTAGGAATCCTACGATCTAGGAATATACAAAGTTTTATTTGACTTAAAATTTTAAAGCCAATGAAATTTCTGAAACAATATTATACTAAGAAATCTGAGATTTACAAAACAGGATAACTAATACTTGTGATTATAGGAAATTACAAATTCATACAATATATATTCATGTCAGAATTACAAATAGTACTAGAAAAGTGACTATGAATGAAATGAGATAAGCATGTTTAGATGATGAAACGAGAGAACACTTAGCTAAATTATTTTGTAGAAAAGTAGTCATGGAAGGTGGCATTAAGTAAAATGGAAAATATTTTTTATTAGTTAATTGGTTAAAAAGTTGAAAACTTATTGATCAAGTTTGAAGATATCATTAAATAGACAACAGTGAGCAAATGATGTTTACCAATGCTTTAACTAGTAGAATTACGTGTCTGTAAAACCTAACTCTTTGGCCAATGGTGAAGAAAGAAAGGAAATAAAATCCAAAGGAATAAATGTGTGATAAGTATTAATTATAGACCAGGGTCAGAAAAGTGGCAGTCACTGAAAAATACAATCTGCAGATGTGTCTTGTTTTTTAATAATTTTGAATTTGAAACACTTTAAGCAGGTCAGCAGGCATTCTAGTCTTGACATTCCTCTGTTCCTCTCCATCCAGGTTCCCAACCGGGCCTCTACTAGCCCTGATGGTGCCTTGCTGGCATCACTTGAAAAAAACACCTGCTCTGGGAACATGCAACCCCAAGGCACCCAGCTCTGTCAGAAGAGCAGGGTTGGGATTGTGGACCCTACTTGCTACTCTGCCTTGAAATTTAAAAAACGTATACCCTTAGATAGCAGAGTCCCGTAGTGGAAGAGTGCTGGGGCCACAAAAACCATACACCCTTGCAAGGCAATTCTTATTACTGGCTAATACCCTATCACTTCCCACATTGATATTACTTGCCTGGCTTCTGAAGCCTTTTATTATTGACCCTGAATTAGAATTAGACTCTGTCTTTATGACACCTTGTAATCATATTCAAATATAAAGAAATTTAACTGGCCAGTAGATAATTTAGTTTTGAAATAATAGTGAATCAAACCTTTTTTTCCTCCCACTGAATTATTTGAGTTTTTCCTTTATTGACACAAACATCAGTAATAATGGTAGGAGGAAAATTAACTCAATAGCAGAAAATATGGCAAGAGTTTTTTTTTTTTTTTTTTTTTTTTAGGCATCACTTAAAAAGACATTAAAATATTGAATCCCATGTCTAGCTAAATGCATTCTTAAAAAAATATACTAGAGTTTGCACTTATATACAGTATAACTAGTAGAATGACATATCTACTCTTATGCACAACATAAATTACTAATATTTCTATGATTATACTTCAAATAAAAGGAAATAAATGTCTTAAGAGGTTACTGGGAAAGCCATGCAAATGAAAAAGGGGTCAAAAGAGTGGATATGGTGTGATATACAGAAAATAAAAAAATCTTGAAGTTTATATAAAGAAAGTTATGTTGGTGAGACTCCTGTTTACGTGTTTAGGTAGACCAGAGCAAACAGTACCTGCTAAATCAATGTCATTTTAAACAATAATTTAATTTATATACAAAGGTTTATTTTAAAGGTAAATTAATAGTTTTCTTTCCTTTTAGAAAAATATATTGGATAATTAGCTAGGGGAGTAGGGAAGACAAATTTCATTATTGTTGACTCCCAGGTTTGAGAGGGTGAGAAAAAATAACTACTCATTCCATCTTCTTTTGCCTCTGTTCTCCTTTAAGGGTGATCATTATATAATAGTGCAATGCTGTAGGTGCCAATAAACCACCCAATCTATGCATTTTGTGGCATCCTGTGCTTATAAATGTCTTTCCGAGGTTTGTCTGCATCATCTTATAGGCTGTGTTCAATGGGTGTAAAGTGCTAAACACTGAGAGTGTATGACCTAACCTATCAGAAAGTATTAATTAAATTAAAATTCATATTCAACAGAATACAGGAGAAAGTATTCGAATGGATTATCTAGATGATATTGTGTTGTCATCTCCTTTCTTTGGAGAATTTTAAACAGTGCAAAGGTGTGTTTTTAAATGCCCCAAAGATAACCTGGGTATGATTTTACCCTACTAAGGGTTATGCATGATACTAGTCAATGCCTCCCTTAAGCCTTCTTTTACCTGTTAATTTATCCTGTATCCACAGGTTTTGCTCTTTCTTTTAGCTTTGTTCGTATAATAATGACATGTTATCTTTATAATGAGAGGATGAGATAGATCCATTACTGAAAAAGATATGCCCTATTAATGAGTTTCTAGCCAGCTATCAAGGTATCATCAAATGTGGTTTATGTTGGTGAATGAAAGCTTGAATGGAAAATTAAGCTCCCGCACCGACTGTAGAAGTGCAGTGGATCATTTTGTTCTTTAGTGTTACACTTCACTGGACACACTTCACAGAGCAGTGAATCATGCTTAAAATAAGCAGCCTTTACTTTAACGACAGATAATGCAGCAGAGGTGAATAATAAGTGTTAGCAGTCTTAACTTTCTCTTGCAGTACTCTCTCCCGGGTGCCTGATGGACAATTTACAAAGTACATATGCTATTTTATAGATTGGAACTTGGGATCCAGCCAGTGGCCTGAATATGACAGAAAGTCAAAAGGGAAAACCAGCAAACATCACAGATTCCTTATCCAATCGCTCTTTGATTGTTACCACCATTTTGGTAAGTATTTGTTTTTCTATTATTTTTAGATAAATGTACATAAACATGGAAGTGGAAAGAAAAGGACATTATAATTGGAACAGTAATGAACAGAATGTAATGTATTTTACAATTTAGCAATTACTGTATAACAGATGAGTCAATGTTAATTCAGTCACAGTTTTGTTAGTCTTTAATGATGTAAATTATATTAATGTTTGGGCTGTTTATATTGATTAATAATACAGCTTCATGTATTACTGGAAATCTTTTCATTCCTACAAAATTAGTTGCTATTGAAGAATTGTCAACGTCATGGACATGCAGCTATATAAATATAGTTAGGAAAAGAGCCAAACATGAACTTTGCTTCTGCTTTCATTTCCTGCAAATATGTTCGGGGGGTGGGGCATGACATTTATTTTTCAGAATTTTTTCCATCATAATTATATTTTAACCGTGCTTTCAATTTCATTGCTTTCATCTTGGAAAATCACTCTTACTTTACTAATCTTCCTGATAAAATCAAATGGCAAATGCTTTTTTGTAAGCCAGAAATATTTTTGCCACCAACAGAATTAAATGAATACTTGGGAGCTAGATATTTTTACCCCTCTTGTAATTATGTATTTTAATTAGATTACACAGTAATGTTCAGTTATGCTTACGATGCCATTTGCAAAAGGAAATTTTAATTTTAGGATAAAAAAAAAGCTCTTATATTATTTAGTCAGTACTTTTTAGCTACGGAATAGTCTTATCAATGCCTGTTCTTATGAATTCCCAGGTAGTCAGTAAGAATGTGAGATTTATGTCCAGATCAAATGACCAGAAACATTTAGCATTTATATAATTTCTAAATTTGATCAACACTGGCAAATCAAGAGAAATTTATATTTTTGTCCTTTTAGTAACAATAAGGAATGTCAGATCTGTAGGCATGTCAAAATGAAATAGCTTGGGTGAAAGGCTTTAGATGAGAAAACAAAGCTGATAATCATGAAATGACAGTGAAGGAAATCATGAGATTTTTTAATTACTCCCTTGCTAAGAACCTCAGTGAATACTTGCTCCCTATGTATCATATCCAAACTTTCAAGTCCTTCTTTAACTTAATTTTATATCTCCCTTTCTTTCCAAAGATTACTCCCATACCCACCAACTCAGCCCCGTTCTTCAGTAAAGATGTTCTCACAGGAAGCTAAGACATTCTCTTCCTGGTCCATCTGCCTCTATGTCCTGAATCTCATTATCTTCTGCTAGGACTATTGCAGTAATCACATAACTATCCCTTCTGCCTATAGCCAGCCTTTCCCCTTCACGATGCACCCCAGTCCCTACTATAAAAATCTAATTCTGGTCCAGGCAGATGGTAATTGCTTGAACCAGGATGACAACGACAACAGTAATAAAAATCTAATTCTGCCATTTCTCTGCTTTACTGTTATACAAATCTTTATAAAATCCATATTGACCATTAAACCACCCCCAGCCTTTAATATTGATGTTCAAGTTCTTCCACAGTCTTATTGTCTTCCACCTTTCTGTCTTCATTTCCCATTATTCCCTTTCAGAAATCCTGTGTTTTAATTGAATTGGAATAACCAGTTAGCCCACTACGGTAATTGTATAAGCTCTATTCCCTTTCTCTACAATATGTTTCTTTCAATTTCTGAGATATTATAGTACCTGTCATTTCTACATATGATTTACAATATTATATTATTCTTTATTTCGTGTGTGCATTATTTTTCCAAACATCACTAAACATTCCTTGGAGGAATACAATTTGACCATTTCTTCTGTTTTTATACCGTATGAGCCTCTGAAATGCTCATGGAGTAAAGAGTGCTGTGCGAATAATATCTGTAACCTTCAGTAATCTGGCCCCTACATTCCTTTCTATGTTCTCCCTGATCCAGCCAAACTCCCAAATACATCACTTATCTTATGGTTCCAAATCTTTGCTCAATATTTTATATTTGCCTGTAAAAATTCTGTTCATCTTTCCGAACCCATATCAAATGCTACTCACTCCATGAAATTCTCTGGTCTCTTTACTTAGTTGTGTGTGCGTTGGCAGGGGGTAGGGAGTGGGTGTCCACCTTATGTATCATAATACTACATCATTGCACTTGCCAGGCATTGTTTCTTTTTTTTTAATTTTTAAAAATTTGTGCATGTCTGTGTCTTCATTTGACATGAAGCTGCACAGGGCCAATAATCAAATTTTATATTTCTTTGATTTCTCAGTGTCAGAGAAAAGTGCCTTGGGCATAGCAAGGACTCAATAAATATTTGTCAAATTAAATTAAATAACTGGTATTTAATTAAATGGGAAATTAGAGGAAGTACAGAACTTTCAAATGACTATATTTAAATATTTTTCAAGTGTGCAAGTTATTACAATCGTCTAATGCAAACAAAGCAGGTGATTAAGGTTACCCATATAATTTCTCAATCTTGCTTAATTGCACAATGTTATTTTATAAGAAGAATTCACATATTTTTCTCTATCATAAACAATTTTGCACCTAACTATAAACCACTGGTATTTAATTTTAGCTTCATATCAGAGCCAGCCATAAAGCATTAATAAATGTACTGCTACTCTAAACATACTTCATACCATTTAAAGCAGTATTTCTGGGCTTTGGGCCTCGGACATCTTCCTTTTTTAAAGTTCTGCAGGTAATTTGGATCTATAACCATGATTGAGAACTACTCTTCAGATCATTACTTCATGTAACTAAGATGTAAGATCAACTACGATACATGTAGTAAACTTACATTTTAATAAATAGGTCATTTATATTTTAGAATATGCTGACCTACCAGTTTCTAAAAGATTCTATTATTTCCTAAAAGGATAGCATAAGCCACTTCATTTTTATATATCTTAGTCAAAAAAAAATATCTGTTTCTGAATACTCTGATTACAAAGTATCTTCAATCAAGAGAACAGATTTGAAGAGATGATGTACTTTATTTATGTAAGCCTTATGCTTGTTGTAATTTACTGGTGTTTCATTTATATTTCATAGAGAGGTTATGTTCTTTTGATTAATGTTATGGTTATTTTGTCCTTTTCTCTTTTGGAAAATCTCAGAGGAAATTCTGGCTATGTTATGAATAATGACATTTCTTCCAAAGTCTCTCTCATGTAAAGGAGACACAAAGAGAAGTTCACTGATACTTCTTGTTCAACATTTTTATTATATATCCTAAAAGAAAAAATGGTGAAGTATTCTGGAATTCAGCGTTATCCAAGAGCTAATAATAATCATCTCTATTTCTCATGAATTTTAATCATTCATTCAATTTTATTCATTCATTCTTTTATTTGATAAACATGTATTGAATGATGACGATATACCAGGCATTTTACTAAAAGCTATATTTGATGAACAAAATACATATCTTCTCTGCCTTTATAAAATTTAGAAAATGGCAAGCATTCATAAAGAGAACTACACACACACACACACACACACACACACACACACACACACATACACGATTGGTGATTAGGATATAAGAGAAAAGTAAATGGTGTGATGCCTTATTTTATAGGGTTCTCCCGAGTTTTACTGGGGGTCAAAATGGAAGGACATGTCAGGACTCACAGCAGAAGAATAGCCAGCTGAGACTCAAAGTTTGAGAAAAAATTAGCAAAATAAAGAAAGGGGAAAGGACTATCCTAGGCAGAGAGAACAGCATACGCAAGGACCTAATGCAGTAAAGTTCTTGAAAAATTTGCAAAATTGAAAAAACGTCATGATGACTGGGGCCAATGCATTGATCAGTGTCTCAGCTTCATCCAATATGAATGCATGAATATGATCCATTACAAAAAATAATAGCAGACATTTATTGCAAACCTATTATGTGCCAGACATAGTTCAAAGCCCTATCCATTTATTCATTTAATTGTCATAATAACCTTTTGAAGTATATACCACTATTCATGCCATTTACAAGTTGGAAAGCTGATGTCTAGATTGCCTAAGTAACTCCATCATGGTCACACAAGCTAGAAAGTAGAGTAGGAGGGTTTCAACCAATCTGTTTAGTCAACTTGAGCAACTGATACTATCAAATGAAAGTTCTAGTGGTCTACTGTGAAAAAGCCAAACAACTATAATTTATCACCCAAATAGCATCTTGGTTGAGAATTGTTTACCTAAAATAGTGTTTCTCATCCAGAAGTCTCACTTATGCTAGAATACTGTGATGCCCTTATGGATCTGTCCCCAAACATCTAAACATTCCCTTCTCGAGAGTCTTGCTGGGATGTGTAGGGCCTCTAGTTTCTGTCATCCCCAAATTTAGCACACAGCTTTCTTTCAGCCTCTTTAAGCCATAATTTCAGATTCTCCCAGGTAATCCAAATAGTGTTGAAACTTATCTCATTTTTTTTTCTTATTAAGAATTGGGATTGTTTACAAATGTTTTCTATTCCACTTCAACATCATGACCTAGACCTAATATACTGCGTGGGTACAGTACAAAGTTATATTATATCATGGAGTAAATTCATTTTAGGAAGCACTAAACATTCATTTTGTATGTTTAACTTTTTTAGTTTTGAATTAAGATTTATGATATTATAAATTTGGAGATTTGTAGATCTTCATCTACAAGTCTACGACTAAAGTTCAGGTCTACTCTTGTCTTCTTTTTAATATTGTTTGTGATTTCCCGTATTGCCTCACCGTTTTCGTTAATTTTAAGTTCAATTGTTGTTAAAATTCCCTTGCTTCTTATGTTTATCATTATTAATGGAAATAAAAATATCAACTTTAGAATGTTTTCATTTGTGATGATTTCATTTATCACATAGAGATTGTTAAAATATAAATTCCTAATTGCCAAAAATGCTAGCAAAAATACAAATTCTGAGCAAGCTAGAGAGTTTTAAAGAATAACGTGTGCTATAGCTTCAGTTTCTAATCTGGTCCTGTTGCCATTACTGCTATGGATCCATTAGCTAGGGGGAGTATCCAGTGATCGAATATTTATTTAAATTCTCACAGGGAATGCCTATTTTCCCTCTGAGTTCTTGCTTTTCAATAGTTTTTTTTCACTCCTGTCTAAATATGTGGAGTGCTTCCCACTGTGCTGCTCTTATATAATAATTGATTTTTGTCCATCAAAAGATTGCTAGCATTTAAATGCTACTATACATGTTCTTTCTTTTGTTGACTGGTAGCACTTTAGCGTGCAAATGACTATGTATTTGGTTACTTTTTCAGAAAAGCATTTACTCTCGAGGAGGTTTTTTCTCCCCAATTGCTCAATGAATTTAACAAATGTATTTTCACCTACAACTTAGTCTTATTTTTTACTTTCCCAGCCCTCTGTGGAAGGTCGTGAATTACAGTATCCAGCTTACTTGTTTAAGCTTTTAAAAAGCTGTTTTTGTCACAGTCCACAGATACAGAAGGCTTATCTGAAAGCAAACTTCCAAGGACAACTGAAAAGTTCACAGCACAAAAGAGAGAAGTGACGGAATCATCCCCTAAACAGTTCTGCAGCTTATTCTATAGTATCAGCAAAAGCAGTTTTCTAAGGGCTTCAAGTCTGCCACCGCCATAAATTTTCCCTCTGATTCTTCTCTTTCCATTGTCACAGAAGGACTGTCAAGCATGTAGTTCTTAGAGAGTTGCATGGCGTTCGGGCTTAGAAACCCAGACGCTGCAGCTACACTAAGAAAAAATATTTTCATTCTTAGTCACCACTATAGCATTTCTAAGCTGTTTTAAACATGTATTGTGGACATAATAAGATCAAAATAATTTAAGGAAGATAGTGTGGATGTACACTTACAAGTACTACTTAAATGTTAACGTGTGAGATGAGAGTGACTGATTCAAATTTAAAATCTCCTTTGACCTCATTCCTGCAACCAGCTTGCTCAAAGACAATCTAACATTTTCTCACCATATTTTTTCTTCTGTTTCAAAGATTGTGCCAGCTCTACATTTCTCCCCTTTATTCTTGCTCTGCCAGCTTAATGTATTTTATTTCAAATGTATTTTATTTCTCATATTCTTATAAACTTCCAGATTAGCTAGACAAATATAAAACTATTATTGGTAGATAAAGAAGGAAAGGGCAAAGAAAGAAAACTATGAGTTTTGATGTAAAATGAAGTATAATTAAAAAAATCTTAGGGTTTCAATTTTTAAAGCCCTGTAAGTGACTAGAACCTCATTTTCTAGTACACACACACACTTGCTTCCTTCGTCCTTCATTAAATTTACTTTAAAATTGTTGCCATAATGAACATAAATATTTTCATTTTGCTGTTATATTTTTTATTCCCAACATTATTATCAATACTATAATTTTGCTGCAGGCTATTTTATTATAAATAATATAGAGAGAAATCTGAATTTTTGTTCAGCTTAATTATTAGCAAATTATATGGAAATGTAATATTTTTGCTTTAGCATTCTTATTTTAAATATGTTATCATAATAGAACCATATACAATTATACAATCTAAATTTTCTCTGTGATCTTGAACTGAGATTCAGACGTAAATTTGCAACTGCTTATTGGACATATATCCACCTGAATGGCCAGTATCAAACTCAACACGCATCAAACCTCCTTCTTCAATTCAGGCCTAACCATACCCATTTCTCCTGTTTTCAATCTCTATTTATGGTTCCAGTACCTTTCTATTCATCCAGTCCAGACGTTTGTTTTGTTAGACACCTCAGTTTCTTAAAAACCTGTATTCACAATTGAGTCACCTAAAGGAAAGAAAGGATGGGTTATTCTAAGAAAGCACAACAAAGAAGTGAGTCAAGAACATTTTTACCAAATAAGACATGGTTTGCTTGTGTGTGCTACTGAATAGGAGATTATTTACAGAGTCTATTTTGAGGGTCAGTGTAGCTATAGGAAAGTGGTAAGAGATGGCAGCATTGACAAATCAGGCATGAGGTTTGTTGGGGATGGATTAGATGGGGCAAAACTGTCGAGAAATGTAAATGGGGACTTAAACATTAAAAGCTTAGAGGCAAGGGTGTTAGCATTGCCACAGAGTGTGTGAGGGATGTTAGGAAAGGTAATAATGTACTCTATTTAGTCATGTATGAATGGAGATATTGGGAACAACTTTTGTGCAGTCAAATCTTGATTATTAATTGTTCTTCTACTGTCTTTTTTCTTGTTTGATAAGAAACTAGAACAAGACTCTGGTGTTACATATAAACCAAGAAAATTCATGTCCAGTACCATTTCCCTTAAAAATTACACTATTTATAACATAAAATACAGAAAAGTTAGGAATCAAGCAAGAACCCAGAGCATCATTTTAAAGTACCCATTTGCACAGTAGTAATAGTAATATATAAAAGTCATGCAATTTATGAAATGAATATAAGAAAAAAGTCTTGATTATTCATGTACGAGGATAATAAATTAGATTCAGAGATGAAATGCTGTTTGGAGATTAGCTAATAGGTTCAGTCTCTTTTCCCATCAACCCTATTACTGGAACTGCAGAGAAATGGCACTTGCAGAGAAATGGCACATTTGATTGATTTGAGCTTTAGCTTTTTTTTTCTTTCTTGCTCTCTTTCACTTGTGGATTAAGCTAATGAAAAATTTAATGGCCAAAGTACTAATACCAGTAAACAGATAGTAACAACCAAGATCTTCCATTTAAACTGAGAATTCAGTCAAGTGGAAGAGTTTAATAGCATACTAGTTTTTACAAAAATATCACTTTTTTTTCTGTACACAAGTATGAATGATAATCACTGTGCCAAGTCCTCCTTTAAACCCTTATTCTCTGACACTGGTAAGTTCCTTTCCTGAAATGTTGGTGAATGGTACAACTAGTAAAACTCTTATTTCTTGAAAGTTGAGTTCAAGTATATTACACAGTAAATATTTCTGTTGGATTCACTGTAATTTCAGTTAATTAAATATTACTTTACAGGGAGATAGTTCTTCCCATTTTTCAAATCCTAGCAGATTTTCTGTAATTATAAGTAACTTTTTTAGAATGATAATTATGGCCAACAAAGACTTATTTTTTTGTACAGTATGAAATTCTCTGAAGTTATTCTTCTGAAATAAGGTAAACACAGTTTCCAGCTAAGAATATGATTATGACTGTATAGTTTATTAAAGGACTTTTGTATGTCTGAAAATCATTCATAAAAAAGAATGCTTTTGCTTAATACGCTTAAAAAAGAAAAGAAAAGAAATTTCCTAGATTGCCTCAGAATGTTCTTGAATTTTGTTAAAAATCATAAAAGGTAAATAATAAGCATGGTTTATTAAAAACTTAAGATAAAATATTGCTCTATAGGCATGCTGCATTATTTTGTTGTTGCTTTAAAATATAAGCTCCAGGTTATGATAGTTATACATTTACCATCCTAAAAGTTCATGTGAAAGTGTCTTTTTAAAAATGTCTTGAGATATCAAAATAGAATTTGTTTTCCAGGCAAGAGAACAATATATGAGCCCATGTGGAGACTCTCTTCATCAGTAGTTTTTGATCCTCTCAAACTAGTCATCTTTAGTATTGCCTTTTCTTGGAAACCTTAAGTCGTACTGATGGTAGCTGTAGGCTTCTTCACTTGTTCCTCCTGGTATTCTCCCTTCCAATTGCGATAACCTGTAGTGCACCATGGGTTTCTGACAGGAACGCTAATTACGGATGGCAGAATTCAGATTTTAAAAGCCACAGTGAATAGAAAGAAATTGAAAGACTGGGACTCAGATAATGACAAGACTGTTCTTAGCTTTATAGTATTTATTGGAATGGCAGAGGCTGAAAAAAGAAATGAAATAACATTGTCCTATCAATAGAGTAATAACAATAGTTGTTATTTATGCTTATCTTTTACCTATTGCTCTTTTTTGGTCATTTCTTGTGGCTGTGAATTGGAAATTTTTTTGCCATGTCCAATTCGGTTCTCATGTATTTTTCCTGCAGTATTTAGGGTGGTATGAATCATGGAAATGCAATGAAAATACTAGTAAAGCTTATTGTCAACTAGTTTCCTTAAATATATGATCACTTTCCATTTTTGAGATCAAAGTTTTGCTACACACATTTATGAAACTCCCTTAATTTAGCTTAGACAAAAATAACTGAGGACCATTTTAGAATGGCTAAAATGCAGTTTAGACCAGTGGTACTATTTACTGAAAGAAGTAAAATTACAAGCTTGGAATAGTCTATTGGCCCTAGATAGTATAAGAAGTTATAAAATCAAATGGTCATGGATCTTTACAAATTATAGTACTAGATTCTCATTAAATCTCATCAGGCTTAAAAACACCATCTTCAATTAGTGCAAACAAATGCCTTATAAAGGAATTATTTATATATGATGTAACAATCTTTTGCATTTCTTTTGAAAGAATTTCTAAGACATGATCAACTAAATTAGCACTTAAATATATTTTATTTTCTAATATTGACAAAATGATATTCCTTTAAAAATCATTTTCCAATTATGAGACTCACAATTTTAGTCCTGCTCATTAACCAAGAATTGACTAAGAACAAAGCCCATCATAATTATTTCTCACCATCATAATAAATCTTTTCATAAAACTTTCTTAAATAACATATTTTTGGAGCAATTAAGGATGAACATAACAAAATCACCCATTTTCTGAAAAAACAATGCAAATTGTTTAAATGTTAGGACATGAGAATATTAGCCTTCATTCTGCTTGGAGGTGTTCAACCATGGCCTGGCTCCCAGCTTGGCAGATGGCTTGGCGCCCCTATGCCAGCTGTCAAATCAAAGACATTGTTGGACAGTTACTTTAGAAGAGATGTTCTTGTGGTTAGATCAAAAGAAAACGAGTGCCGAAGAAGCAAAACATAAAATTTCTCTTCATTAAGAGCCTGTTTTTTTGTTTTAATTGTGCATTCTATTTTTCATCTTTAATCCACTCTTTCAAGACTAGTGCTCCATTTCATAAATTCTGGTATTGGTTTTAGAATTCAAATAACTTGAAATTATTGCAAATCTGTAATTAAAGTACTCTCTAGGTATCTATAATAGGAGCTATCCTCATTAATACTGTGAAAGATTTGCTTCCTCTTAATGTTTCAATAAAATTCTCAAGAGGATTCAGAAAAATCAATTTAAAAAATAGTGATATGATAAACTAAAGTTAAAAAGAGACCATATACCACAATTTCTGTAGAATACACACCAAATAGAGTTTATGGGAACAGATTGCTGTCATTGTATGTTTTTATGTCATAAATATAGGAAAATACTTCACTTTTGAATGCTTTCCTTATATTGAGTCACTTTATGGAAATACTCCTGTATTTAAGGGATCTATAATTAATTATTTATTAATTACACATAGCCATACATTCATTACTAACTTTTAATTACTCTTATTTGTTTCATTTTTATTTGCATTTGGTGAGGACTTTATTCTCTGAGCCTGTTTTTCTTGTTTTAATAGTATTTTTTCTTATTATTAACTATGATAATAGATATATGTTCAAGAAGACCTTTTATTTTTAGTTTTCCAATAAATTATTTTTCAGGAATGGACACTAAATACTATTTAAAACTTTGATCATCTAGAGATTTGTTATTAATATTCTAGTTGCACCTATTGCTACGATTAATGTACTAATTAACTTCTGATTAGTAAAAATATTCTTATTCCAAGCATAAGCTATTATTGGTTATGGTTGAAAAATAGTTTAATGGACTGTTATAATTTGTTTGCTATATTGTGTTTAAGTATCTTCAATAGCGACTACTCTATAGTTATAATATTTAACCATTTTCTAGTTTTTTTATATCAGAGTTGTACTAACTTCATTTAAAAAGAGAGGAAGTGGTTTCAAAGCATTTGCTATAGTCTAAGTAAGGCTATGTACCATAAGGTTATTTGTTTTATATTAGTTTAAATATAAAAGCAACACAGTATTTAGTTTTTTCTGAAAAAAATTATTTAATAACCATTATCATTTCTTTTATGGTATCGACCTATTCATTTTATTAAATCTTTTTAAGCCAATTTTATGTTGTGCATTGATCTATACGGAGATATTCAAATTTATTAACATGAATTTTCACATAATGTCACCATATAAATTTTATAATCTGTATTTACTGAGTCCCTTTCTCTTTTTCTCTTTTTTCTTAATTTGGGTCATTAAAAGATCTTATTGTTGCTTTTACTAAAACACATGTTTACAATTTAGCCATTTTCTTTTTTTCCTTTAAATTTCTTTTTTTTTTTTGTACTTATTTTTCTTCTGCTTTTGTGGGGGTTTTAGTTGTCTATTTTCTAGACTCTTATGATTTAAGTACTCCATTTATTTATTTTGCTTTTAATTATTTAATGATAAATTCATATAAAGCTGAATTTTTCTCTGAAAAATGCTTTGAAGACTTTTTTAAAAAAATAAAAAGTAATATAGCTAATGGTTAGAAGAGTGTTTTGGAGTCAAGCAGAAGCCTTATCTCTAAAACCAAACTATACTTTTCAGTTCAGATAATGGTTATATAATAATTAATTTAAACAATATACTTTCTGAAAATTCTTTTTAACATCTACACATTTCTTTATATTGAGAGGAATTTAAACTTAACTTTATTTTACTGAATTTAGTGTTCCTGGTCTTTTTAAATGTCAACTTCCACATATTTGGGCCCTTTACTTGACTGGTGCCAGTAAGTACTTTGTTACAAAGTGTATGTTTTTGCTAATTTTCATTCCAGTCATAAATTTCATGGTGCAGTAGCTAAAATATAAAAGTTTTTCAACTTTTTTTAATTGAAAACACTTTTGATATATTTTCATTGGTCTGATTTTTGCTTTATTCTGGTTAGGCAATTTTATTTTCTCCTATTTAAAGCTTAAAAGACTATTTCCCACTTTGTGATTTATTTTTATATGTTGATTTTTTGTCATGACGGGTCTAGCTTGGGGTTATTTTTAAATCTACTTGCTAGTTTTCTACAAAAACGTCATTAATTTGTCCTCCAATAATATTACCAAGCTTGGCCAGGTGTGGTGGCTCTCGCCTGTAATCCTAGCACTCTGAGAAACCGAGGCGGGAGGATCGCTTGAGGTCAGGAGTTCGAGACCAGCCTGAGCAAGAGTGAGACCCCTGTCTCTACTAAATATAGAAAAAGAAGCTGGGCATTGTAGCACATGTCTGTAGTCCCAGCTACTTGGGGGGCTGAGGCAAGAGGATTGCTTGAGCCCAGGAGTTGAGGTTGTTGTGAGCTAGGCAAATGCCATGGCATTCTAGCCTGGGCAACAGAGTAAGACTCTGTCTCAAAAACAAAACAAAAGTAAAAACCTCTTACCAAGCTTAAAAACTCCTCTTAATATAGGAAGAGGTACAGATTGGCTATGAATTCCTATTATGTCTTTGGAAGCATACCCTGAAGCCATGTTCTCCTGCTGCAACCTGGTCTTGTTTTCTTCTAGCCTTTTACACAGCTTGTCATTTGGGACTTTTCTTCACCATAATGCTGGGAATTGTCTTTCCCTATCTCCTATGCTAGAGCCACATTTCCTGAATCCTATGCTTTCAGTTTTCCTAAATTATTTTCTCATTTTGTTAGAACATAGGCTGTAATAGCATCCTGAGAAAATTTAGACCTTACATATCTGAAAACATTGCCTCCTGTGTATAGAATTACAGGTTGAATTCTTTGGGAGGCCCTGTTCCGTAGTCTTCTATGTTGCAGTTGTTCAGAGATTATTCTGATTTCCAATCTTTTGTATCTGGACTGTATTTTTCCTTCATAAGAACAATTTCCTGATTGTCTTTTTATTTTGGAAGCTAGGGAACTTCACGAATGATGTTCTCTGGTGTGTGATATTTTTAAAAAATTTCATTATAGTTAACATTCCCTAGAGTCTAGATTTGTGCTGTCCAATATGGTAGCTAATAGCTATACATGACTATTGAACACTTGAAATTTGGCTGGACTGAATGGAGATGACTGTAAGTGCAAAATAAATACTGGCTTTCAAACACTTGATACAAAAAAGAATGAAAAATATTTCAATTTTATATTGATTACATGTTACAATGATAATATCTTGAATATATGAGGTTAAATAAAATATACGCTTGAGATTAACTTCATCTATCACTAACTTTTTTTAATATGGTTACTAGAAAAATTTAAATTATATACGTGGCTCCTATTTGTGGCTTGCTGCATTATATTTCTATTCAACAGCCCTGATCCACAATCTTGGTGTGCACATTTAATCCAGAAACTTATGTACTTCAATTCTGAGATGTTTTCTTCACAGTATTTAATGTGATAATTTCCTTTTCGCCATTTTTTTCATTCTCTCTCTCACTGTGTTTCAACAATGTTAAACTTCTCAGTACCATGTAAACATTAGATGGTTTTTATTTGTTTGTTTGAAACATTGATGCCCAGGTCCAACACCTAGACATTCTAATTGATGAAACTCCGGTATTAGTGTTGTTCGAAATCTCCCTAGATGATTCTAATGATTCTCTAGTTTTCAGTTATGTAATGAATAAATTCTGGAGACCTAATATACACATGGTGACTATAATTAATAATAATATATTATATACTTGAAATTTGCTGAGAGAATATTCTTAAGTATTTTCACCACACACACTAAAAAGGTGACAATGTGAAGTGATGGATACGTTAATTAGCTTGATTGTACTAATCATTTTATAATGTATACATATATCAAAACATTACCTTATACACCTTAAATATATACAATTTTTATTTGTCAATTATACCTTAATGAAGCTGGAAAAAAAGAAGGGAAAACAGTCTGCGAAACTAACTTTTAGCTTATGCAAACTTTAATCTTCTAGATTTTAGCACAGTACTTAATGTCTCTAAATCCAGAGCCACTTGGACTCAATTTCTCCCTCAGTTCTCTGCCAGAGTCAGAGCAGGGGAGAATGGGTAGCTCTCCAGAAATGGGTAGATGAGAATCTACCTAGCTTAATACTTGGTACAGATTATGGACCTCTGAGCAAGAACTTTTTTTGGGAAAAAGAATGAAATATTTTTTTTTTCAACTGTCTCTAGGGAACCAAAGATTCTTAGTTTTCTGTGGCCTTATAATTTAGTGTCAATATTTTCAAAGTGACAGGTCAATTCCCTGAGGAGGTTTAGGACATGTTACCCCTAAACTATGGCACCTTGGTACACAGAAAACCCAGGAAGATCACCTTTTGAGCTTC
The DNA here is from genome assembly GCF_000956105.1 of Propithecus coquereli. Lineage (NCBI taxonomy): Eukaryota > Metazoa > Chordata > Mammalia > Primates > Indriidae > Propithecus > Propithecus coquereli. The sequence continues at coordinate 734,691 of NW_012149119.1, read as the reverse complement.
TCCTGCCATTCTCCCCCAAAGCAGGTCATAAGACTCTCATTCAAGAGGGACTCTCTCTATACCCAGAGGAAATCTCTGAAATCACAAGGACACAGAGAAGAATCTGAAGAAACAGTCCTTGCTAAGTTCCCCTCAGTTTATTACTATTAGATCATAACCTTTTGTTCTCTAATTAGATTTTTTCACTCTGTCCATCTAAGCTTAAAAATGTACAAGTTTACCTCTTTGGCCCTTCATTTCTGAAGGCTCCCATCCATGTCACCTAAAACTTGCATTAAATAAATTTGTATGTTTTCCTCTTGTTAATCTGTCTTTTGTTACAGGGCCCACAGCCATGAATCTAGTGATGGGCGAAAAAAGAAATCTTTCCTCTTCTACATCCCCTTATCCATTGCCTTATAATTCTGTATATTTTGAAGAAATAAAACAAAAAAAAAGTCATGATTCCAGCCATAAGAATCAGCCAACTTGACACCCTTCCCTGCCAGTGACAACACAATTGCAGCAGTGAGACAGTGGCACTGGCCACATCTCTGTAAAAAGACATACTGAATTTTAGATCTACAGTTTTCCATTCCAAGATTCCACTTGTTTTTAAATAGAATTCATCAAAAACAGCCAGCCTCCTCTTTTCACTCTGCTGATACAACGTATTTCTTAAGAAAAGCCCAGAATGTGCTTTATTTCTTAAGTATAATGAGGCTCTTTTTGATGCCATGTTCATGCCTCTGCTCCAGTGTTTTTACAACATTACCTACAGCTACCCATTATCTTCCACACATGAGTGTCTGTACGTATCTGAATTGCATGCCTATAACTTTTAGCAAGACTCTCTGTTACTCTGACTTTCACTATTGTGAGTTTTTATCTTTGCCCATAGCTTCAGAACTACTTTGGTTGAGAGCTAGGAGAAGTAATGCTAGTGCCTGCTTTCCACCAATGATAGAGCTATATTTGGTTAAGAATAGAAGTCTATTAGGTGAAAAAGGAATGAATATAAGATATTTCAGACAGTGGAGAAAGCATGCTTGAGGGCACAGACATGTGAAAGAGTTTCGAGTATATGGATAACTTTAAGTAGTCTACTACTGATGTAGCACAGAGTATGTGGGAGAGAGACGATGGATGTGGGTGAGCAGTCAGGCAACAGCAAAAGCAGGAGGCCTTTGTAGGTCTCATGAAGGAATTTTATTTTTACGAATTTATAATCAGAACAATTTTAAGGATTTTAAGTACGTGAACATAATCAAGTTGGTATTTTTAAAGATCCTTTTTGGTATTGGAGATGGAATTGTAGTTCCTGAGACAGGATTTGGTGAGAACAGCAAAGAAAATATTGCAATAGTAAAAGCTGATGAGGTCTGAACTATGGAAGTATCTGAAGGGATAGGGAAGGGAATCAGATTTGCAAAATATGTGACGGGAATGAGGGATACATAGTTTGCAAATTGAACTTTAAGAAGAGGTCAGAGGTTAGCAAGACTTTTATTTTTCTGGTATAGATGGCTGGAAATAGAATTGAAGTAGAAAAGCAGAAATGGAGTAATACAAGATAAATTTAATTTTGAACATACCGCATTTAATTTTCTTGTGGTATATTTATCTAGGTTACAATTAGATATGTAATTCCAGAGCTCAGGAGAATGAGCTGGGCTGGAGATGTCATTTGGAGTTATCAAAAAGGGTGGTGGTTGGCCATTATGAATATTGATATGATTGTTCACTCAGAGAGCAAACGTATGTTTTTAGTGTGATAACACCATTGCTCATTTCTTTCCTTTCCTGACATTACTTTTGTTGATTCTGTCCTAAAATTTAATGTATTCTGTTTGGCTTAACAAGCAATTATACATTTAGGGCTTTCCAGGACAATAAGAAGAGTTTGGGATAAAAAAATAATAATGTCGTTTGAATCAGGTTCACAAGTCCTTAAGCATATTGCGAAGTGGTGGTTGTAAGATGACAACCATGAGACATTCAAGAGCAGTAAGTTCTGAATTATGTCAGATACCTGCAGTCTAACTTCATTTCCTGATAGATATCTGATTCTCAGGTCCTGATCTCTGTGCTTTCAACTACAACTTGATTACCTGTCATTGATTTCTAATTACTTCTCTTCATTAGAGATTTATTGGGTATTCCTAATGACAGATTATATCCTGACTCCAATTAACCTCACCACAGTGACTCAAAAAGAAGTTACAGACCTCTTTCCCTGGCAGAAAAAAACACAAGTATTTTGCTTTACTGGCATCACTAGAATCCAAGCTTTAGTTCTATGTAATAGCTGATAAAAAAACAAACAAAACAAACAAAAAGCATGAGTTTCTTATCATTACTTTGAATAAATCCAAAAAACAAACAAAATGTTTTTTACCACTTCATCTGAGAACTAATAAGAAAGCCATGTCTTTGCCACAGTTGTTTGGAAACATTTCGTATTGTATCGAGAATATTTTATGCTGCATTCAAATGTATTTAGAGCCAGAGGCCATAAAATATTTATTTTCATGTATGTGACAGCTTTATATTCTTAAAAACATCAAAATTTGTATTTGCTCTTTTGAACTTTTAAATTTGCAGTTGTTGGCAAGTACAATACTCTCAGACCTTGGTCGGAAATGAAACATTACCTTCATAATGCAGCATGCACTTTCTATGCCCTGTAGTAACAGGACTCCATGTTTACTATTTGGTTATATCAGAATTTCAGAGTGTGCTCTACAGTTTTGATTGGTGTGTCATACAGGCACACCCTAAAATTAAATAGACTTTAGAAAATACTGGGTTAAGCAAAGTTCATTAGGGTTCTTTATCATAGAATATTTAATAAGTTAATGTGTATGTTAACCCTCAAAGGGTTTCACATATGTAGACTTTCCAAATATTTTTAATTGCAGAATGTTTTCTTAAAAATAAAACCTGTGGCATAAATTCCCAGAAAGCTACACGATGGAAAACACTAGGTTAGACTATAACGACTTTGAAGCTCCAATTAATATTTATGATGAAATTTAGTTAATATATGCAAATCCATGAATTTTCTACCCTACCAACAATTAGCAGAAGAGCAGACCATTTCTACAATTAGTTGGCACTTGGTGTCTGAATTTAATATCTAACTGAAATAGGGCTTTCAGTAAGGTTTGAAAGTTGAAGGAACAAATGGACATGACAATCTAGGTTTGAATCCTGAGCCTGCCACTTAGTAGTTGATTTACCTTAGGTAAATCACCATAACTTTAAAATGGGGATAATAATATATAATTTGAAGTTTGTTTCTGTTAGAGATAAAAATTTGCAAACTATATAACCTAGTTTTTGGTGCAAAATTATCTGTAAATGATCATTTTTAAAGAGTACAAAATCATCTTAGAATTAAAACATAATAAATGGTGCTGTTATTTACTATTTTCCTTCAGGGCTTTCTAATATGTTTGTTAACATCTTCCTCTTATGAGCCATCATTCCTCTTCTTCAGGCAGAGTACCAATGAACTTCTCTATACCCTTTCTCAATTCATTTGTCTTGCTTGAAAACTCCTACTTGTCTCCATTTATCTAATTGACACTCATTCTACAACCCCCTTTTCTGAAGTCTTTTATTCTAAAATGATTTATCTAACTACCTTAGGACATTTTTACTTTCCTTTCACTGGCATATAATAGCTTTTTTATCTATACAATTTGTTCCTCAGGCACTTACATGAAAAACTTCTATTATTAGTTTACAATTTTCTGTACAAGTTCTTTATTCTCAGCTAGATTAAAAGGTGCTTGAGAGAAGCAACTCTGACCTAAAGCAGAGTATTTTCTTTTAAACGACAAGTACTCAATAAGTGTTTTTTGATTTTATTGATTACGAAGGGCAGCAGCTGAAAGATAAACACAATTCATCAAGGAAAAAAGAACTTTTCAGCAAATACATGCAGCTAACTGCTACTGATTATTGATGAATAACCCTCATTGCACAAGATCTTTTTCATATGACTATTTAACATGCACATTCAGGAACATTGAAGCAGTCAGTCGTCAGTGTTTGATTAACTTTTGAGTGGGATGGGGATAGGAAGCCAGTTAGAATTCAGTTCTTTGTTAGAAACCATTTTTCTATCAATGTGTTTCCACCCTTTTTGGAGAAACATAAATAGAACTAGAGCATGGCCAACACTGGATCCTCCAAATTCAAATTGTTACACTGAATTAAAAGAAACAAAATCCTAATGATTAAAAACTCTACTTTCCAATCATTTGGCAAAGCATGTATTCCTTTTTTTGGTTTGCTCTATCTTTCTCTCATACATTCAAATTTATCCAATCTTTAAATAGTGAGAAAATACCTAAAGGGAGAATATTGAAGAAAAAATGTTCAACCTCATTTCTCACACCAAAATTGGTTTTAGGAAGATGCTTAAAAATAATCTTAGGAAAGGGAATGCCATTCTAAGCAAGATATGAATTCAGAGTGATAATCAGCAGTAATTATATCTAGTTTTTCAGAATTTTTAGGAATAAAGTTTGTTTCCTAACTTAGGTCCCCATGTCCTTGTATCCCCCTATCTTTCTTGTTCCACAATCTTTTTTTCTACTTAAGTCATACAGAGCTATTTATACTTTCTAGCATCTACGTGAATCATTTTCTTTCTCCAAAATATTTCCTTCTACTCCACTTCTCTGTTTAACTCATAATTCTCTTTTTTGATTGCATATTTGACCAGCTACATTAATTTCAATTCCCAGGGCAAAATGAAAATGAGTGATCTCTTGTTTAAAAATTATTAAAAATTTCAAAAGGGCACCACCAGAACACAAGACCCAAGTGTAGGGCCCTTTGAAATATTGGGCCCCATACAAGTCCACAGGTCACAGACCCATGCAGCTGGCACAACTCACCTAGGTTCTAGGAAATGTTTTTTGGGGTTTTTTGTGTGTGTCTGTGTGTGTTTTTTAAAATAACGATGCTAAAGTAACCACCAGATGTATTAGCTCAGAATCTCTGTGGGCAGAGCCACGGATTTTTGTAATTTTAATTGTAAAAAATAATTAAATTTATTTTAATTTTAATGTACAGCTAGGGCTCAGAACCAAATTCAAAGGCTATTTTCTTGTGACTTTGTGTTGTACTTACCTATTTACTTTTCTGTCTCTCTCACTAGACTGTCGTGCTCCTTGAGAGTAGATGTATGTCTCATTTGTCTTTTCATCTTCATGACATAGAACAGTGCCTGGAATATTTGGATATCTATTAAATTTCTATTAAATTTTTTTAACGAATGAATGATTAACTAGATAGATACTAATAGGACTTTATTGTTCATTTTACAGGCAGCAATCAAGGAGAAAAGAAAGTAAAGACAGACTTATTGGATGGTAATTTGAAAGTGAAAAGAGAAAGCATGCTCTTAGAAAAAATAGAATAAAATAAAATATGAGATTTGAGAAATTATATATAAAGTTACTAATTTTCTTATTGAAAGTGATTGAGACGCACAATAGTCCCCACAGTTCTGTGCTTAAGGGGACAATTATTAAACTTTCATTGTTGCAAAAAAAGCATAAATAAGCCAAAGACATGGAAGAGTGTTTAGATAGAATTAAGGAAAAATAATCATTCCCTACATACATCTCTCACAGTTGAATAGTAGGAGAGTAAATTTGTGGTGGAAGACTTTTTCTAGAACTACACAGCTTGTGAATGGGACCAGAATTGGAAATAATGAGCTATTATTGCAATGGTTTTATTTGATAAAATTAATAGAATGAATATAATTGTCCAGAGACACTAGCAAAGTACAGTTCTAAGCATTTGCTAGTTTTAAATAGTTGGGCCTGGATTTTAACATAGCATACAACAGTTTTCATTGTATTCCTCTGCTAGATATTTACACTCAATTTAAAAGTATTATATATCTAAATAACTCATAGTTATATTTTATATGTAGTATACCATAGCAATTTGGGGACATACAATCTGTTTAATTTTTTTCTTCTTGGTACAGTGTTTGGCAAGCTAAGGCCAGAGAGCTGGCTGTATATTTTTGTTTTGTTTTGCTGTTTATTGAGGCAAAGTAAACATAATGTAAAACTCATCATTTTAACCAGTTTAAAGTATACAGTTCAATGGCTTTTAGTACATTCACAATGTTCTGCAAAGATCACCACTATCTAGTTCCAGATCATTTTCATTATCCCAAAAGGAAAGCTGTATCCTTTAAGAATTAAGGAATTCACTGCATTCCTTTTTACCCCCAGACCTGGCAAGCACTTATCTGCTCTCTGTCTCTATGATTTGCCTATACTGGATATTTCTGGATAATAGAACCACCTAACATGTGGCCTTTTGTGTCTGGTTTCTTTTACTTAGCATATTTTCAAGGTTCACCTATGCTGTAAAGCATGTATCAGTACTTCATTCTTTTTTATGACTAAATGATACTCCATTTTACATATATATATCAATTTGTGTATCTATTAATCCATTGATGGGCATTTAGGTGGTTTCCCAAATTTGGCTATTGTGAAAAGTTCTACTATGCACATTTGTTCACCAGTTTTTAATCCTCTTGGGTATATACCTACGAACATAATTACTAAGTCATATGGTAATTCTATGTTTAACTTTTTGAGGAGCTGCCCAATTATTTTCCATAGCAGCTACACAATTTTATGTTCCCACTAGCAATGTGCGAAGGTTCCATTTTCTCTACATGCTTGCCAACACTTATTTTTATTTTTTAAAATTATAACCGTACTAGTAGATGTAAAGTTGTTTGTGGTTTAGATTTACAATTTTTCTAATGACTAATGATGTTGAGCATCTTCCTATGGGCTTGTGGTCATTTGCATATCTTATCTGGAGAAATCTATTAAAGTCCTTTGCCCATTTTAAACCTGTATTGTTTGTCTTTTTATTGTTAAGTTGTAAGAGTTCTTTACATAGTCTAGGTAGTAGAATGTTATCAGATATATCATTCACAATATTTTCTCCCATTCTTTGGATTGTTTTTGCATTTTCTTGATAGTTCTTTTCAAATACAAAAGTTTTCACTTGTGATAAGGTACAGTTTATCTATATTTTTCTTTGGTTGCTTATACTTTTGGTGCCATATCTAAGAATCCATTGCCAAATCCAAAGTCATGAAGATTAACCTGTATGTTTTCTCGTGAGAATTTTATAGTTTCAGCTTTTACAGTTAGGTCCTTGGTCAACTTCAAGTTAATTTTTTGTGTATGGTGTGAGGTAGAGATCAATTTCATCGATTTACATGTTGGCATCTAGTTGTTTCAGCACCATTTGTTGAAGACACAATTATTTCCTTTCATTTTGTTGAGGATTTTTGCATTTATATTCTTGAGGGATATTACTCTGTAGTTTTCTTGTGAAGTCTTTTCTGGTTTGATATCAGGGTATTGCTGGCCTCATAGAATGGATTAGGAAATATTCCTTCCTTTTCTATTATTCAGAAGAATTTGATAGGGATTGATGTTAAATCTTTAAAAACTGGTACATTTCACCAGTGAAGCCATTTGTTTCTTGACTTTTCCTTGTTTGAAAGTTCTTGATTACTGATTCAAATCTTTATTTGCTCTAGATATATTCATATTTTTATTTCTACTTAAGGCAGTTTTAATAGTTGTGTCTTTCTAGTAATTTGTCAATTTCATCAGGGTATTCTAATTTGTTGGTGTACTATTATTTCTATGATTTTCTTATAAACCATTCTATTTCTATAAGGTTGATAGCAATGGTCCCTTTTTTTATTTGAGCTTTTTCTACTATTTTTTTCTTGGTTGGACTAGCTAAAGATTTGTTAATTTTGTTGATCTTTTCAAAGAACTAACTTTTGGTTCCATTGCTTCTATTTTTTATTATGTTTTCTATTTTATTTATTTCCAAGGTAATCTTTCTTTCTTTTTCTACGGGTGGGTTTACTTTGGTTTTATTTTTCTAGTTCTTTAAGGTGTAAATTTAGGTTATTAATTTGAGATCTTTCTTTCTTAATGTAGGCATTTACAGCTATAAATTTCCTTCAGAGGACTGCTTTCACTGCATCTATTACGTTTTAATATGTTCTGCTTTTGTTTTCATTCATCACCAAGTATTTTCTCATTTCCCTGGTAGTTTCCTCTGTAACTCATTGGTCTCTCTCTTAGGGACAGTTTCTGTTAATTTATTTTTTGCCTACAAATGAGCTATACTTTCTCATTTGCATATTTCATAATCGTTTGTTAAAAAAATAGACATTTTGAATATTATAATATAGCAACTCTAGAGATTAGATTCCCTCCCACCCAGCATTTTGTTGTTGTTGTTGTTGTTGTTGTTACTGCTTATTATGGTTATTATTTGTTTGTTTAGTGACCTTGCTAAACTAATTTTTACAAGTCTGTATTCTTTGTTGTGAGTAGCCACTGAAATCTGTGCTTGTTAGGTCAGTGGTCCTCTGCTAATTTGACAGAGATTTCCTTAAGCTCCTGGAATAAAACAGCAAAAACTAAACAAAACAAAATTTCTCCCTATCTTTGTATTAATAGTTTGGCTCTTCAGGGAGGCACTTCTTCACTGTTTAGCCAGACAGTTTACAGTTCTGCCCTATTTTCCCTCCTGCTTGCATGGACCCTGAAGTCTAGCCAGAGATAAGAACTTTTAGGCTTTTCTGGTGTTCTCAGGTCTTTTCTGAGCATGCACTCCACCCTCGGTATGTGGATGGATTTCTAGATTCCCTTGAATATACAGGAACTTTTCCCAGCTCGCATTCCCCCTACTGTTTCCTTCCCCAGTCTTTTCTGTCTCAGGCTTTTTAGTCAATCTATTTCTTGCCCCTGCTTTTATCTCCTTCCCAGAGACCACAGCTAATACATTTGGCTTTAAATGCTCTTTTAAAACACCACCTGTGAAGCAGCTCCAGCCCTGGGGAAACTCCTGTGTGAGTGAAACAGTGGCAAACCCTTGTGCCCATCCACTCTGGAAGCCACCACACAGATTAAAACAGACAACTATAATTCTTTGTTTTCTGTGGTATTTGTGATCTGCACTAGGAATGCGGGCTGCCATCTTCAAGACTGCAGTGGAACCAGGGAGTGGAAGATAGTAGTAACAGGGTAAATTAATATGCCACAGAGCTCTCCCACCAAAATTCTGCAATTTTTCTCTTCACAAAGCATCCCCTGGTTGTTGTAAGTTTTTGTTAGATTTAAGACTTACTAAAAAATTGATTCCGATAGTTTTTGCCAGTTTATTCATTGCTCCTGTGGCTACTTTTAATCTATAATGACAGAGTTAGTTGTGACTGGATAGTCTGTAAAGTCAAAAATATTGACTATTTGGTCTTTAAGGGAAAATTTTCAGACTTCTGTTCTACAACTCTGTATGCAAAATTTATGTAAAGAGTGAGGTGCAGTGGCTCATGCCTGTAATCCTAGCACTCTGGGAGGCTGAGGCAGGAGGATCGCTTGAAACCAGGACTTTGAGGTTGCAATGAGCTAGGCTGACGCCACTGCACTCTAGCCCAGGCAACAAAGCTAGACTCTGTCTCAAAAAAAAAAAAAAAATTTACCTAAAAATATTTGTTTCATGAATGCATGGATGGATGGATTGATGGATGAATGGATGGACAAATACATAAAAAATATTTCACATTTATATTTTAGCATGAGGTAATCAAATGTAGATATCTACATGCATTGTGTTAAACTTCAGATAAAAACTTAGAATTATGTTGTCTTAAAAGAGCATGGAAATTCATTGATCATCTTTGGAGTTGTCTTTTTCACTAAGAGGTCACTATTTCATACAGGAATGGGGTAGCCCATTAAAATTAATAAGCATTCCAATTGAAAATATTTGTATGGGGATTCTTTGTATGATGTTGATAAGCTGTCCTCTGTCTCTTGGTCACGTCATACATTATGTATTCTAACTCTATTCGGAAGTGTTGCTTATTAGAATAGCAAGTTCATAACTTGTTTGTTAAAGAAACATTTATCTTTGCTGAAAATCTCCCTTTATTCTGCTTATACTTCTTCATCAGCATTAATGAGATTTCTTGAGTGTTTTTCATCATTCAAGAAGAACACCTTCTACCTATGATAAAATTAAACTTACTGACAAAATTTTACCTAATAGGAATCTTTAGTTTAGTTGCCTGAAATGAAATAAAAGTAATACTAAACAGAGTTGAAAAGAATATTAGGACAAGTAACTAATTTTTGCTGACTGACGCCATGTAGTAAAGGAGACTAATTTTTAGCCTCAGGACTTAGATGGTAGAAGGACAGCAAGAGAGGATTTGGGAGAATTCAAGTAAAGCATGGTCTAGGTAGAAAGGCCAGAAGGATTATCCTTTGTTTCATCATCTTAATATTGCTGTTCATGGTAATGTCCTTTCATCCTTAATCTCTCATTTAAAAGTGTGACTTTCTACTTTTCATTGTCTTGAGCATTCCTTAAACAACCCAGAATAAGATGCAGAGGTCTGCTTTATTTAGTTAGTTATTTATTTAGTTAGTTAAAGTACCAGTTCTATAGTTTTTGTGAGCCAACTCACCTTCCTTAAGAACCAACTCCATCACTGCCCCACCCTTCTTGCTGCCCATTCATCAGCCTTCTACCTTCAAACAATTTCTTAACATCCATCTTGATTTCCACACTCTTTGAGAACCAAGTTACCCTCTCATTATTTATAATTTAATGCCTTCAGTACGAGGGCAGTGACAGGCTATAGAATCTGTGAATATAAGGCTCAGAAAATAGAAGGAAATAAATGATTCTTGGGAAAATATAAACTGCTCAATTTTGTTTTAATATCCATAATCTTATTTTAATCTTTTGTTATCATTATCGTAATCATTATGTCTTTTTTCATTTGGCCCATAGGAATTCTATTTTAAAAAGAAGGCTTTTAAATAAAAATTAAGTGCCATTATTAATAACTATATTTCTTCAATGCTTTGATACCCATAAGCAATTTGAATTTCAGCTGGTTGCCTCAAACCAATTTTAAGAGTATTTTTGTTCATAAGGATGAATTCAGAACCAGACACGGGTTACCTGAATATCCCTTTCTCTTTTCCCAAATAAATGATTTGAGGACCACAGTGTCATATGTTCTGAGATTCACCAGAATGCTCTAAAATAAGACACACAGTACTGTTTCTCAAAAATGTAGTCTATGGAAATATTCTACTTCCGATAATTAATAAAGCAAAGTAGACATGTAAATAATAATATAGGATAATATGGAATAGGTAGGGATTTCAAATTCATCACTAGATTGGGGGTTCCATAAGGGCAGGGATTTTCTGACTTGTTTTGTTTAGGCCTGTTTATTGTGTACATAGCACCCAGAATAGTGCTCGAACAGAGTAGGAGTTCAGTATATGCTTGGACATATGTATAAGTTAGTTAGTAAAGTCTTATCATTGTAATAGGGGATATTTTATACATATTACATTAAAATTAATTTTCATTTTTATGTCCTTATGTTTTAAATAGCATAGGTAAGACAATGATAGCTCAGGGTTAACATGTGAAAAAGATAATTGAGCCCTAGGTAAGAGCTGAGAGATAGATGAATTATATACTTTTAAACATTATAAAAAGTTTTATTACATTTAAATAAAACATTTTATTCCCCTCAATCTGAAAACATATTTCACTTTTTCAGAGCTTCATTCTGAGTTCATTCTGTGCCAACTCCCAGTCTAATGTAGATAAAAAGACATGAGTTATTGGGTTCCTTAAAACTGGGGTTGATAGTAGAAATGCTGACAAATCCTTATTACAGATGCCAGTGGAATGAAGTACCTTTACCTCTAGCAAATGCTGATGTGGAGATTTAAGACTATATGAGAAATCAGTAAAGTTGCCCAGGAGAGTTTTATCATATTATTCATTGAACTCAGTATGTGATACAGTAATTGCTTCTGGTACCATTTTTCTTTTTATTACACGAAGTTATTATTTATCCTGTGCCATGTGAAACAGAAAAAGAGAGTTTAAAGGAGAGTTATAACTTGATGTAAAACTATCCTGTGACACTGTAGCTGGAGATAGGAATCACAGCATGAAAACTGTGTCTTACTTATTGGAATTAAAAATCAGAAGAATGATGTTTGACATTGTAGATATCCATAAATAATAAAAAGATGCACTCAGACCACATGTATCTTTTCTAGTGATGTGCAAACCTGTTTAATATATATATCTAAGTAGGCTTTTTAATCTCACAGGGATCAACAAATTTATTTGCCTATGACAGAAGTTTTCTTATTTACTTATAGATGAAGGAAATCAAATTAATAGGTGGGATGGCTGGTAGTCTACGTTGTATCAATAAGTTTTAAATAGCATAATAATTTTAAAGTTATGTTGTTCTGTTTTCATTCCTTGTACACATATATCCTGCATATGCCTCACATGCTCCTAACCAATCATTAACTTTCATTATATTTTTCCCAGTGTTCAAGTCAGACTATGTGAAAAATATTTTGTAACAAAATTTAAAATGAGACAATAATTTAATAATGTAAACAGAAAAAAAAAAAACATTTTTAGATACTCGCATATTGCTACCTAAATCTGATGGGCTTAATATGTGCTATTTTCATAAATTCCTACAATAATTTTATGTTAAAAAGATATGTTATTATTAGAAAAGAAATGATTTATCATTTTGAAAATGAATTTTCTATATTACATATTTACTTCTTATTTTCTTCTATAATGTATTGTCTTCTATAGTGTTGTCTTGATTGTATTGTTCAATCAATAATAACATTTTGCTTGTAATATAATATAGCCCAGTGTTAATCTCAGTTGATTAGAAAAATAATAATAAAGCCATATAACAGGTAATCAATTATCTAATGAGCTGTGTACACTTTTTCATTTAGAAATGATCGCTAAGGATTATTTAATGGAGGAAGTATAGTGTGGTGATAAGTGGTCCAGCAGTCTGCCTGCCTCAGTTACATGCTGGCTGTTGACCTTGGGCAAAAAATACTTAGCACCTGTCCTTTCAGTTTCTTCATTTGTAAAACAAAAATAATAATATTACAACCTCACTGGTAGTTATGGAAAATAAATTAATCCAAGTAAAGCCTGGGGTTTGGCACATAATAAGTGCTTGGAAAATGTTAAATAGCGCTATTGCGTAATCCATGCAGTTTGACAAATTATCAGTCTTTGTTGTTCCTTTTAAATAAAAATTCATACAGCTATTTATTTATAAATCATAAACTAAATAAAACCACAGGATAAAGTCAGTAGTGTTAATCTACCATACCTACATGCTTCATTTGATCCCAATTCTACCAACCCAGAATTCTCTGGCTGTCCCCTCCTCTGCATGGGGAATATGACACTCTTCTCAAGTCGTAAACCCTTTGTACATGGCTTGGAGACCCGAGGATTTGTTACCACCATACCTGAGTCCCATAGGGGAAATTACTTGTCTCAATTTTTTTCCTTCAAGTTCAAATTATCCTGGATTCCCTTGGATTCCCCTGGATTCCCCAGTTGACCAGAGCAATCTGCTTCTATTCAATTCACTTCTGCAGTCATTTTATTTGTAAGCCTGTTACGTGCCAGGTAATGTTTGTGCTTTTGGTGCAAAGTTAAGTAATCGTCTTGCCAGATATCTCTCATGCCTAGTTTAGAAGACATACATATAAATCAGCTTCTTCCCCTGTCATTGTAACAAAGGCATATAAACTGTGGTCTATGGAAATGTGTTATCTAACTTGAAAGGATAGGGGGCCAGGAAGAGTAGAGAGGGAAATGGGTATAATAACCCTGTGGGTGCAGGGCACTACATCTCTCATATTTGCAGTACTCTGTGTACCTCTGGGGAATAAATTTTATATGTGAGCTCCTAGTACATAAAAAGTAGACAGTATTCTAACTATCCTTTAACTTATGGTAAGCCCAAATGTCTAGCTTTGAATGTAGTTACAGATTAATTTCTGATTCCTATATGTTTGATTTATTTCTGTTTAACAATCCAGCATATTTGGTTTTCTTTCAAATGATCTTATGGTACAGAAAGCAACATAAAGTAGTGGGAAAGGTATGTATTGAGGAATTTGGAAAACCTAAGTTCAAACCTCTTCTTTGACTCTTCTTAGCTATGTGATCTGGGAAAATCATTTAACCTTTCCAAACATTTGAATGACAAATGTAGAATAGCCCCAATAAGATTCCACTGAGGCATATGAAAAGATGTTCAACATCATAAGGCATTAGGGAATTGCAAATTAAAACAACAATGAGATACCACCACATAGAATGGCCGAAATCCAGAACAGTGACAACACCAAATGGTGGTGAGGATGTGGAGCAACAAGAAGTCTCATTTCTTTCTGGGGAGAATGGAAAATGATACAGACACTTTATAAGATAGGTTGAGTTTGACAGTTTCTTTCAAAACTAAGCATACTCTTACTATATGATCCTGCAGTTGTGCACCAAATGAACTGAAAATGTATGTCCATAAAAAAACAAAACAAAACAAACAAACAAAAAAAACAGCACATGGATGTTTATAGTAGCTTTATTTATAATTGCCCAAATTTGGAAGCAAACAAAATTTTCTTTAGTGGGTGACTGGACAAATAAACTATGGTATATTCACATAATGTAATATTACTCAGCACTAAAAAAAAAAATGAGCTATCAAGCCATGACAAAACATGGAGTTAACTTAAAGGCATATTACCAAGTGAAAGAAACCAATATACATAGAGGAAATTTAAATGCATATTACCAAGTGAGGAAAAAAAAAAAACAATCTGAAATGGCTACATTCTAACTACATGACATTCTGGAAAAACAAAGCTCAAATCTTAAAAAGATTTATGGTTGCCAGGAGTTAAAGTGGAGGCAGGGATGAATAGATCATGGAGGAAATTTAGGTCAGTGAAATTATTTTTGTATGATACTACAATGGTGGATGCATGTCATTATACATTTGTTAAAACACATAGAATATACCACACCAAGAGTGAACCCTAATATAAACTGTGGACTTTGGGTGATAATGACATGCCAATGTAGGTTCATCATTTGTAATGAATGTACCTATTTGGTGCCGGATGTTGATGGTGGGGCAGACTAGGCAAGTTAGGGCCAGGAAGCATATGGAAGATCTTTGTACTGTCCACTCAATTTTTCTGTGAACCTAAAACTGCTTGAAAAATAAAGTCGAGTTTTAAATATCCATGGAAAATTATCAGGAAGCTGAAATAATAAAATTATATTAAGGAGCTGATATTTGCCAGATTTCTATTAATTAATTCCCCAAACAACTTTAAATTCATTATTAAATACATTCAGAGAGAAGAAAATTGAGAATTCACTAATTTGTTTATTCAATTAATATTTACTGAGCACTTAGTATATTCCAGGTATTAGGCTATGTGGTGTTATATATATCATATATATATACACACACTATATATATATTAATATATACACTATATATGCACACATATATTAATGTATAGACTGTATATAAACACTATATATATTAAAATATATGTAGAGAGAGAGAGGGAGAGAGAGAGCGAGGTTTTGGTCTAAGGTTCCTGGCTCGTAACTTTCATAGCCCTTGTTACAGTCTTTTGTTATAATTTTGAGTGTATTGAGCCTCAGGAGCAGGCCTCAGGAAACAGAATCTCTCTGACCTTCTCCTGCCCTCCTTTCACCTGCCCCAAGGCAGGACTCTCATCTTCCCTGCCTTTCAGATTGTGGGTCCTGAGAGGGTCCTGCCCAATTCCCAGGAGGCCAATTACATGTTAATGGTTGTCCATAAAAAGCCTAGAGGACTGGGTTCAGAGAGCTTATAGACAGCTGAACATGGAGTTTCCTGGAGGGTGGCTCACCCAGGGAAGCTCCGGGCTCCTTCCCCCATACATCGCCCTATGGTATCTCTTCATATGTATCCTTTGAACTGTCGTTTATAATAAACTGGTAAATAAACATTCGGGTGCAGATGTCCTTATCGTAGAATGTTTTGTGCTCTTTTGGGTAGATGCCTAATAGTGCTATTGCTGAATCGGGACGGGTATTTGTATACACAAGGAGTGCAATGCGCACTACCCGAAGGATGGACATATTTGAAACACGGACTTCGGTGGGGGGGGAACCAAGGGCAACA
>NW_012149119.1:691281-706030 GCF_000956105.1 Propithecus coquereli | reverse complement strand
AGATATGATGATGACATTGCTCTCCAGCCTGGGTGACAGAGTGAGACCCTGTCTCTTTAAAAAAAAATTGATAATTTTTCTGAATAATCAGAGTAATTAGAATCTAAATTAGGACACTATTTCACCATACCAGTTCACTGCGTCCATGATTCTCTGTATTGTAGTGTGTACCTGGTAGCATTAATCTGCTTCAAACATACTGAAAATAACTGGGAGACATAAATAATAACAAAAAGTGCAAAAAGTGTTCAGCATTCAATAATATTTACTGAAAGAATGACATAACAAAATATTCCACAACAAATGTTAAACTCAAGTACCATGCTCCTTAGAGAATATGGCTGCATATTTTCCAAATGCTTTTTATTTTTATATTGTCTTCCAAGAGCTCCAATGAAAGTGTCTATTCAAGGACCAAGGAAAGAAATAAACAATGCCATATCTTCCTCTTGAAATTAAAACATTAAAACTTTTTGTACAATATTTTATGAAATATTTCATTACATTTTTCATTCTTAAAAGCAAGTTTAGCTGTGGAGCCTGACAGAGTAGAGATGAGTACACAGAAACTTGCTAATGCAGCCATCGTATTAAGTTGAGCGTAAATTTTACTTGTAGCTTTGGGTCATATGTTCCTTATAGCTAATAACTCATTTATGGGCTCATGAGACAACTGTTGTATGTATGTTAGTCATAAAGCCAACTAGAATTATTCATTAGCATGAGGGAAAACACCTAAGCTGCAATAAGCTAGCACATATTATTATGGGACTACTTAAAGTGACAAGGGCAGTTAAATTACTTTCAGATCTCTGGTGATGTTTGCCTCGGTGTTGGGAAATCTCAGGAAGATTTATGCTTGTAGACATCCATGCATAAGCTAATAAGGCAATGCACAAAGTCTCTATATGCGCAGGTTAAAAATGGAACTCAGATCTGTCTTGATCTTCTAGTTTTCCACCAACCCACGTAGCTCAAACCTTTGCCAGTTCATTATGTCTTTATTATGTACTTCCTGCCTCTGATATCTTCTCTAGGAATCCATCCACACATTATAGTCAGATTTTAACTTAATCACCAATATTTTCTCAAAGCTTTCCCACTGAAAGCATTGCATAGGTACTGAAAGATTAAAGTATATGATTTCAAGTACTCATGTTGACCTTTGATTTCTTTCTCACCATCCCTGACACCCATTGGTTGGGTGCAGTTCTCAGCTCTCCCTCTTTGTCACCTATTCAAAGTCCATCTCCTGCTCCACTTTCCTGGTCCCTTTACTCCTCTAGGAGCCTACTTTTTTGGACACCAGTAGAACTACTACTTCTCGTACTTAATCAGACACTCCTTATTACTTGAAATTCTTTGTCATTTTATCATTTCCATGGAATAAACCCCAGCTGGAGGAAAATTTTCAGAATTTGCTTAAGCCAGTGATCTGCTGGGGATTCTCCGACCTAATATCATAATGATGATAAAATATTTGAGGAAATACTGTGCACTTGTGCACTCATGCCATGCAGATCAATAATTACTTCTTAACTGTGCAAATTTGGGCTTGTCTCTTTTTCTCTCTGTCTCAGTCTCTCTCTCTCTCCCTACTGCGTAGGCTTGAGAAAGTTACTTATTCTGTCTTGATGTCATTTCTATTATATATACAATGGGAATAATGATACTCACCTTATAAAATGATGGTGTGGATTAAATGTCAATGTCTGAAAGAGGAACAGCACTGTACTCTTGTTTAACTTAGTCACATACATCAATGTGACAGCAGGGATGAGGTATAGATGGAGGAGACACAGAGTGGGGGAGGACAATGACAATTACATTTATTATATATATCACAATTATTATTACTATTAATGTATCCAAAGAGATATTTTTAAAGCCACATTATCTGACCCCTTCATTAGAATTGTTTCAATTAAACTTTGAGAGGTTTTTTAAAGGGTAAACATTTAAATATAAAGTTTAGCTCTTTTAGAGGTGCTAAAAAACATTACAACTTCGTTGTTCAAAGAGATTTGTGTTTTAATATCACTAACCATTTGAGGTTGGTAAAAGAGTGCATTGGGCAATAAATGTTTGGTTTTCTTCAATGATGTTCCTTTTTGTAACTTCAAACACTGAAATTTTAAAAGCGAACAACAACTTGATCATTTGATGGATTTTTTTTTTTTTAAAAACAGAATGAAAAAGAAATTCTGTTTCAGTGTGTAAAAAAAAACTGTGGTAAAGTGGGAAGTCCGTTGGAATCTAATTCACTCTTATTTTACATTATTTTTAAGAAGACCCATGTTGCATAGTTTTCCAGCTGTCTGAATGTTCCCCAGCATGCTGCCTTGGCATTGCGATTAGTGTTTAACATTATCAAGCCAGTTATGATTCATAAATAAGACTTAGAGTTGCAGTCTCCGGGGTTTCCAACCCCACCCCCGCCACAGTCCATGGCCTGTTAGGAACCAGGCTGCACAGCAGGAGGTGAGCGACAGGTAAGGGAGTGAAGCTTCAGAAGCTTCATCTGTATTTATAGTTGCTCCCCATTGCCCTGCCGCTCACCATACCCCCACCCCCCATTGCCCCTTCATACATTGAAAAATTGTCTTCCATGAAACCAGACCCTGGTGCCAAAAATGTTGGGGACCACTGCCTTAGAGGACCTCACTACACTATGTTTTTTTGCCTCCCGATTGCTCTTTTATTATATACTAGAAAGGAAGTAAAATATTTGCTTTTTAGGGAACTTAAAAAGGCTTCAGGTATTATTACAAAGATGGAAAGACTAAATCAAAAAACAGTTTCTTCTAAATAAAAATGAGCTTGCACCTCCACAGCTTTCAATTTTGATAGCATGTTGTTTAATTTGGCATTCTAGTTGAGGCCCTCTAGCACTTCTGGTAAAAACAAACAAACAAAAAACCACCACCAACAAGAACAAAAGAAAACTTTTGCATAGTAGTAATATTATTACTTTTTAAAAAAAATTAGCAAAAATAACTAAAATTAGAAGTGCAGAGTTATTTATAATTTTCTATGACCCCGAAGTGACAACTATTAACACGTTTATTAACTTTGCTTCAAGTGTCTTTTTAAGGTAAAAGTTATAAAATATTACAGACAATGTTGAAGTCCCTTAATCACCATAAATTTTCTCAAGTTAGTAATTTTCCAAATCAATCATAAAAGATAAAATTACATTTTCCTTATCTCTCTCCAGATATAACCAGTATCTTAAGTTTGGTATTCTCCTGGTCCATTTTGTATAAATTGTTCAGTAATACTCTGTAACAGGAATGTATCATTTTCATTTTACCACTCTTCTACTGATAGACATTCTGCAATGTTATGTATGCTATAACAAACAACACTATCATGAAGATGCTTGTCCTATCTCCTGGAGCACCTATGCAAGACTTTCTCTTAAGGGACATACTGAGAAAGGAATTGTTGGTCAGCGTTCATGTATTTTTTTCACTTTCATTAGACATTTAAAATATTGTTCTCCAAATTGTTTTGCCAATTTACATTTCCACCAGTAGTTTATAAGAGTTTCTGTTGCTCTACAAAATCATGAATACTTGAGATTCTCACCATTTGAATTTGATGAAATAGTCTGGTTACTAATGGAATTAAGCTGCTTTGATTTTCTATTTCTTGATTATCAACCCCTCTTTCCCCCCACATGTATAGACTTTTTAGTATTCCCTTCTTTGAATTTTCTGTTTACTTCATCTTATTGATGCAGAGTAATTTGTTATATTTTGCAAATGTTTATGATGCAAATATTTCTCCCAGTTACTTATTTTTCCTTTATGCTTTGTGATGTTTTTGTTCCTAGTTGGAGAAATTCTTCCTTAACTGGAACTCATAAAGGTATTCTCCCATTATTTAAACTCTTAAGGTTTTTGTTTTTCAAATTTAGTTCTTTCATTCACCTGCAATATGTTCTTTAAGTAAGTCCACACTGATTGGGCCTCAGCTTAAGTAAAAACCTGAATTCCTTTCACACCCTTCATGAAGCTAGACACCTAAATACTCACTGCTGCTACAAGATGTTTGCAAATAACTTCTCTTCTTTGTAAAAAAGCAACTTGGAAAGCAAGTGATTTTTTACTTTAAAGAGAAATCCTGTGATTATCTCAAGACATTAAGAATATCAGGAATTAGGAAAATGCATGACTTTTTTAAAAGGGCTAATGTAGTTATTTTTAACGGAACATTTTTCTCAAAGTGGATTTAAGCAGCAAGCTGACAAAAGTGAAAACAAACTGCTAAATAGTTCAGAGACAAGGATATTAAGAAAGTTAATTCAGAAACATAGGATATCACAGACCAGTGTAATTCTAAGTACTATAATAGATTATAATTCATTGAAAATTTTCCCAATGTAGATCCTCAACACCAATATATTGAATGTCTATCCTGGGAAAGATACTATGTAACTACTACATTAATATAATAATCTCTCTTAAATATAATGATGACATTTTATTTAAAAAATAAGATATGTTAAGTGTTAAATTCTTCTTTCAGTACTAGTGCAATAAAGAATTTTTCCTCCTTCTATGTATTTCCACAGTAACATTGAGATTTGTTTAGAAATATTTATGTGTTTTTAAAATTTAAAAATGATTTAAAAACCCCTTTGCTCTTTTTTTTCTATGATGTATTTTGAGGATATTTTAAAAGAAATTATTTCCCTGATAACAATCTTTGATAATTTGCTATGAATTGTAATATTATTGAAAAAATAGAGCTAATGATTATTTTGTTTTCCAATTATAAATTATTGAATAAATATCCCCCATGTATACTAATTTCTTCAAATATGATTTCTAAGCTTATGATACTTAAAATATTTGTAACAATGTTTTGGATGTAAATATTACCAGAAAAAAAATAGCACAAGGACATAATTTGAGGATTAAGGGAAAGTAAAATACTAAGTTAATATTATAGAGACTCCTATAAATGTATAGAGACTGCTATACACTTCTATATATCCTATACATAATTTTGCCCCTGCAAAACAGTAAGAACTAATCAATCTTGCAAATCAAGGTGTTGAAACTTTTCCTTAACATAGTAAAGACTTCCTAATAAAAAAAGTTTTCCCAAGCTTCTTTAATGAACAAAGGAAAGCAGATTGGAATGGAAAAGGCTTGAAGTTGGGAATTTGATGACTCAAAGAAAATATTATGTGGAAAGAAAGCAAGAATATAAATTAAGGGCAAGGGAATTCTGGAAGGAAGTATGTCCAAAATCTAGGATTATTTGAAGTCAATAATAATTTTATGTTTGATTCAGAGAGTGACTTTACAGTGACACTACTGAAGCAGTGGCCTAACGAAATTGTTTTTCTGTGATATACAGAACATCTCTGTGTTATTAAATAATAAGTGTTGATTTGCACCTACTATTACCAGAAAAACAGAATAAATGCAACTAAAAATAGATATGAACAAAGGTGGCTTTTTTAAAGATGATGTTTTCTTTAGACTACAGAGCAAATCTAAACAGAAACAAAACAAAGAAAAGCCCTAAAAAATTTAAACAGTCAAAGAAAATAAAACGAACAACCATAGCATGAAATTTCTTAATACCGTAGGAAAAAAAAATAGCATCTCTTTGTTAACTGAGACTGGATTTTTCTTTTACGTGAAATCGTATGAAGTTTTTTTTCAGAGTAAATTTGAATAATGGAAATAACACAATTGATAAAATAAGATATTCTTCATGATATCCCTAAAGGGAAGGATAATTTGGTATAATTCAGTATTATTAATTCAGCATTTTTGTGCCACTCACATTTTTAGGCACTGAACATATAAAGAAATGTAAAAATCCTAGGTCAGATAGAAATTGAATAATTTTTTTATACTAGTAATGAAACAGTGGAGATATTCCCAAAATATTTTGAGAAACCCAAGGGGTATATCTGATCCTATCTGAGAGGAAAAGGAGTCAGGAAGGCCTTTAAACTTGAATTAAAAGAAATGACAGGTGCTTTTTTTGAATACACTATTTTTTTGTGCTGCAGTTAATTTAATTTCAGCAGATAGTTCTACCTGAGGGATGTCATCTGATATAACACTACACATGACTAAAACAGGGAACTACAACTTGGTCGGGTTCATTTAAATATATTGCAAAACAATTTAAGATAACCTGATCTGATTCAGAAAATTTTTATAAAGAGGATTAACATAAAGTAACAAAGATTTCTACAACTCTTTGTCTTGAATAAGAAGGAAATAAATCTAGTTTTATCAATTAAGAAGAATCTGTTGAGAACGCATTGGTTTGCTAATATGTAATTACACTAATATTAACCACTATTGTTTTGTGCCAAAATCATGTGTCTTCATCCATATAATTTCCTGATCATTTCTAATTACCTTTTAAGGTTTTCTGGTTCTTCTGGGACATTTGCTAAAGAGCCAGCCACCTAACTAGAGTTTATTTTTTACGTATTTAATTATGATGATATTCATCTGATCAAGGTTTTTTTTTCATAAACATTATCCAACTTGGATCATTGAAAGAACAGAGGTATTACGTGTGGGACTTATTCGAATACAAATTAAATTAATTGTTTATGTGACAACATTTACTTCAATACAAAACAACATAGAACTATCTTTTATGTCTTTGTATTATCTCCTCCATGGAAATGTTTAATTTTGATGCCCTGCATCACACTATACTCTGTTTGGTCACTGTAGATTAATTTTTTTATCAGAATTTAGATTAAAAATATTCTTATAATGTCACTTTGTGCTTTTCACTACATACATTTTCAAGATCCTTTCCCAGTTAGAATATAAGCTCTGCGAGGGCAGGAACTGTATGTATAGGACTTAGCATGATGGCTAACACATAATAAATAATGAGTTTTTGTTAAATGCATAAATTTTATTATTCCATTCAGGCCAATTTGGCCAACTCCACTTACAAAACTCCTTATAATTGGGAATATATCTCAAATGAATTTTCCCAAGCGTTGTATTCTACCTATTAGCATGCATGCCTTGTCTGTTCTAGGTAGGTGTGAATGTCTGTTTAGGCAGGAGTGATTTGATGTTCTTCATAGTATCTATAGTGTAGAAGATGGTCGATAAATGTCTATAGAATAAATAGATGGATATAAATCATCCACCTAGCTTCATCTTTCCACTGTAGTGGAGTGCAATAAACGTTACATTGTACTTGTGATTAATTTAAACCATAGCTGTAATATCACAGATTCCTTCTGAAAAAAATAAAATCCAGTAAGATTGTTGAACTTAGTAGTTCAAATTTTAAAGTAGAGAAATGAGTCATAGCTAAGGAATAATAGATAAAGATATTCTGAAACACACAATAGTACAAATGTAGACACATTGAAAAAGTCATTTTCAAGTGTTTCTTAAGCAGATATATCATAGGACAGTATATGACATGGGATAATGTGAGGGTGTGTATTATGGAAAACACTGAAGGCAGGGCACTTAAAGGCTTTGTCCTTAAATCTCTCCAAATAAACATACACAAAAGTCAGAATTGTCACAATTATATTGGTATGATTCAAAGGAGATTTGATTGCATACACACATTTTCAAAAGGTATCTTGTCTTAGGGTAAGAGCAAAATAAAAATACAGCGTCCTCTGCAATCAAAGGACCATCAATATAAAAGCAACAATTTTAGCATCATCATGGTAAGAGAGTGGGTCATTCTGATCAACTGGGAGTTTATCTTTTAAGCACCTTAATACAATCTTTTTGGATGGACCATTTCTAGAATGCATTACATGTCCTTCCCTCTTTGAAACTGCAGTACAGCGAACATAATCCAAACTGCAGTTGAAAACTTTATATCTGTCTTGATGCTTTCATGATAACTTTATACTTCACATGCAATCACCCAGGAATTTGAAATTCATGTCTATCAAATTTCTTATTCATGGTTGTGCTTGAAATATTGCAAATATTCGCTCAGGAACCATCACTTTTACTCTCTTTCACCTCTTTCATGGGTTCAAATGAGCACATATTGAGTTGTTCCCACTTCCGTCGTCTTCAGATAGCTGTGTACTTACTTCACTTTGTATCTCACTTTATCTTCTTCAGCTTATTTGCTATTATCTTTTGTTTACTCCAAAATTCCTCACACGCATTTTGCTCACTTTCCTATACAAGTATTACATAGACTAGGTAATTTTTCTGTGTATTTTCAATGAACATTGAAATAATTTCAAAAACAGTATTTTTAAAGATATGTTTATAATAAGCTGATTTATGAGCTGAATTTTATAAACTGAGGAAAATGTTAAGCAGGCATCAGCTGCTCAGAAGAGTTGCAAACGGCAGTGATTCCAGGGTGAAGGGCTCTCAATTCTAGGTCTGAACCTTAGTTATGCAGGTCCCCAATGTTTATATGCATTTATTTAGGAATTATTGAACGAGCTGAACACAAGGAACTGATTTTTAGACTGGACTATTTTAATGTCTGTGTAATAGGGGCCATGGATTCCCAGTCCTCTTAATTTTTGTTGATAGGTACAATTTCAAGCTAATTTAGCTGGGTGTGGTGGCTCACACCTGTAATCTCAGAATTTTGGAAGGCTGAGGTGGGAGGATTGCTTGAGCCCAGGAGTTTGAGACCAGCCTGGTCAACATAGTGAGACCCCATCTCTATCAAAAAAAGGAAGAAGCCAATTTACAAATCAGTGGACAAGGGACAAAGGACAAAGCGGAGATCTCTTGTTCTGTATTCTGGTGGTATCTCTTTTTAAGTATTGTTAATAATACTAAAGCCATGCATTGAGAATCAGGGACAAAAATTCACACACACTATGTTTTCTTTTTCATTTATTATTTATTCCTTCTTATATCAGAGACATTCTTCTATGGGATTCTATTTTCTTCTAGAAATATATACACATACACACACACATATACATATATATAGTACAGGGATCTCAAATCTTGGGATCAACATTGCAAATGAAAATATAATTTGAGCTACACATAAAATCTGAAGTCAGTATTTGAGAAGTCAAAATTTAGGGAGAAAAAAATGGGAGAGTCTGTTAATTATATAAATAGTAATATTAGGTTGAAACATAAAACTGTCATTTTTGTAGGTTAAAATGAAATATCAAGAGTCATATGATTTCACCTGCACATTTTTCCTGCTCATGATGCCATTACAAAGCTTACAAAAGCTGTGAGCTATGATTGTGCCACTGTATTTTAGCCTGGGTGACAGAGTGAGAAAATATCTCTTTAAAAAGTTTGCAAAAGCTTTTCTTACTTCGTGCATAAATATTTAACCTTAAAGATAAATATAAAAAGAAATTCTAGATCCTTTTTTGTAAACGTGATCATTGTGAAATATTTCTTTCTGATATTTCACAAGCTTCCTTTAAGACCTCAGTTCTAATTAGAAATGAGAACCAGTCTAAATGATTAAACTATAGTTTCCTCAAAACAAACAAACAAACAAACACGCAAAACCAGATACACACCAAAAAGCCTCATCCCCACAGCACTGTTCATGGACCACTTACTCTCAAAGTGCCAGAGGCCTCTCACAATTGTTTAAATCTTGGCAAAGTTCAAACAGAACTCATCAATGCACAGTGAGAATTATTGTGCTCTACTCATTACCCTGGTGAGACCCTTTGTTAAAACAGTCAATTCCTATGCTGTATGTAAGGTTGTGCAATGTAATTCCTGGATAACTGCCAGAACTAGCCATTGTAACTAAATACTCAGCCTCCTTCTATTTTCAAATCAATCCATCATTGTGTAAAGAATTTTTTGAATTATGATGAATCTTGTCGCCAGCCAGTGTTTTTAGGTGATTTCACTACTGTAAGTCAATGATGTGTTACTTCTATGTATGTGTTATTATAGATAGACTCAGTCCCATACATCTCTTTACATAAATTATTTATGTTATGGTTTGTCATAACAAATGAGGCTGAATTTGCTTATTAAAACAAAATATGAAATATGAATACTACTAATAATACTAGTGTTCTAATAATGCTTTCATACTATCTCTGTACAAATCATGGTACATTTAAGAAAAACAACCACAGTTTTTTTAAGGTAATTGGTGAAATATTACAACTGCTCACACACATATATGTTTTTTATACACTTACATATAATGCACACAGTGTATATGTATATGTGTGTGTTTATGCAAATAGATGTCTATGAATATATACAGTCAGCCCTCCTTATCCTTGGATTCCACATCTGTGGATTTAAGCACCAAGGACTGAAAATATTATGAGGGGGAAGGATGGTTGTGTCTGTACTGAACATATATAGACTTTATTTCTTTATCATTATTCCCTAAACCAGAGGTCCCCAACCTTTTTGGCACCAGGGACCAGTTTCATGGAAGACAATTTTTCCACAGACTGGGGGAAGAGGGGATGGTTTGGGGATGATTCAAGCACATTACATTTATCGTGTATTTTATTTCTATTACTATTACATTGTAATATATAAGGAAATAATTATACGACTCCCCATAATACAGAATCAGTGGAAGCCCTGAGATTGTTTTCCTGGAACTAGGTGATCCCATCTGGGGGTGATGGGAAACAGTGACATCCAAAGTGTGTTGCTTATGTCCAGTCTACTCCATAATCTCGTTTTGGTTGCTGTCACTGCAAAAAACCCTACTTCACAAAGATAGGATGTTGGAAACGGAAGCAGACTTTTCAATGCATTTTTGGCAATCTTAAGGTACTTCACCTGGACTTTGATCCAGAACATATAGAGATTTGAAGTTATTTCAAACATACTTTTAAGGCCATCGTCATTTGCGATCTCAAGCAGTTGATCCTCTTCTAGCACAAAGTTGATTCACTTGACTTATTCACAAATAAGTCATGGATCCATTCCTTTCTAGTGTAGCAGTCTTTTGTAGTTAAGAAGAAATGCTCAAATTCTTTTGAAAACTGACATAGATGATCATGCACCATCTTGGAAAAGGAAGGCCCTGGTTCAATCTCTTTCAAAATCTCTGCTAATGTTTGAAACATATAAAAAATCCCAAAAAATCAAGAAAAGAGAATACTCTCAAATTCATTCTACAAGGCCTATATCACCCTGAGGCCAAAACCGGACAAACACACATCAAAAAAAGAAAACTGTAGGCCAATATGTCTGAGGGACATAGATGCAAAAATCCTCAAGAAAATACTACCAAACCAAATTCAACAACACACTAAAAATATTATTCATCACGATTATCAAATGGGATTCATCCCAGGGATGAAAGGGTGGTTAAACACATGCAAATCAATCAATGCGGTACAGCATATTGATAGAATAAAGAACAAACCCATATGATCATTTCAATTGACCCTGAAAAAGCATTTGATAAAATTCAACATCACTTCATGATAAAAGCTCTCAAAAAACTGGTTATAAAAGGAACTTACCTCAATGTGATAAAAGCCATATAAGACAGACCCACAGGTAGTATAATAATGAATGGGGAATAACTGAAAGCCTTTCCTCTAAGATCTGAAGCAAGACAAGGATGCCCTCTTTCACCACTGTTATTCAACGTAGTATGGGAAGTTCTAGCCAGAGAAATCAGACAAGAGAAAGAAATAATGTGCATCCAAATTGGAAAGGAAGAAGTCAAATTTTCCTTTTTTGCAGATGATATGATCTTATATCTAGAGAAACATAAAGGCTCCACCAAAAATCTATTAGAACTGATAAGCAAATTCAGTAGAGTTTCAGGATACAAAATCAACATACAAAAATCAGTAGCATTTCTGCATGGCGACAGTAAACAATCCGAAAAAGAAACCAAGAAATTAATCTCATAGATGCAAATGAAATAAAATATGTAGTAATAAACTTAACCAAAGAAGTGAAAAATCTCTATAATGAAAATTATAAAACATTGATGAAAGAAATTAAAGAGGACATAAAAAAAGAAAAGGTATTCCATGTCCATTGATTGGAAGAATCTATATTGTTAAAATGACCATACTACCCAAAGCAACTTACAGATTCAATGCTATCTCCATCAAAATACCAATTACATTTTTCACAGAAACAGAAAAAAATAATCCTAAAATTTATATGGAACCACAAAAGACCCACAACAGCCAAAGCCATCCTGAGCAAAAAGAACAAAACTGAAGGAATCACATTATCTGACTTCAAATTATCCTATAGAGCTGTAGTAAACAAAACACCATGGTATTGTCATAAAAACAAACACATAGACCAATGGAACAGAATAGAGAGTCCAGAAATAAATTCACACATCTATAGTGAACTTATCTTTGACAGAGATACCAAGAACATACAGTGGGGAAAGTACAGTCTCTTTAATAAATGGTGCTGGGAAAACTGGATATCCATAGGCAGAAGAATGAAACTAGGTCCTTATCTCATCCCATATACAAAAATCAAATCAAATGGATTGAAAACTTAAATCTAAGACATGAAACTATGAAACTACTAAAAGAAAACATTGGGGAAATACTTCAGGACATTGGTTTGGGCAAGGACTTGTTGAATGATACACCCAAAGCACAGGGAACTGAAGCAAAATTGGACAAATGAGATCACGTCAAGCTAAAAAGCTTCTGCACAGCAAAGGAAGCAATCAACAAAGTGAAGAAACAACCCACAGAATGGGAGAAAATGTTTACAAACTATCCATCTGACAAGGGATTAAAACCAGACTATGTAAGGATCTCTAACAACTCAATATAAAAAAAAAGTCAAATAATCTGATTAAAACAAGGACAAAGGATCTGAATAGACATTTCTCAAAAGAAGACATACAAATGGACAACAGGTATATGAAAAAATGCTCAACATCATTAGTCATCAGAGAAATGCAAATCAAAACTACAATGAGATATCACAACCCAGTTAAAATGGCTTTTATCAGAGTCAGGCAATAATGAATGCTGATGAGGATGTGGAGAAAGGGGAACCCTTGCACACTGTTGGTGGGAATGTAAATTAGTGGACCCAGTATGGAGAACAATATGGAGGTTGCTCAAAGAAGAAAAAATAGAACTACCATATGACCTAGCAATCCCAATGCTGTATATATATATCCAAAAGAAGGGAATTCAATATATTAAAAAGATATCTGCACTCCCATGTTCATTGCAGCATTATTCGCAATAGCCAAGATTTGAAATCAATCCATTTGTCTATCAGTGGATAAATGGAAAAAAATTGTGGTACATATACACATAATGGAATATTTTGTAGCCACAAAAAAGAATGAAATCCTGCCATTTGCAACAACATTGATTGAAATGGAGAATGTTATGTTAAGTGACATAAGCCAAGTGCGGAAAGACAAATGTCATGTGTTCTCACTCATATGTGGGAGCAAAATATTAAAAACAATTGAATCTTATGGAGACAGAGAGTAGAATGATGGTTACCAGAGGTTGGCAAGGGTAGCAGGGAGTGGGGTATAGAATGGGAATGGTTAATGGGTGCAAATTTGCAGTTAGACAATTAGATAGAATGAACAATATTTGATAGCACAACAAACTGACTATAATCAATGATAAGTTATGCTATACTTTATAATAACAGAGTGGAATTGGAATGTTCCTAGCACAAAAAAAATTATAAATGCTTCAGGTGATGGATACCCCAATTACCCTTGTTTTATTAATTTTAATTGTATGCCTGTATCAAAACATCATATATACCCTATAAAGATATACAACTATTATGTATCTATAATCATGAAAAATAAAAACACAAGCAATAAAACCAAGAAATTAAGAGTAGATAATTAGAAGCTGTACGATAGGTTGTAATTCCTATCAATTTTTCTTCTTGAGTCTGTCGCACTTTCTTCAGTGCTAACGTGTACATTGGCCTCATTTCAACTATAGGATTTTCACAGTTAATGCCAATTCTAATAATGAATTTGTGTTTGTATTATCACATTAAAGCAAGAATTGAGCAAGCCCATAAAATTGTAGAATAATTATACTTATACATAACATCAACCAAAGTACTTACTTTATACTTCTGATTATTGGTTTCTATGTTAATCTTTCCTATGTTCCTATGAGCACCTGAATAATAATGAAACTGGCATAAACACCTTTGAATGCTATATGTGGCCCCAGGCCTGATGCATAGCTGAATTTTGATAGTCCTTTGTCAAAGAATATTTGTTATTGCAACATATATTCTACATAAATGAATACAAATTAATGCCCAGTTTAAAAGTGATCTTATCATAATAAAATTTTTATAGCATTGATTATTTACAACCATTATCATTTACCTATTGTTTTAAATATGCCCTGGGAATTCAATATGCTTAATCCATTATCCACTGTAGAAAGGTTTACTAAAGCAGAATTATAAGTTCAAGATTCCATTAAACAGATTCCTTGTCTTAGCACTAGAAGTTGTTTTTTGGTCCACTGGTTGTGGTCCCACAGCATTTTAACTGGGAAATTAAAAAGAGTTTACCAGAAAATGTATAGGTGAAATAGTATCTTAAAATCAGTAACAGGAAATTATATGAATGTTTTACAGGTTCAAGAAATAACCTGAGATTTTAAGTAACATTTTGAGTTTGTTTTAATTTTCTGTTTTGAAAGTTTGCATACAATTTTGTTTCAAAAAAGCCATTTATAATTTTTTTCTTTTCAAGTACTTAGTTGGTAGATATATAGTGAAATTATGTTTGAGTAAGATTGTGTTTTTTTCTTTTTTTA
>NW_012149119.1:685770-689835 GCF_000956105.1 Propithecus coquereli | reverse complement strand
ACTAGGAGGAAAACAGTATGGAGCAATGACTCTTAAAACATATGCATAAAATTCAATCCAAATGGATGATGACTGGGCAATAAAATATTAATGAATATTCTGTGTCAGGCACTTACTAGGCAATGGAGATAAAGAATTGGGAAAAATGTAGAAATTCCTTACTCAAAAGGGCCTTACATTCTAGTGGGAGTGGCTGATAAATAACATAATTTCAGTTCATGATATGTTTTATGAAAAAATGAAAACACAATAAGTTGAGTGGTCAGAAAAGATCCCTTTGAGTAAGTCACATCAGAATTGGCACATGAAAGAACTGAGAGAATAAGCCATGTGTATGTACGGAGACAGGCTTTCCATGCAAGTGTGAAGACTTGGAGACAGTAATGTGTGTACACATTTGAGGATTAGCAAGGCAGCCAGAGTTGTTGCAACAACAGTGAGTGAGACTGGAAGAGTAATGGAACTGATGTTGTTGAAGTAAATCTTGTTCCTAGAGTACAGCCAGAAAAAAATGTTTAATTTTAAAATTCTCAGAGTGGTTTTCTTTGAAAATTTTAGTAAGTGAAATTGAAACTGTATTCAGCAACCTCTTGTAGTGAACCATCGGCTAAAATGAGGATTTTAGATTTTATTCTAAATGTGCTAGATGTGCTAGATGTCATTGAAGGATTCTGAACAGGAAGTGATAATCTGGTATATGTTCTAAAGAGACCTTTCTAGTGCTTGGATGGAGAATAGATTTTAGTTGGGCAGGAATAAAAATAGGGGACCAGTTGGAGGCCATTGTGAAAGTCCTGGCAATGCGACTAGGTTGGTAGTGGTGGGTGTGGTGTACCATGTGTGTAGAAGGTAAGCTGTGTTTTCATGTAAGTACACACAAAGTATTTGTTCACATTACACATTGTAGAGAGTTTAGGAAGTTGTGGTATTACTTACATGTGATATTACATTTGATATGCATAATTAACTAGCTTAAATATCTCAGCTAATCGTGCTAAAATGTTACCAATTTATTCATATGCATTTACTACTTTATTTTACCCATTTTAGTATTCATTTCACATTATAAAAAAGCAAACAATGTTTAAAACTGATTTTCCAGTGATAAATTGCAAGAATTTTCAGAAGGATGCATATGTTTCACTGACCAGATAATGTATTATAAAATAAGATTGGTATTAACTGATCAACACTTATGTGCACATATAGTAGTAACATTCATCGGGTATCAGGCAGGTGGGAGGGGGAGGAGGGGTCGGGTATTTGCATACACAAAGAGTGCAATGAGCACCATCCGAGGGATGGACACACTTGAAACTCGGACTTGGGGTGGGGTGGGGGGCAAGGGCAACATACGTAACCTAAACATCTGTACCCCCATAATATGCTGAAATAAAAAAAAAATAAGATCATTACATTCTTTGATTCTTGAGACTTCATAAAGAAGAAGGTTTTGCAACATAATTTGGAGTTATTGTGTCATTCATGAAGATATGTTTTTTTAATCTAATTTTTGGTTTAAGCAATTCAAAATTAGACTAATAATTTTTACCATTGTTCTATGAGACTTTAATCAACGGATTGCTGTTAGCTATATAACTCTGTAAAAAGAATTATTCTGTTCTCCCTAGATGGTTAGTTCACTTGGAATTATATATTACTGAACAAATAAATCTTGTTCCTAGTGTACGGCCAGAAAAAAAGTTTAATTTTAAAATTCTCAGAGTGGTTTTCTTTGAAAATTTTAGTAAGTTAAATTGAAACTGTATTCAGTGAACATTGACTAAGAAGTTCCTGTGTCAGATTTTGTCCAGTACCCTGGGGATATTAGGTTCATTATGATCATAAAGATGAATAAGACAATTTGAGAGAGTTCCACATAGAATAGTAGAATATTCAATTAATGCTTATTAATTTGATAAGATAGCGGCTATGTGGTTCTCTTTGTGAAATTTCCAAGAACGGATGCTTTACTATTCCCTCAGTTATAGTTATGTGTTTTGGACTGCCTGATGGTTTTAAAGTGCTTAGATTCCATAAGAATAACAACAATGCAATTACAATAATATGTACATTCATATCTCTCATATCATATTGGTTGACTTACGTGTGAAATAGTCAGAAATAACCCAACATAAAATATTGCTACGTGTTAAATTATGTGGTTTATTTTATAAATGCTATACAATTCACTGAAGAAAAATTAATGTGGATAGAGGATTTAGGAAAGACCACGCGGGAGGAAAAGAGCCAGAGGTGCATCTTCTAGAATTTGAATAGTGGAGAAAAGGGAGGATCATTTAGGGGAGGGAAATACATAACCAGTATAGCAGCAGAAATGGTTATGATGTATTTGAATGATTGTGTAGAGAAAAATAGTGGGAAATAAGCATGGTTAAGTCATCTTTGGAGCCATACTTTCCTTAAGTTGTCTTGTTTCACATTAACTATTCTGGTTTTTTCATTTGTAAAAAAAAGAAAACCTCACTACAAATTTGGTAGAGCTGTGAGGGTTAATGAAAGTGATAAGGGAAAACAATATAGCACCATCTTGGCCCATAATTGATACATTTAATGGGAACTATTGTATGATATTCCTTTTTCTTACTGCTGTCACCCTCCCAGTTCAGGGATTTGACATTTCAGACTCATTCTTCAAGCTATAAACACAGGAAAAATTGTTCTGTAAAGCTCTCTCTGACGCAACCAGGTAGAAGTGAGTTCTTTTTCTTTGTACTATTCATATGACATATAACAAATTATTTATTTTTCTGTTGCTAAAATTGATTTTTAAAAATTGTCTGCTGGCTTTTTCTAATGCAAGAATACTTTATTATTATTTAAAATCAGAAATCAATTGCTAAATCAATATTTGTTAAATCATATTAGCCCCTATCTATGGAGATAAAAAGTTTATGGATATTCAATTTTGTCATCAGGCTTTTTTCTCCAACTGCTTAGTTTTTAATAACATGATGTTTAGCAGGAAAATACCATAGCTATTAATATTATTTTAAATGCTTTTAATATAACATTTTGATTAGATTACAAAAGTATTATATTATTAAGAAACTTATATAATGAAGTTAGATCTTATTCATAGAAAATGCTGCTATGTATAAATAAATGTTCATCTTTACTTCTCAAGATAGTCCCGAGGCTTCATTTTTTAAATGGATTTCAAAATATATTTGGTGTGCAATCAAATACTGCTTATTTTTGACAATTGATGTTTGATAATTTTTGTGTGTTTTACTATTAATTGTAACAATCAACTTCTAATTAATTAATCAACATAACACAAAATTCTATTAACTAAGGATATGGTAAAAACACCTATTACTGTTTTAAAAAATAGAATGTATTTTTACAGAAATTTTGGATTTACAGAAAAATTGTGCAGAAAGAGTTTCCATAGACCCTTTCCCTTTTACTCACGGTACACAGTTTTCTCTATTATTGATAGCTTCTATTAGTGTAGTACATTTGTTATAATTGATGAACTAGTATTGACACATATATTATTAACTACACAGTTTATAGTTTTCATTAGGATTATCTCTGTGTTCAACAGTTTTATGAGTTTTAATAAATACATAATGTCATGTATCCACCATTATAGTATCCTACAGAACAGTTTTACTGCCCTAAAAATGTTCTGTATTCCACCTATTTATCACTTTCTCCCTCACCCTTAACCCTTGGCAACCACTAATCTTTTTACTATCTCTATAATTTTGCCTTTTCCTGGATGTCATACAGTTCGAATCATGCAGTATGTAGCCTTTTCAGAGTGGCGTCTTTCACTTAGCAATATGAATGTAAGGGTCCTCCGTATTTTTTCATGATCTGATAGCTCATTTCTTTTTATAACTGAATAATATCCTATCACTTGGAAGTAACACAGTCGGTTTATACATTTATTTTTTAATTATTTAAAAGTGTCTGTTTATATCTTTTGTTTCAAATGACTAATTTCTTTTATAATTGAAAGTAAATTGTAGTACTATGTGATTTTTGTCTTCCTTTCTCTTTCATATTAGGACTAGAATTTTTATTTTAGTC
>NW_012149119.1:684629-685720 GCF_000956105.1 Propithecus coquereli | reverse complement strand
TAGAAATATAATAATTCTAATACAGGAATATTAATATTTATGAAATATACAATTGAGAATGCATGACAAATTCTGATTTGGGTTGGGTATAAAACAAAAACAATTAACATTCCCCTCCCCCCAAAAAAAGCAAAACACCAAACTCTGGAAACATTTTAGAGCCATGGTTCTATTCAAGACTTAACCAGTTGAAAAGTTCATTTTTAATTCTGTCATTAATGTCAAGTTTGGTAGATTTAGTCAATATTTTTTGAAATTATTATCAGGCTTAATTAAGCATTAATAAAGTGGCAGCTGCTTAAGCAGAGCTAAATCTACTATTGTTTGTATTTAATTATTTCCTAATTGCTCCTATTCAGGTCCTACAAGCATGAGAGAAATCTCCGTATTTTATAATCCAATTGCCTACTTTACTTTCTACTGTGTACTATGTGGTGACTACTTGGTTTAGTGAGAAGGAACCAAAGGCATATTTCTAAAACATGAGCTTATATTTTTATAAACCTACAAATTGATATTAGATTTTGAATACTATGCGACATATACAATTTATACTTACCTTACATTTTAAACATATGTAACTTTAATCTCATCAATTTTTTTTTTTAACACAACACAGTGAGTACTAACATAAGGCATCTTGTTTAATGTAGCAAGTAAAACCCAGGTAATCACAGAGATGATTATGAAACAACTTAGCAGTTATTATTATTTATTATAGCGAAAGTTAGAGATTATGCACATGATAAATCTCATTTTTTAAATTCTTTTTCCTCCTCTTAGATGATCTCAATATTAGCCATTAGGATGTGATCCAGCACCTTTCTGCAAGAGACAGAGTTGAACATAAGCAGTGAGTGAGCTGAGGTGGTTGGGGTAATAGGAGGGATGAGGCACAAAGATATTTTTCCTAAATATGCCTACCTTTATTACTGTGTGGTCCTTACAACAAAAATGAGTAGACAGACAATCTAAATAAAATAAGTCTTCTAGAGAAAAACAAATGAAAAGACAAAATTCAAGATTTTTTTTGGTAAAAAAATAGTTAAAGAGGGTTCTGAAGCTAGAATTAGCATAGTGATAGTTTTATT
>NW_012149119.1:677036-680428 GCF_000956105.1 Propithecus coquereli | reverse complement strand
AACTTATTCCTCTTAGCTAATTGAAATTTTATATCCTTCCACCAACAACTCCCCAACCTCCCCACCCCCTTGCTCCAAACACCCCAGCCCCTGGTAACCACATTCTCCTCTCTACTTCTATGAAATTAACTTTTTTAGATTCCACATATGAAGAGAGTGGATGTATTATTCTCACCACAAAAATAACTATGTGAGGTCATGCCTATGTTAATTCACTAGTTTCAGTCATTTCATAATGTATATATACTTCGAAACATCATATTGTACATGATAAATACATACAGTTTTATCTGTCAATTAAAAAATAAAAATACATTTTTACTAATTTAAAGTATATTCACTTATATGCTTTATATGTGATGAAAATTTTGTTTTTCATGTGCCTAAGAAGAGGCATGTTACAGATAGATAAACTGTGCTGTCTATTTAAACCCCCATCCCCTGTTCCCCCCAAACAGGGA
Source organism: Propithecus coquereli (assembly GCF_000956105.1). Taxonomy (NCBI): domain Eukaryota; kingdom Metazoa; phylum Chordata; class Mammalia; order Primates; family Indriidae; genus Propithecus; species Propithecus coquereli. The sequence goes on along the minus strand of NW_012149119.1, from coordinate 679,967 downwards.
CAAACCACTACTTCATGTTGTCCATTTTTTACTCGGAGTCTATATTTCTTTAGTTACCACTTTCTTTCTCTAACAAAGTAGTTTTTTTTTTTTTTTTTTTTTTTTACAAAAAAAAAACCGTTTTTGTCTTTCCCTTCTTAGAGGAAGTGCTATCTCCTTCCTGTGGAAAATACTAATATTTCCTCTACCTAAACTCTGCACCTGATTCTCTGAATTCTCAGAGACTGTAATTTATCAATTGCTGCCCTTGCTTCTATGTATTTCCCTTTCCATCTTTACAAACTCTCTGATGAATGAATAAATGAATGAATGACTCCTCTATGATTCAATTGCTGGTTTCTGAGATGCATAGCATGGTTAAGCTCTAACCATAGACTCTAACAGCTTGGGTTGGAGTCTGTTCCTAGATCTTACCCATGACAACAGCTTTGATTCCAATGTTCAATTAGCTTTTATGACAATGGACATGTTCTAACTTCTTAAGGTTTCAGTTTCCTTATCTAAAAAAGGGAATAATAGTAGAATTGTGTAAAAGTTATGAGGAATGTGATAATTCATGTAAAGTTCTTAACACAGTACCTGTTACACAGCAAATATTAATACCTAAAGGATATTAGCAATTATTAAATTGATTTTTCCTTGCTTTATGAATATGAAATATGATGATACCCTCCCCCAGAACCTTAAAGAATTTTTTTCCTCCCCAGTTTTCAGAGAAATGTCTTTCTTTCTCTATAGCTACTTTCAATGATATTCTCTCTAATCATCCGAGTTCTTTCCCACATACCAACACACAAATGCACATACTTGGAATACTATTCTCAACAAATTTATTGTCTTAAACAAGTTTCATCTCTAAGTCCTTAAACATTGCCTGAGACAAGAAAACAGAATTTCATTCTTGTATGTGTCTTTCTGTAGCTTTCTACAACGGTTTTTTCCCCTTATTCTCTGAAAGTATTTGTTTTTGAATAATAAAAGGAATGTAGCAATATACCTTCTCATCATAGATGCCTTTGTCATTTTAAAATATATAATAATTTCTTACAATATATTAGAGGTTAAGTTCATCCCTGACAGATGGTTATATCATGATGAGTGAAAAGCATTAGTAATTTAACATATTTAAGCTACCGTGGAAAATTAGCAACTTTGTGAAAATTGAAAAACTCATTTTCTAATGTGATTTAGGCAATGCTGCAAGGATTTTCATTAAATAATATAAAACAAATTAGAGGGATAGAAACAAAACTCAGAGCCAGCAAACAGAATCACATTAAAAGATGATTTGAACAATATTTTAACTATTTAAAGACTAAAATCTTTTAATCGTACTCTATAGTTTTAACGTCATAAAATGTTTCTTAATTCTTAGCTAAATAATTTGATATAGTTATTATAACTATTAGAATTTGACTGATGTATTTAGAAAATGATAACTGATACTAGATAGATTTTTAAAGTTTAACATAAAAGCAATTATGAGAAGGCTCAGTAGCATATTTCATGTACTGAATGTACAATAGTTTCTTCAGTTTTTTTATTGTATACAGTTTTTTCTTTCTAAACCTTCTTGTAGTAAGTGCTCATGTGCTGCTCTAAATGCACAAAGAAATGATTAGCAGACTAAATCAGATGCTTCATTTCAGAGTAAAGAATGCTTTAAATTTTAACATAACCATTACTGCAATTCTCAAGTGTAAAGCCTTTGTTTTATTTAATTTGGTTACTGTTTTTTTTCCTTGTGACTTAAAACCAATTTTCCTTTTCTCTTTTTCTTTTTTTATGTTTTTCTCTGCAGAAAGCTGACCTTGCAGTTGCTCCACTGGCTATTACCTATGTTCGAGAGAAGGTCATCGACTTTTCCAAGCCCTTTATGACACTTGGAATAAGTATTTTGTACCGCAAGCCCAATGGTACAAACCCAGGCGTCTTCTCCTTCCTGAATCCTCTCTCCCCTGATATCTGGATGTATATTCTGCTGGCTTACTTGGGTGTCAGTTGTGTGCTCTTTGTCATAGCCAGGTAACATGCTCACTTTTGTGATTTTTTTGGCAATTGTTACCTTCTTTATCTAACTAATAATTGTCAAAAGTCACAATCAATTTTACTTTTTCTGTTCTTTATTTCCCATGGGGTGCTGAAGAGTAATGAATTTTTAAGAGTCACATCCACTTCTTAAAATGTTATGCTGCCTTTTTGGGCAGAAAGCATGCTGGTTGTGTCAGTAAGCTATTAGTGTTGTAGGGTTTATTATTTTCTTGATCAAAATCTAAAAGCAGTCCAAATCACTATGGTAAAAGAATCATTGCCTGATTTTGAAGATTTCTGTCAAACCCAAACCAAAATAGCATGTTTTGCTAACTTGAATTAATAATTCAGTCATAAGTAAAGGCAAAGTAGTAAAATTTAAAAAGAGACTCTTTAAAAAGTAACCAAGGCTAATTTACAGTAAACATTCTATGCATAAAAAGATTATCATGGTTTTCTACTTTAAATTTGTCATTTTTTTCACAGAATAAACATCACTACAAAAAGTGCCTTATTGTCATTGACATGTAGAGTATATTTCAAGTCATAGGATCAGAAAATCAAATGTTTAATTGAAATATACATAGTTTTATATTATTATAATGGCCTTCAAAACCTATGATATAGCTTAATCTATGTTGATTTTGCTACTTTATTGTTACTCTTGGAGGTGAAAATTTGTTATCATTTTCATTTATGCTTACCTCACTCAAACTTTCAATGAATAGATCATTTCAATATAATTTATTTTCCTTTTACCTTAATTAAGAAGATTACAATTGTGCCTCGGGATTCAGAACTCTATTGTTACTCTAATAATATTGAGTCAAGCCATATATTCATTATATTCTTTGAATTTTTTTATTTTATCAAATATCCAAAAGATATTAGTAGCTCTGA
>NW_012149119.1:674621-676641 GCF_000956105.1 Propithecus coquereli | reverse complement strand
TGAAAATATGTATTGGAACCCTGAGGCCACATACCATTTCAAACTGTATGATAGAGCTTGTTAAAATTTTATTTGAAGTTTGAGGTTCTCCCCCCAGAAATGAGAATTTGGAGTTCAAAGTTCATAAACTTTTAGCTCCAGCTTTTTCATATCCTGTGAATATTAAACAGCCTTCTCATTTCTTACCATCTTTGTACCAATTATATATTTTTTTTAGTGACCAACACAGCTACCCTATTTTATATGTTTTCAGAGAAATTTAGTTCTAGAGTCATTCAGTGGCTAGAAAGCTCTTTAGTCAACCCACAGGCCACATAGAAAAATACATTATCCTAAGTATAGAAAAAGCCTTTCTTGATGTTTGCATGTACACCTGTTCCTTCTTAATCAAATTAACAAAAGTTCCCAGGAAGGATATAAATAAAGTCAAGAGGAAAGTGTCATGAGACAATTGTGTGAACATTAATCATGCTAAATTATATCTAACAGGAGTTTCCTGACGATCTTAAACACAAATTCTTAATTTATCTCAAATTTGTGTTAGAAATTTTAGATATTCCTAGTTTTTCAAGCCCAAATCTTTTTAAAATTAGATTTAAAGCAGATACTGAAACCTCTGGACTTTTTTCCAGCTTAAAAATACATTTACAAATAGAGGCAAGTGGTATACACATACACTTATCTAACTTTTCAAAATATCTCTGTAACTCTTACATTGGTAAAATATCATACATGCCATCTGTATAATTATGGTAACCTGGATTCATTTTACACACAAAAAATACACTCAGATTTGGGGGAAAAATAAATTTAAAAAAATACACCCAAGTCATCCTATTTGAGAACATAAAGTCAACTCTTATACAATTTTTTAGTGCCTTTAAATTTTGGAATATTATATTTTGTCAATAGTTATCAAGTGAATAGATTTGAAAATGGTCCTATTTCAGCTTCTTATTCAACAATGTAAAAACAAACTGATACTGAAAAAAATTAAGTATAAAATATTTACTTATTAAATAATAGTGTTAGATAAACAATATTGAGTAATAAAAATATTAGAGATTCTTGGTAACATAACACATAAGAATAAATATTTTACACATTTTCTCAGAATATTTTGTTCAATTCTCAATATTAGAATAATCTTGCTTAACAAATTCCCAAATTTGAAAAAAATAAATACTGAAAACTCAGATTAAAAGAAAAATCTCTGAATACACTCAATTTAAATTTTAAACTGAAAATCCCAAATAAAATGAATTTGTATAATTAAAATCTACTCTGACATAGTATTGAACTCTTGCTCCTTTGCAAAGGCAAATAAAATGTCCAAGTTTCAGTCATAGAACTTAATTTTTTTTCTAATTTAAATAGAATCAAAATATTTGTTAGAATTTAAAATACATTTATTTAATGCCACATTTGGCATTTTTATTTTACTTATCAATACAAATTATGTCTTATGTCATATAAAGATCACTGATGAACTGACATCATTGTTGATGTCAAAGTAAAAATGGTGTATATTTATATTCTCTATCTCCATAACAATTACAGAAAAGAAAGAAAAATTATGTTTTTAAAAGATTCTTAGAGATGTGTTTCATTTTCATTGAAAATCACAGAAACAAAGGTCTAAAATAACTATGACTTCAGTAACAGAATTCATATTTATTACTTATTGGAAGTTATATTGAATTTTACAGAATTGTGTAATACCTACTTAAGAATGAAAACAGTTCATCTCAAAACTAAAATATAATTAATGATTTAAGTATTGTCAAAATTTTTAATTTTTATTATTTTTCCTTTTGTTTTGGTCATTTTCTGATATTGTTCTTGTCATTATTGTTACAATTATTATTCTATTATCTTTCTAGCTACCAAGCTGTATGCATCTTCAATTTGTTTTCTATTTCTACTTTAGATTAATCACTACATTAAGCACTCACTCAATTAGTCAAATATTTTCTGAGCCTCTAGTAAGCACTGATAATTAGAGTACCGTAAAATATTA
>NW_012149119.1:642889-674130 GCF_000956105.1 Propithecus coquereli | reverse complement strand
AACAAATGTTTTTAATGTATTTAACTGATATTAAGAAAGAGATATATACTAGGTCTTTTTGTATTGGTATGGTTTTATATTTTATGATTTTTTGCAAACAGTTGTATTATTATTTATAGCATAATGACATAACCAGCATGCTTATCTGAATTAGGTGAGAACTCTTATTTAAGAGTAAAGATGATCTGGGTTAGTGCATTCTAGACACAGAATGACCTGGTCCCAAGTGTTCTAGCAATAGCTTTTGGCTGACAGAGGGTTAGGAAGAAATCTTGTCCATGATGGGCTTGTAATTAGTCATATTTGTCCCTGAATTTTTCCCTTCTCTTTCTTTCTCTTTTTCTTTGGTGTAGGTATGTTATTATGGAGATGGCAGTCATATAAAAAAATCTGGTTAGGGCATCCACCCCTTATACTGATAATAAGATATAATTTTCACCTTGCTTCAAATATTTCTTTAATTAAACAAAAGATACTATTGATACAACAGATACTATTTATAAAATGAGTCAATTTAAGTTTCCATGTATGTGTTAGGGTTTTTTTCTTTTAATCATAGATATCTCCAAGACAACTGAGCTGTTTTGAGATGCAGCGTGTAAATCTTGGTGTAGGGTTTTTAGTAGTTTAATGTACAGAGATGAATAACTGAGGACCAAACTTAAAATTAGGAAATAATGGTATACACATGTCCCTCCAACAGGATTGATGTAACCTTAACTATTATTCACTAAGCTTATAAGAATATTGCATATTTTATTCTGATATTGGTATTTTACAATTGAATACAAGTATATTTTGAAGAAGAAAAAATAATATTATACTAAATTTTGTAATAAGAATACTATTATACAAACATTTCTTAGGCTACTTAAATGAAAAATATGAATATGGTCAACTGTAGAAAAAAGGATAAAGGAAGCCAAACAATATTAACTCACCTGGACTTCTTGGTTAGAATAACAAAACAAAGAATATTCAGTGTGTTAGATACATACCATTCATTTTTCTAAGTTAAAAAGAATATAGGAATTTCTTGTGTGTTTTTTGTTTAATTGCCTTGTATGATTTTTAGAATGTTAGAACATCACCTATCTTATTAGTGGATTAGGCAGCAGAAGATGGTCTCCCTAGAATCTGTTCAATGGTTTATTGTGACAGTGACCACCAGGATTATCTTGACATATGTTTTGGCTCTAACATGGTCTGTGGTCACAAGATGACAAGGCTATTGTCTTACTGAGAGTCCTTATACTTTAAAAAGTATTATGTGTTTCTCCTGGTGCTCAAAGGTAAAGATGTTCTAAAATAATGTTTTTAATGGTTTAACTCACTTTAGAAAACCATATCCAAAGTACTTGCATTAACAGCTTTGATCTTAGCTCCTCACTAGTATGCTATAGCTTTTATATTGCTGTCACAGTCATGGGTGACATTTAGTGTATACTGAAGGGCAACAATGAATTATGCACTTAAAACTGGGTAACTATTTTGGTGGGATGTTCGATGTTAAACTAATTTGTTGTCAAAAAGACTATTGTCACATTTTAAAATGAAATGCCAACTTTGTTGTGTGCCTTTGCCACCAACTTGCCAATGGTTTCATACTCAGAAAACCATTCAATTTCACCTTTCCATAATATAATTTTAGATATATTTTACTTTTTTTTTAATGCCATACTTTTTACTGAAGTAAATTGCAGGGAAACCCATTTGTTATTTCTCTTCCCATTAAGCAATTTTCTTAAAATTTATTGAAAATTTGGTTTTAAGTAAGTTTTGTTCTACTAATATACCTGTCAAACACCTGAAAATGATTGTTAAAATTGATTATATATTAACAAATATGTAAATTAAGGACCTAAACACCAATATTGATTAAAATTAGATGTACTTTGAAACTAAGAACTAAAATGTTTCCATAAGAAATGAGGCTACTTCTACATTAAACATTTTTTTCTTCTTATTTGGTAAACCCATTATAAATAAAGTACCTCTTTATTTTTAGTGGTTCCAATAATGTTCATGATTATAAAATATTCATGGAGTCACCAACCCCCCCAAAATACTTGTGTCGTTTGTGGAACCCAACCATTGAAACTAAATTGACTTCCTTTCAGCTGTGGTAAATATGGTATATAAGTAATTGAAGCAGTTGAGATCTTGATTGAAATTATCTGAGACAAAGAAGAGAATCTAATCGTCAGAGGAGAAATTAAGATATTTTCCAACTCTCCATTTTATAGTTATGCTAGACATTTACAAGAATAAAGGATTTGAGAAAAAACGAAGTAAGACAAAGGCAAATTAAAATTAAAGTGCTTTTTCTATAATTTTCTGTTGTCAAATACTTGTTGACATTTTCTTTTAAGGATAATTGTGCTCGAGTATCTTTTAGAAGTTTCTATGTCTTTATCTAAATTATTTTTCCCATATACATGATTTTTTTATTGATTGTTAGGCCCATATAAATATAAATGCACCAGCAGAAGTTTGATAGCCCATTTTTATATCTCAAATTCTATGGATAAATTATTAGCTTCTGTGTCTTTCCTTGCCTCCATCACCAGAATTGAATTCAAAGGCTCCTGGAAGCAAAAAGGCTGCCTCTCTCTCTAGTCATTGTAAGCGTGTCCACTCCATAAATATTTTGGCAAACGAACTTTTGAGATCTATGGTCATCCTATGATGATTTGTTTCCATTTAGAAGTTCTACAATGACTAGCTTAATGAATCACAGAAACTAATTATAATAATTTACAATGTATAGGATGACATTAAGAAACTGAAGAGCCAGGCAATGGTGTCTCGTGCCTGTAACATCAGCACTTTGGGAGGCTGAGACAGGAGGATTACTTGAGGCCAGGTTCAAGATCGGTCTGGATAAAATAGCAAGATCCCATCTCTACAAATTAAGGGGGGGGGGGGAAGAAAGAAAGAAAGAAACTCAAGGATGCTAAAATCTTTAAGTTCAATGCTTATTAAATTGTATATTTGCTACCAAAAAATGGCACCTTTGTTCTTAATGAGTACTTTATGGAAGATGTAGTTATGTTTTATACACACACACGTGAGTGTGTGCACACATGCACATATATCTTCTGATAAGAAACAGCACCCTTATAAAAATTGATTTTAAGATGTAGTGGCTACTGTGGCAATTTCCACCAATGTTACACATTTTTTGTTAGCTAATTCAAGCTGAGAAGCTAATAGGGCAAGACCAATACTGCCAATGGCTTGTCTCTTGATTTTCTGACTTTTTATATATTCTTTTTCCTTTTCTTTTTTTTAGAATATTAAAAAAATTATTTGATGTGTCTTTTAAGAATAGACAAGAGAAGGAAAACCAAGCATTCCTCACCAAGTGATTGCGCTTATTCTTTCATGTTTTGCAGTTTCTAGGTAGCTACATTTTCCATACCTGCAGAGTATTATAAATGTTTGTAAATAGCCATCTCACCCATCTGGTTTGTTTGTGATAATTCTCAAAATAAAACCACACTTCTACAGCCACTGGAAAAATAGTCCCCTTGGACTTGTTGGGAGGTTTCTCAGTAAACTTAAAAAAGGTCTTCTCAGATGGAAATTATCCTAGGAAAGTCAGTGGCTTTTTTTCTTTGATGGCGTTCTTTATGAACTATGTTAGTCTGCAATGTCTAGTTAAGAGAGACCAAAGGTTTTATGCAAACATGTACCTTGAAACAGTAGTGTCTGTGCACGAAGCCAGTGAAACAAATGTAATGAGGAAATAAGGAAATATTCACTACTTTTTTTCCCTTTCTCTATGTCTTTGTACAATGATCAAGAGTACTGTGCTCATAAAAAGGCAATCGTCTTAAGAAATGTAGAGAAATAGGTCCTTTTTTTTTTTTAATGGCAAACATGACACCTAAATTAGTAACATTTTTACTTGAATAAATTTGTCCTTTTGTTGTAGATTCTTTGGTGTAAGAATTCTTGTGTAAGATTGATGTTTCCTTGTATAGGCTTATACTGGAGTGATGGATCAAGTGGGGGAAACTCTAAGAGAGAAAAGAAAGAAAACATATATATATATATATATATATATATATATATATATAGCATGTCAACAATAGGCAGGTTATATTTGCGAACCATATAGAGATTAATTTAAGCAACTGTGGTTTTTTATGATTCGATTTAAGGAATGAATACATATACCTCAGTTTACAACCCCTTCTCCCACCACAAGGGAGGTTAGTGTTGTTTTCTCTTAGTTTAATGCCATTGTTGTTACACCTTTTTAACTGTAGTTTATTATGGGTAGGAAGTTTGTTCTAAAGAAAAGAAACAAACTTAGAAAAAAACATAAAACACATTTAGAAAAGGAACTTGTATCACTTGGTCCTTTTCGATTATCATCTTAAATTTACCTTTTACTTTTTCTTTCTAAGATTATAAAATAACAGACCTTGGCTATTTTCGTTATTTTTAAAAAATGCTCTATTAAATCTTTTAACTACATGATAACAGTACATTATTTTACAGCAAGAGGTAATTCCTTGAGAAACTGCTTAATTAGCTACATTTAAGAAGTGTGTCTTTCTCTTTAGTCAGCAAATAAAAAAGTTTAAAAACTATTTCCAGTGAGTTGGGCACCTAAACTGGTGACATTAGCAAGGCACATGTGCAGATTTGACTTATAGACCTCTTCTCTGGAAATGCTAACTCCTTTTTCCCTGAGATATAATAGAAGCATGTAGTGAAAGAATAGAATCACATTGTGAGTTTTTCTGTAGATTCAGATAATATTGGTATTGTTTAGATTTTTTTTATAATTCATGAATGTGAAATAAATATCAATATTAAATGCAAATGTATAGATGAAATTTTATGGTTAATTTACGACTTCGTTTTTTTCGTAGTAAGTAAAATAATGCACTCTATCCAAATAATTAATGAGTAGGAGATATGGTGTCATCAACCAGTGTAACTTCATTCATTAGAGCATGTCACAACACCTTAATTGCTATAATTTTTTACATTCCATTACATAATTACATCATTCAAGTTAAACTGTTTTCATATCAATCCTGTTGGGTATGCATATTTAGAAAGAGAGACATTTTTTTCCTAAGGAAATATATCATGGTTCTTTTAAATAGCAATAGAAATTTCAATATACTTTGATAGAAAAAGTTTGATTGCATCTATTCTGTATAGATTAAACAGAATTAGTAAAAATATTATCAACGTAAACTCATTTCTATTGATCTTTGATACTTATAGTTTTAAATATTTCTAGTTAATCCTTGTATAACCAATGACACTATGAATAAATTTATCTGTTAGAAATTTGTTGATTTTATATTTATTTTTGAAATTTTGTTTGGAAGCCCAGAAATTAACAGAAATTAATAGAATATAAGTCTTTCCTTATGGCAAAAATCCTTATTAATGAAGTCATTATACACATCTGGATTTTAAGACTATAGTGATGCTTTCTATTCTATTTAATGTATGTCGGTTGAAATGGACTTAGTTCCAATACTTTCTAACTTATAAAGAGGGCGATTTTCCTTTTTTGCCAGCTTAGATATAACATAGTTTCCTGATATTCTTTATGAGAGATGTTTAATCCTAAATTAATGATTTTAAAACATTCCCCATTCTCATGCGCTCCTGACTATACCTGAGATGATAAAATGAGGTGAATGAATTCACAACAAATTTTCCTATTAAGTGGATGGACTTGATATTTGAAGCAAAGGTGAAATTGTAGGTTTTGAATGTTACTGGCATGATAAACATTATAAACAGAATAGGGCTACAACTGTCATCTAAGTTGGTTCAGAATATGCACCTGAATATTATTTTAACATAATAAAATTAGGTAAGTGTTTCCCTGCTTCCCTTATTATTATTGGTATTGAGAATGGGGGGTGCTGGGAGGTGTATTTCAATGTAAGGTTAGCAATTCACTAGACTGAAGATATGTTTTGGAAACTGATAATAATGAAGTGATTTTTACTAAAAAAAAAAAAATAACCCTTGGAAATAGTGAAACTTTTGCTTGTAAATGGAGATGCAAAAATGAGATTCACACTCAGGGAAATATATGTTGATTTCAAAATGTTTATATTACTACATTGATTTTCAGTTAGGGTTTCAATTTTTTTAAATTAGGAAGATATTACAAATAATGTTTTAAATCTTCCACCTGTCAAGAACTAAAAAATATTTATTTTCATAGTTCTTAATTTGGATATTTTAGTTGAAGACAAAATTAATGAATTATTTCCAAACATACTTCAGTTATTTTAGGTACTAAACTCTATAAAGAGTTCATACATATAATTTTTAATATTTTATTGATTTGTTTGATAGAATAGAGTGTCTGTATTTTCAAAAGACATTTTCAACCTTTTTAGTTTGAAAAATAGCCCAAAAGTTACTTAAATTTACCTATAAATTTTATAGGTAATATTTCTAACTAAAAACACATTATATGCCTTGCATATTTATGGTAGCTGAAGTTTACTATAATCCTTATAATCACATATTAGTTAAATCAATTTAAATTTTAGAAAATCAAATGCTGCCTTTCTAATGCTAGTTTCATATTCTTGTTGATAACACCATTTACTTATTGGGTGTCCAATTTTTAAATAGAAGCACAGTTTGTTTCATTTTTACTATTTGAAACCACATGGCCTTCTGACTGATCTGAGGACAGTCTGCCTTAGCCTTTTAATTCTATAGTTTGCTACTTTTCAAATCCTTAGCAAGTGTATATTGCAGACTAAACACTTGCTTCTGACTTGTAATTTTAAGAGAGAATTCTTTCAAATGTTAATTATGCTTATAGTTCTTTTAATATAACTACGATTTAATGTTTGGTACTTCACTTGGAAATGCCTATATTGGTAAGAATTTATAGTATAAACTTATGTTTTTCTTATGCAACACTGATGTGTGAATCATTTTCTTTATTATTCTCAATTTAAAGCCACTCTTAATTTAATTCGGTTGGGCAATTGGGTGTTTTAGAAAAAAATGGTATTGGTAGCCATCTACTGATACAAAATAATAGCCATTGTATAATTTTAAAAAATAGATTTTAGTTATAAGCATAAAATTGCCTATTTTCTTTTACTTTGACATTTGTAAAATTGCCTGAATTTTATGGCAATGAATAGTAGGACTTTACTCCAGAAATCTTAAAATGATCAATAAATGATTATAATAATAATTTTTAATCCCATAATTGAGATTTTAATCCCAAATCTAATAGCAAATAATCTCATAACAATAAAAAATCTCATATTAAATAATTTAAGTAAATGGCAGTACACCGTTATGACTTTATTTTATTTAAATAATATTTCTTAGGATAAGAATAGGTCATAAGAATCTGTAACTAGCTTATTTGTGAAATAAGTTTCCTATTTCAAATTTAAATTTTAAATGGGAGTCAGAAGGAAGTCATAAATTTTAAAGATGCTCATTATTTATTGTTTTTAGTTATTCATTTATAGCCTAAATCATGTTGATTTTTCTTTAAGATTATATGTTTAAGAAAAATTAATCATAATTCATATTTGTTTTCATTAATATATCACAAATCAGTGGAGCTGACCATTGTTGCCATTTCATTAAGCCCTTTCAATCCATCCTAATCCATTAAATAATATGTTCAATGGCATATTATTATGACATTCATGTACAGATAATCATTGTACTTCACTTTTTAGGTCCGGTGACTTTCTGGTGCTAAAACTACCAATTAAACAGTATGAAGGTTAATTAAAGAATAATATTTAAAGTTGGTATAAAATTTAACATAAATAATGTGTATTGCTTATTGATATGATGACCATTGTTTAATAACTGGCTATGGCAGTGAAAGAGGCTTTGGTTTGTAGCATTTGCTAATTTTCATGGTTTAAATATTCCCACTATGGCCAATATCAAGCTACCAATGGAGTTGTCACTGAATGCAGAATTGGGGAGATATTAATAGATGTAAAACTGTTTCTGGCAAGGCAGGATGAACAGGCTCCAGCATATGACTGATATATAACAGGTTCAAGAGAAGGGAAAAGCAAATAGATAATAAAAGTGAATAGCAGATAGTCCAGGTGGAATGTGTTGATATACTGATGTGCAGAATATATGAAGAAGGGTATGTGGAAAATAATGGTAAGGATGTAGAGCCTTGCAAGCAAAGGTAAAGAGTTGAGTTTTTATTTAAAAACATCAAGCCTCTGCCAGGACGGTGGCTCACGCCTGTAATCCTAGCTCTCTGGGAGGCCGAGGCGGGCGGATTGTTTGAGCTCAGGAGTTCGAAACCAGCCTGAGCAAGAGCGAGACACCATCTCTACTAAAAATAGAAAGAAATTAATTGGACAACTAAAAATACATAGAAAAAATTAGCCGGGCATGGTGGCGCATGCCTGTAGTCCCAGCTACTCGGGAGGCTGAGGCAGAAGGATTGCTTGAGCCCAGGAGTTTGAGGTTGCTGTGAGCTAGGCTGATGCCACGGCACTCTAGCCCGGGCAACACAGTGAGACTCTGTCTAAAAAAAAAAAAAAAAAAAAAAAAATTAAACCTCTATAGTAATTCTTACGTTAAAGTAAATGCCAATTTATCCTCTTGTTCCTGAAAGTAATCTATTACCTAAACAATTAGCATAACATTTTAAAATGAATTACACATGAAAATATCTATGGAAAAGATAAAATACACCAGGAAAACTTTAGTAATGTGATTATCTCGGGAAATGAGTCATTATGGGTATTGATATTTTCTGAATTACTGAGTTTTTAATCACTAAATTATAAAAAATTAACTCTTTACGTGGAAAATGTTTAACCATCATATAGTCTTTTCTGCTTATAATTTTTAACTGAAAATTCTAAAAGCAATAAAACTTTCTAAGTTCACTTAGTAACAATATTATAAACATGAATTATTGTCCTCTGAAAGTCCAGTAATAGATTCAGAGCCTATACTAGTAGGAATAGGTTCACTTATGGGTAATAGGAAACTTGACAAAACATTTGCTGAAATAAATAGAGGATGATTGTTCTCACAGTCTTAGATTAGACAGAGCAAAATTGAAACAGTTGTTGAAAGATAATATCAAGGAACCTGGCACCTTCTACCTACCCGCTGCATCATTCTTAGAGTGAGACTTTCATTCTCATGGTTACAAGATGTCCACTGCAACACAAGGTATCCTTATATCTATATCTCAAGCCAGGAAGAAGAGCAAAAGATAAAATCATTGCCTTTTTCTTCAGAAAGAAAATGCTTCCTCTCTATATATCTTATTGGCTAGAATAATTTTATTTGGATAGCCCTAGCTTCAAGAGAGGCTGCAGAAGTGACTTTCTTTTATCTGAGTGCACTGCCACTCCAATTCTTTTGTAAGTAAGAAAAATTATATTATTGGATATGTAATTGGCAGTGGCTACTACAGGGATTTATTGAATTGTGAAGTAATGTTTCACCATATGTGCAATAGTCTCACATTTTTTATTTCATGTGTCCATTTACAAATTTTTAGTTTTCTTTTTTGTTACAAATTGTCTGAATTTTTGTCTCTAAGCAGCTTGGCTACTCCCTTCTTGTTTGTTATTTTAAACCATCATTGTCTTTAAAACAAACTAATGAAACTTTTTAAAAAAATGTAGGAAAAGCAAGTGCAAATATTTCAAATTTTAGAGGTCTACTATATTTTCTTTCTGATTCTGCTTATATTCTTGAGATACAATTTACCAAACTAGTTTTGTGTGTTTGAGAAGCATGAATTGTTGCTCTAGTATCCTAAATGATGTTATCAATATATAAATTTTTAATGCTGTAGAAAATAACTCTGATTTATTTTTTATAACACTCAAATGCATGAGTGTTTTCTACAGCTTTTCTAAAGCCTTAAAGTTGGAGCAAAAAAAGTTGCTAAATATGATACCCTCCATAATGCTTATACAATATAAATGTACTTCACCATATCGTAAGACACCTTTAACAAAATATCAGATGCTGAACTGACCTCTATAATCAAATAAAGTCAGGAGAACTATGTACTAGAGTCTCGTCTTGGGTATTCACTATTAACAAATTAAAGGCTCTGAAAAGTCTTGCCATAAAGAAATATGATTAAGTTTAACTCATGTGTAAATTAAAATTTAATTTTGGAAATTAAAAATTTTAATTCACTTTAAAAACATCTGATCTTAGGATAACCTGTTATTACTTATTTGTGAACTTGGTTAGAAAATCAAGTTTTGCTATTAAGTTATCAGAAAATAGCCCATTGAATATTTAGAAAAATATTTTTCTAGATGCATTAATATTTATAAAACAATTAGAAATTGAAAAAAAAAAAAACCCAACTAGCAAATAAGCTCTCTTTTTTATACTGTCAAATTATGGTTTGGAAGCAAGCGTATGATTTAAATAAATTTTAGTTTTATGAACATTATTACCTTTTGCATTAAAGGAGGAAATATTTTACAAAAGAGTTGGTAATTTCTTTTGTGTTTATTGCAAGAATGAAATTAGTTATCTATTTTTTATAAATGAGGTAGATGGATTATGTGGATTTTAATTTGATCCACAATTTCGAAGCCACATATTTTTAAGGTTATAATCTTTTCTATTAGAGTCTGATTCGTCTAGCTTATGACAAACACTGTATAAATAGGCCAGGAACAAGGTCACTGTATTTTAAATCTCATTTACATATTAGACAACATAAATGATAATTATTAGTATTCTACTTCTCCCGGATTACGTATACCATAAGTGCAAAAAGCCAGAAGATAAGTAGCAAATCCAGCACACGTTTGAGACTAGAGTGTCTAAAACTCGACTATAATGACATTAAAATGGCATGTCTAGGGACAACTAGCAATTTTTATCTATATGCTTCTAGTTTGCTCATCTTGAGCAGGTTGGACAGGTAGCAATTTTGAATGGCTCATCTTAAAATCAATGCAATTTTCAAAAGATTATACAATACATCCTGCAAGGAATTCACTCAATTTAGTCTTTTGTTTGCATCCATATGACTCCTCTTTTACAATCTCATTTATAGTTAATGGAAAGTGTTGTAGTGTAGGTCTTAGATTAGTTCAAATAAATATGTTGCTAGATAAAAATTTCATAAATGGCAGTTACTCTTTCCCAGATTTGACAAAGTGTTGTTTGTTTCTTAAAATCAATGAATGTACATTATTAGTTTATAATCATAAAATAGTATGTATCCAAAATATTAAGGCTGTTATCATAATTTATACCTAGATTGAGATTGTATAAATTCATTTTGGGTTCTTAACATTAATACATCATTTTTTCATTTAGTGATCTTTGCATCATCTGAAAATTATTACATCTATGAATCATCTATTATCTATTTCTATCCATTTATTCATCAACTTATCAATGATTATTAGAATATAAATCACAATGTGCAAAATTTATTGTCTTATGTCTTTCCCATTCATTATTTCTGATATATATTTGAGATAATCTATTAGTCACTCTACCTAAATTATTTCAGAAATAAAAAAATGGAACTTTTATTATCAAGTTTGATTAAATGAAAAAGTATTACATATGGCAATGAAAGTTTTGTGGATGAATATTTTGAATGATAAAAGTGATTTTAACTACAGAATAAAGTAATGAAAGACAATAGTTTGATTTTCTTAACTCAAATATTAAAACACATTTAGAAATATTTTTATGTAATAAAATATATACCAAATATTATTTCAAAAATTCAGTTTGTTGCAAGAAGCTACAATTTTTCTTTTCATTTTTTACCCAAGCATTTTAAAGGACTTTTGTATGAAAGGCTTTCTTTCAAATCCTTTAACTCTTGAATTTTCACCATAAAGCAAGATCTTGTGCATGAGTATGTGTATAAGTGTGTGTGTATGTATGTTTAACCTTAGAATAAAGACAATAAACTCCAGAGACTTAAAACCATTTACTTTCAAATTATTGAGTGCCCACTCTAAGAAATGTGGAGAAATACAAACTTACTGTGTGTTCAGTCTAAATGGAGAGATTTAAAATTTAATATTGGAAAAGAACAAATATATATGGCAAGGCATCAGACACTAATAAATTAGTCCATCTACAGACAGCACTCTAAAAAGCATAAAGTGTGAAGAATTCCAACAAAAGCAAAAAATCCGCAAAACAAGCACAAAGAAGTTAGAAAGAACAATTGGCATTTCAATGCCGAGCATTGCCTGCAGAACATGTCATCCTGATGATATGTTTGTCTATAATGCATCTAAAAACTATATGCCAGACTGCAACAAACAGCAATTCCATTTGTACTTTCTGTCTCTATGAACCACCTGTTACCTACTTGAGATTTGATGTACTGACCTAATAAAGATTGGTCCATACTAGGATGTGGTAGCACAGCAAACAACAAATTGCTTTTGGTTGCTGTTTTTTCTGCCTTTATTATTTTACGCATTTATTGAATAGTTATCAGGTTGTGAACAAAGGCACAAAGCATAATGAACAAAGCAATAAAATAAGTCCTAAGAAAGTCCTAAGAAAGATTAACAGATTACCAGAGATTTGCAGTATAAACATAATGAAGTTGCTGAATGTAATTCTTAAAATCATCTGGATATATTTTGAAATTAGAGGTATAAATAAGTGTGCAACTATATAAAATTTTAAAGAATACAAATCAGATATATAATATTTAAATAAGACATAGGGACATAGCTATGTTATTTTTTAATACAAAGTCTTAAGTTCTTGCAAAACTTTTTAATAGGCCAAACTAAATTAGTGGAATAATAGGAATGGTCTGTAAACATCATTTAAATGCATTAAGACATTTAGAAAAAGTGAATTTTATGTTTAATAATAATAAAAGTGCATATACCATTTTAAATAAAATAATATCCTACAGATTTCTAGGATCCTGTCTGATTTAAAAAAAAAAAAGAAGTTTAACATACAATCAATGGAGCCTCATGCCATAAATGAAGAAACTGAAGTCTAATGAAATAAAGCGACCTGACAAAGGTCCATATTTAATCATAAAACTGGAGTCAGAAGGGTTAACAGCACACAGTGCACCACAGCATGAAGGCAAAATTTAGCCACCATTGGTAGAACACTTTCACAATTATAAGCACAGCTTAAAGCTTAAAGTCGTGAACTTGCAGAACTGTATCACTCAGCTAACAATGTGTATTTCAACTTTTAAAAGGAATTCATTTCTTAATAATATTTAATGATATTTTAGACATTGGTTTATTACATTTTAATCTTTTTTCTTCTCCTTCCCCTAGAAGCTTTTAAAATGTTTTTAATCTTTAAAATATGATGGTAGCATATCTTAGAGCTCTATTGGGTACATAGAATTAAACAATAGGCTAAACTATTTTCACAGTTTTTCACTTAGTCCCTCATTTATTTTTAGGCCATTAAATATATTCTAATATAGTACACATCCTTTCAGTGTTTTCAGGATCATTTGAATTTTTCTTCCCTCCTTCCCCTTTCTTCTTCTTCCTTCTTCATCTTCTATTTAGTATGGAGTGTATATTTCTGAATTTCTCCTCTCTTTCTCTTCTCCCTAACTCCCAGTCATTAATAGGTGTTTTTCAGCAAGATTTGGCCAGTTTTTCTCAGTTATTCATTGTATTGTCCAAAACGTTGTTTGGTATATTCTTAAGTTAGAATCCTCTGACAATTTCATTTATTGTATTGTCTTTGGTTGTTTTAAAATATAAATAAAAATATGAAGCTAGACAAGGTTCAATAAGAAATCTTTGTGTCATCTTAATATGTACAGCTTCTTACAGTATTTATTAAATTTTCTCTTTATTATCCTTCTTGTAGCTTTGGGGACATGTAAATGTCCATTTCTAAGCTAATTTGAATGAGATTAGATTTTGTTTCATTCAATTTACCTATTCCTTGATTATCATATCTTTTCAGCACAATCGAGTATGATTTAAGTAAGTATACTTACCTATTATGTTACATTTATGTGAAAATTTCAGGAACTACAAGTTAATGTGACCATAGGAGAGGTCGGAGGAGGAGAAAGAGAGAAAATAGGACTTAGGAGAAACAGTATATAATTATATAAAATTATGTAAACTAATTTATTAAATTTATTATCTTTCAATTAATAAATTTGCAATGTATATTATGTTTAACAAGTGAGTATGATATTCCAGTAAAAGTATTTCTATGAAAAGACAAAAATGAGATGAATAATAAAAATAAAAATATAATGTTCACAGAAAGTAACAGATACAGACAATTTAAGGTAAATTAAACAAAACAATCACATTCACAGCATTATAAAATTCTTTTGAAATGACAAATTGCTTTTATGTTATTCTCTTTATTTATCTATAAGAAAATTGAGGCATTGAGTAGTTGAAAGACTTATTAGAAGTCACATAGTTAAAAACAGAGTTTTCAAATATAGTATAAAAATTATTCTCTTCAAAAAAGTGATGATAAATAATGTTTGAAATTGTTAGTAAAACAAAACTTAAAGTAAGAAAGTGTATATTAAATAACTATTATTAAATAACTAGCAGGCGGTACACAGGGGACAAAGCATCATTAATAAAAAGGATTAAATCATTGGCCCTGTCATCAATGTAGAAGAGAGTTTGATGACAAATATTTTGAAAGGTTCTATTGAAGTACCCCAGATTAGAGAATGACTTTTAATAAACATGATTATTATGATAATGTCCTGGAAATCTCTACAAAGAGGGGCAAGAAGGAATAATTTAATCGCCTTTAACACAAACTAAGGGTTTCAGAGTGGAGTGGAAAATTTTTGGATGCTGAAGGAAGAAAATAGTTTTGTTTCTTTAAAATAAGATCATTTGGGATTTAGGAAAAAAAAGTATCTACTGCTAGAAGTAGTCGGAAAAGTCTATTTGTTTAGTGGAGCAGATAGTCAAGCTTGAGAAGAAAAATATTTTGAGAAATTAAAGAGCTGATAGCTCACAGAATGAACAGACACAGATGGACTTCTTGGCCTTCATTCATGAGCACATTTCCTATTTTATTGGCTTGGGATAAGTAAAGCTATTTAAATGAATCAAAAATGCAGAAGAAAAATGTATCTTTGGAATATGTATAAAGCATGTTCATTGCATTTTTGAAAAAATAATAATGTGTGTATGTGTGTATATGTGTGTGTATATATGTAAAATACACATACACACAGAATACCATATGTAGAGAAACATAAAAAAGACATGCATATGTATATATACATTGTCATTAACCAAAAGTCAAAAACAATTATTAATTTCATTAAGAAATTATGCAATTCTATGACCGGTCTGAGTGCAGTGGTGTTTACAACTAATTGATCACAACCAGTTACGGATTTCTTTGTTACTTGTTCACTGCCACTGCTTTATTTAGCTAGCCCAAAAAAATGAGTAAATAATAATAATAATAATGAAAACAATGGAATTCTTAACGATTGCATTTGTTAAGAAATATTAATAAACAATTATTTCTTAAGTACATAAACCTAATATAAATAATCACCATCAGAAATAAAACCCTGATAAAATGAAAATGTTTAGAGTTTTGAGAACACACAAATTGATATAAATGTTGTATAAATGCTTTAATAATTATTTTAAAAAGTATATATTCTTAAAACTTTATGTGCTGTTATAGAATTTGAACACTAAACAGAATCAATTAAATTGTTCTTAATATTTTATAAAGAAGGAGAAAGAAACATTTAGTGAATATTACAAATGGTATATTTTTCTACACTAAAAAACAAGAGAATGTGTAATTATAATGCAATACATAAACATACGGTATATGCCAAATAGTTTAGAGTCATTCTTTGCACTCAGAATTACTTTTTGCAAGTTAAAATACTGTGAATATATAGTCAGCTCATTACTATTGATACATATCATTCTATTTTGTTTTCAAAGGCCATGCGATTAGGGAATTTGATTTGTTAAAAAATGGTATAATTTAGAAAATGTTATCCTTTTTACGTAAAATTTTTAGCTTGATTCTAAAGTTTTTTATCTGATGTAGAAGGAAATAATATAAATGAATATAATTTCATAGCTTAAAGTGATTAGCAGAAAATTTATATCTCAATTTTAAATTTGAGTCAATAATTACTAATCTACTATTACTATATTCTACTATTACTACTTGTCTACTAATCTACTTCGGTCTCATAAAACTGCAACTATTTGAATCTTCTACTTTTCTACATTTTATGTTAATCTAAATAAATATTAGATAATTATTCAAAATTTCTTTATAATTTCTCTATAAATTTATCTGTCATGAATTTCAGTTTATTGGGGCTGATGGACTAAAATGAAAATTCTGAAATGATTTACATGCCTTTAAAAGTATAAAATGTTTCTTTAAATATATACTTTCTTGGTTAAAAATATCTGTACTCCATTTTGATTCCTGATCCTAAATTTCCAATCCAACCTACACAATTTGGCAAATTCAAGCTGTTTTCTTTGCCAAGGAAAGAAAACATATATATGATAAGCCAAATATCACATATAGCATAATTGGCCACAGAGTCAGTGTTGAACTTATACAACAGCTATCTAATTATATATGGTTGTATTTTCTGTAATATATTTCTAAGGACAAACACAGCATCGATAAAGATGCAGACAAAAATAATGCAGTAGAATTAAGATAAACATTGAGGTATGGAAATAGACATGGGTAGTTATTCTCTGATAGCACAGTTGTAAAAAAGAGGTTTTAGAGAACAAGGCTGGACAATTCTGTTTTTAAATTTAAGGAAATGTTTGAGGCATTATTTGGCCCAAACAAAATATATCTATAATCTGGTTTTGTCCCTTCTGCTTAATAGATCATAAAAAATCATTAAAGAAATTGCATGTTCATATTTTGAATAGACTAGAAAAATTGTAGAAACCCATATGTGACCTATGAATCAACTTACCTTGCTATAAATTCTAAAATGGGAAGCAAGCTTTGGCGAGTGGGTAGGTTCAGTGATGAGGAGGGCTTCAGGAAAAAAATCTCTAAATGTTCATACAAAGCTATTTATTAATGATGAAGTTCATAGTATACTTGTTAAAATAATTAGGGAGATGATCCACCTTCCAAATATATGTCAAGTTTATAAAATACCTTCATCCAAGCAGTAGAATATTATTGTATTCTAGAAGTTGTTCTAACATTGATAAAATAATTTAAGGCAAAAATTCTTTTTCTGATGTTGAGAAAATATGCCAAATGCTGTTTTACTTCTTGATATAGTACTATTAAATACATAGCAAGGCAAAACATTAATGTTTTTAAACCACTATTTTGATACAAATCTGTTATTACTTTATCCTTTTTTAAAATAGTATTCAATCAGTATCTTTGAACTTCCATGTAACTATAGTGGCTGTGAATCATTTTTATGTACTTCAAATGCTAAGACCATAACAAATTTTGTTTTAATATAAAATTTTTTTGAATCATATTTGTAAAAAAAATTAATTAAATAAAACTAATCTGTTTCACAGTGAAATAGAAGCTCTAAATATATAGTGATTCATACATTAGAACTTAAAATAATTTAACTAGGTGTAAAATTAAAGCTAAGCTAATGTTTACTAAGTTTTGGTCATAAGTGAGAACATAACAAACAAAATATACAACTCCATTCTCGAATTGAGAGGAGATAGAAGCTAAATAGATAAATATGGATATCATCAACCCAAATCAAGTTTAAGCAGTGTAGTATTTTGTGAGTTTTTTTAATAAATATGTAGTATGTATTTATAAGTAAGACACACAGCTCTGATCATATTGTATATTTGAACGTGTTGTACATTTATATCATGTATCATATAGCTTTCAGATATATTACTTATTTTTTTCATTTTGTAAAAATTATAGTAACTGACTAGACCTGCCTTTTAAATAAAGGTCTATTTGAAATAAATAGGATTGAGTAGAAAGCTAAAGAATGCTGTAGACATTCCAGCAGAAAAATTGAGTGACAGTAACTAAAGGAAGTCATAGTAAAATGTTACAAAATATTACATACGCAACACACACACACACACAAACACTGGCTAATAATTCTTCAAGTATCTTTACACATTTTCAGAGATAAATTTTGTTTTATCCTTCAGTAGATTCACTTCACTTGTATGGATGGTCATACCTTAAAGAGAAGCAGCCAAACACTGTGTTTGTGCTATTGCTTTCTTAACATTACCATATAAATTTAAAGGCTGTTTTGTCTTCTGACAGGGATACAGTCAACAAACAAACAAACCAAACTAGAAAGGAGAAGATAAACAGCATCTGGAAAAATCAGAGCAAATTTGGGAATAGTTGAGCACACAAAGATGATAGAGAGAAAGAAAGAAGGAATAACGAATGCCAATGGGTTGGGGCTATAGCAAAACATTTTAACTGCAGCCTCCCACCAGCATGGGGTCCCTGCAACTGCCATAAAGCTATTTGCCTCTTTCCAAAGGGGTCAAATGTTCAGACCTAATTGGTATTATATTTCATCTATAGATGCTTGATTTTTATTTATTTGATTGTATATATGGGAAGGTGGAGAGTAAACAAAGGGAGACTACCACACTTTGGTCGCAATAAAAATTTTCGTAAGCTAAGCCAGTTTTCCAATCCTTCCAGATACAATAGTAAGTAATAAATGACAAATTTTCACTAAAAGTGATAAAGTTTTCAAAGGTCTTACCAAGGGTAAATTTATGCAACTATTTTCTTTTTCTATCATAATTTAAATATGCTTCTTAAAAGTGATGAACATTAATTGCATTATTTAAAAAAATTTTACAAGACTACTTGTAAATTTAAATCCTGTCCTGCTTAAATAATTACCCTTGTAATAGTGACCCTTGTGAACAGATAGATAATAAGTAAGGATACATTTTTGAAAGAGTAATGAAATCTTAGATTATCAATGTTAAGAAGAATCTTTAGGGATGACCAGGGGCAATCTCCTCCCTCTAAGGAATAAAAAACTGAGGATAAGAGAGAAAATTAGATGGTGATAGATGATAATACTAATAGTATCATCTCTCATTTCTCTACTTGTTCAACAGTGTCTATATACATATATGTCTATGTATATGAAATATATTTTAATTTAGAAAAATATTACATATCAAAAATTACAAAGTAAAGAGATTTCCTTGATTTTTCCATAATGAATGGTCAAAATATTTAAAGATGGTAAAAATTGAATGCAAAATGACAAATTAACGTTTAAATTGTTCTTAAATTTTGCTTAAATACATCTATAACATACCTTTAAAGTTGCTGAGGATGATGTTTAATAATGCTTTCTGATTCTCTGAGAAGTTAATATACATAAAGTTTTATACCAGAGTTTTATAAATATTTCAGTGAATACTTTAGTGTAGAGAAGCGCTAGCTATATTAGATGAAAGAAAGACATATAAAATACATAAAATTTTCTTTAAAGTTTTAAGCAATTCAGGGAAAAAATATTCCAGTAACAGTAAAAAAATTTATGGGTAGCTTCATTGTATCTGCTACTGGTTCAGAATGTTTTATTTTAGGAGATATTGAATTAAAGATTAACCTCAACATCCTTTAAACTTAAAAGTTATCATTATTTGTAACAATTGCATGTATTTGTTTAAACATTTGAATGTTTAAATATTTTTAGGTAATCAAATATTTTAACACTTCCCCTCCTCTACCTCATCTTAAATCTAAGTTAGTGGAAGCCCTTATTCTCAAAAATTCGACATTAAAACGATTCAAAAGTAGTCCCATCCAAGCTTCTCATAAAACATTTTTTGTTTTCTATGAATAAATTACAATATTCAAAGAGTGGAGAGAACTTGAGAGCATTGAGTGCATCTGATCATTTTGCAGGGAAGGAGAATGGGATGAAGTGACTTGTCTTACTGCACAATTAGAGACACACACAAAGACAGAGAGACAGAGAAAACAGAGAGTACCGTACACAAGACCACACAATCTGTTATATCAAGACAACTGTCAATTATATTCTTCATTTAACATCCAGCTAACTTGCACAGATACCATAAAGTATTATTTTTAAAAATGCCCTGCAAATATAGCAAAAAAGTAACCTTATGCTACGTAATCAGAGAAAGAATAGGACTTTTTTTTTTAAATCGTTTTCAGGACTGAAAAAAAAAAAAAGACTCTCTAAAGACCCGTTTCAGCTACCAAAACTTAGCCTTACTAAGTGGGGAAAGGATTCTCAGTCTCACTCCCACATCCCTGTCAGCTCTCAGTATTTATGGGCACCTCCTTAATTCATGCTCAAGGATTCTGTTATCAACAATGCTTGCCAGTGGTGGGAAAGCTGTGCTTGAAAGGGCTGAATAACAGCCAAGACTTACTTCTCTTCGTGCACATTTAAAAGCAGTGCTTTCATTCATAGACAAAATCCTGCTAACAGGGGTTGGTATTATTGTGCCTACTGCTCAGTTTCATGAAGAGATCTGTTGTTTCTTAGAATTTCTGAGCCATTTCATTTAGTTTCATGTTGTTTTTTCTTGTGTCATTAAAAAATATTTTGTTCCCACTTTTTTTATGTGCAGTTTCCAATTAAGACTGGCCATCCAGCAGCTGCCTGAGATTCTTAATATTCTTATTTATTTTTTAAAGGAAATATATCTTATTTACAAACCAGTCATATCTGAGATTTCACCAATCACTCTGTTGAGGAATCATGAACTTGTGATGAAGTAATAGAAAGCTCGATTTTTACTTCTGTATTTTTACAGATTAATAATAATCATTCTGATATTTTGTTTATTGTTGCTAGAGATACGTAACTGTGTAAAATATAGAATTTGTATGATTCTGAATACATTTTATCTTTGGATTTAAAGTGACAGGATTTATTCCATCAGTAGTTTAAATATGAAATACTTCTGCTCAGGAAATAGATCACAAAAAAGACAGGTAGGCAGGGTAGACAGGTAATTAAGATAAATATTGTTTGTCCAAAATGTCAAATATTGACTACCTGTCAACATTACCACATTTCACTTGCTTGATAAAATGAATACTGAAGAATAGATAAATTTTAGTAATTGTTTTATAAACTCTAGAATACTTCTTTATTACATTTAAGAAATCCTTTCCTGTGTGCTATTTATTGAAAAGCATTACTATGATAATTATTCACTAAGAAAGCAGCTCTGCTCCTGCTCTGAATCTTCTATATCCAGTGGTATCACACATTCTAAATAACACTGAACAAAGTACTAAAGGATTTTGTTTCTCTATATATGTGGACTCAATACAACAACATTACTTATTGGGCATTTATTCTATTTTCAGGATTGTTCTAATGATGTAAGAGTTATAAAATTAAAATGAGATACTCCCTTCCTTCAAAGAGTCTATTATCCCAATAAGTGCATTAGTCTTTAAAGGATGAAGAAAATGATATTAAATGGAGAATAATGATATTAAATGGAGACTACTTCAAGTGGAGTAGGTTATAATAAATATGCTATATCCTCCTGTCAAGGATTATATCATCCAACAGGTAAAATATGTTCTACTATGTAAAGTAGAATATTCATTAATTGACTGTAATGGAGGAAAATTTCAGTGGAGAAGATGAACTTCGACAAAGTATAGGGATCTCTATATGAATGCCATGTAAGATGTTACACGAATGCCATGTATGAGATATTTATAGGTTTACTTAAATAAACTATAAAATATTTGTTAGAGCATAGTAGGGAAACATAATGATATGACTCAACTATCTAAAGGCTTGAAAATAGAGCAAAAGAGTTTGGAGTTGAATGAAAAGCAATACTGATTTCTTGCAGATTTTTCACCAAAGAATAAAGCACATTAAAATTGGGGAAGATTTGTGTAATAGTTGTATATAGGATAGAGACAAAAGAGATGTAGATGAGGGAATTAAAAAGTAGGGAGATCTGTTGGGTTAGAGGTAACCAAAGCATAAGCAAAAATTATAGTAATAAGGGGATTGTGAAATGAGAATGAAAGGGCAAATTCAAGAATTATTTTGAAGAAAAAATACAATAAACTTTGGTGATATACCAGATACAGATATTGAAGAAGAAATACAGCTGACTTCAAGAATTCTCATCTGGATGGTAGGAAAATGCCTGGATTACCTGCCAAATTGGTTTAATATAGACAAGGTGTCAGTTTGGTATGGGGAGGGTGATCAATTTGGTATTGGTCATGCCGAATTTGAAGTATAGCAATATATCCAGGTGGAGATGTCTTGTGGGCAGCTAGAAAAATCAAAGTGAAGCACAGGTGAAATACAGGTGAGATTCAGCTATATAGATGTTTAAAGTAATCCAAAATCAGCAGGAGAGTATACCAAAAAAAAGCGCAAAAGGGCTAGTTTTGCAGTGGTATGGATAATAATGACTGTATAGAGAATCTGCTGACTTTACACTCCTTGCAATGTGGTTTGGGATGTGAAATCATGTCACTTATCCCCATGATGTGTTTTCCTCCATCCCCCAATTGTCATTTTTGTGTTTGGAAATCTTTGGTATAGTGCTAATTAGCTAATATTAATACATTGCAATAGCTTTTATTTACTCTTATCAAATGGGATCATGAGTATATGATCGACAGGTAATTTTGACCTTTGAGAAGTATTTAATTGAACCAAATATATTTACATTCAATTGCATTTATTTTATTAAAAACATCTTTCTAAATTGTACACTTGTATATTATTTCTTAGTTTGTGTAACAATATTTTCCAAATGTTTTGTTCCTTTCATTTCTTTTTTAACCATAGTTTAATTTCATCTAACTTCAAAACTTCACCATATCATTTTACATTATGAAGCCTTTACATCTGAGCATAGAAAATACAACACAGACTTGACTTATATCCTGCTCATTAATGATTTGGAAAGTAACTAAAAGTAAGTATAGCTAGGGAAGTCTTTTCCTTAGAAACGAATTCTTAAAGTACTTAAGATATGCATGATTAAAAAATATGGGTTTGTGTGACTCATACTCTAATGCACACACAATTACTTTTTAAGTAATACAAATTTAATTTATTGAGCAATAGAAAATATTTTGGGATATATATTATTCATAACTAACAACAGAAGATGTATAGTATCAACTGATACAGAATACCAACCATCTTTATGTCTGAAAAGAAATTACTATTTAGGAGATATAAACTGTTTATTTGGAATAATCACAGTGCAAATTTTCTGACTAAGGAGAGTGTTTAAAATTAATTAGGAAAATAAAAACAAGCAATGAAACACTAACACCTAAAAGTGAAATGATAATTACTGATTATAAGCAGATCATACTCATAAAGCTCAGAACAGTTTGGGATGTTTGTAGAGCATGCTGCTGAAAAGACACCATTGTTTTGTTTACTATGGAATAAATCAGTATTTGAGAAATTTATCCCTATTTCTTATACTTTTAGTAACATTATGAAAGGTAACTGCACAGATTAAACTTTAGGGAGGCAAGGATTTTTTATAGAAGTTTCTTGTAGTGAATCCCTGTGTTTTGTGTGGGTGTTGGAAAGAGAACCTAATGGCAGTGTGTTTGGTATGGTACATTTCCAAAAGTTATATGACATTATCTTTGATAATTGTTTATAGTAGGCACATAAAATATTTTAAAGTTACTTTTTGATATTGTCTTTTCTGAGATCAAAGTTCATTAAAAATGAATGGTTTTGAAAAATATAAGCAGTCTACCTTGGAAAGTTTTATTTTCCCCCCTCTTCCAATATGTGGAGTCAAATTCCTTTACTAGATTTATTTCATCTCAAAGATACTGTGGTGAGTCACAAAAATGCTGAGGCACTTGCTTTTAGCGCTTCTTCATGGATGTAAACATATAAATTTTTCTGACAGAGTAAAAGAAGTGGTACTCTATTGCATGTGCAAAATAGTTAGAATTCAGTTAGAATTCAAAGATAAAATACAGAACAAAGATAATGCTATAAACAGTTTAAACTTCAGATTAATTTAAATATTTCTTAAGGATTTTATATCTATGTATATATTATTTAATTTTAACATTTGAAATATTCATATTATTAGGCTTGGTATAATGGTAAATGAAAAATATACTATTCAATTTGTAATATTTTTGAATGGAAATCAGACGGCAGTTAACGTACTTATTAATCAAAACATGACTTTTTCTTGAACATGTGAATTTTTTGTACTCTGACAACATCATAGGCATTATGACCAAATCTTAATTTTTGAATGCTCTCAGTATATATGATTTGGTTCTAAAGTGAACGATACAAATGTCCTAAAAAGTAATTTAAAAAGGAGGCTTCTGAGTGAAAATTGAGCAATTCCTCTTTGACTGAAGAATAGGAAAACTAGAAATAGTATTCTCCCATTACTAGGAAATAAATTATAGGAATTCTCTTTTTTTTTAGTGGGAGATGATAATGATTGAAATACTAATTGGGGTTAGATTGCAATAAAAGAGTATGGACATGTTCACAGGAGACCTCCATTACAGACCTGGCTCTGTCATTCTGTGTATTCTTAAGCAGATCCCTGGTCTGTACAAATCTAAAGTTTTTGTATTAATAATAATGATATTATTAAGTCATTTGTTACCATTCAGAATGAGATAATATACCTAAGTTTCTTTTTATAATTGACAAGCATGACATAACCATAAGGTAATATTATTATTGTTAATTGTTTGTCTCATTTTCAAAAGTTTATTATTTAAATTTGCATTACCTGGATCACTTTACTTGGTCCTTATGCCTTTTTAAAGCTCTTTTTTTAATTGAAGGCAGGCCTGTTTTCAAAGGCTTGAGAAGTTCCTATTTTATGTCTGCTTCAGCCAGAAATATCATCAAAATGGCGTAATTTCTACAGATCATGTCACTTATCAGAGATGTTTGAGATTGTCTATTAACTGATAAGCCTGTAGAGAGAGCATTTCCCTTTTTTCCTGGCTTTTAATCTGCTTTTCTGCCAAGTATGATGGTTCTTATAGCTGACACTCTTCAAGGCATTCCTCGGTTAAATTAATAATAGTAACTTCATCCTCTAGAAGTAGAATTACCCTTGTGACTCTCAGTCCATCTAGATCCAACTTCTAGAAATGCTCTCTCATTTCTAGCTATTTACTTTTATGCTGGAGATAACTAGAAAGTCCACTCCTATACTCTGTGTCCCTAGTAAATGTTGAATACACCAGTGGCTCTATGCTCACCTGTGTTAGCACCAAACTGCTCTGATCATCTATGTTGAAAATGTACCTGCAGGCTGGGCGCGGTGGCTCACGCTTGTAATCCTATCACTCTGGGAGGCCGAGATGGGTGGATAGTTTGAGCTCAGGAGTTTGAGACCAGCCTGAGCAAGAATGAGACCTCGTCTCTACTAAAAATAGAAAAAATAATCTGGGCAACTAAAAATATATATAGAAAAAATTAGCCGGGCATGGTGGCACATGCCTGTAGTCCCAGCTACTCGGGAGGCTGAGGCAGAAGGATCGCTTGAGCCCAGGAGGGTGAGGTTGCTGTGAGTGAGGCTGACGCCACGGCACTCACTCTAGCCCAGGCAACAGAGCGAGACTCTGTCTCAAAAAAAAAAAAGAAAGAAAATGCACCTGCATCATTTAAGTAATAGTGAAAAGTTGAATATCACTGAAGTGACTTGAAAAAAATCCAAAATTGGGGCTAAAACATGGTTTATAGTCATTATGAGAGGGTATTTAGCATATAGGGATTTTAAGAAGTAATTACCTGCTTCCCATTTCTCTCCTAATAATCAAATCTGCTTCATCTTGTCACCTGATTTATTTTTAATAAAAAAATTAGATGATATAATTTCTCTTATTAAGAAAGACAATTTTATCTTCTTTTCAGAATTTTATATTTTTATTCAATAAATGTCTCATTCCCTAGCAAATAGTTACCATAGCTTAAAAAAAATCTTATTTTTCACAAATCAAAGAAGTAACAATTAAAAATTTGAATATCAAATTATAGATTTTTAAATTACTAGGGAATTTCCCAAACCACAGTCAATACGTAAATGTTCTATAATGCTAAAAAGCTTTGTATTTTTCATACAGGAATATTTGTTTATACTTAATTTTGGATATGGTTCTTTCTATTTCATTTAAGACAAATTCAGTTGGAAAGTTATTCATTTTCCCTGTTCCAACCCATTTAACTCCATATATAAAATGAGGTGGGTAATTGCTATGTTAACTAAGTAATTAAGCAAAGTAAAGCAGAGCAAAAAATCAGAGTATTTCAGTTATTATTGTTAAGTGTTCAACACAGATTTGTTTTGAATTTGTCATAGTGCACATGAAAGTTGAGGATTATTATGTAACAATAATGGTGAAAAAAATCAACTCATAATGAATTTAAATTCTGAAATATGAAAAGGGCACATTATAGGAAGGTCATTCCAGCTTAAGAAAGCAGCAAGAATAAAAGTGTTCAAATGTGTAAAAGTATATAGCTTATTGGCTTAAAATAGTATATAATGTTATAAAAATAATTTTTGTACTCTCCATTAGTTGTAATGTAGTTTGCCACTGATACAATAAGTTGTTCAAATTAATGTTGAATTAGCATTTTTCAGAAAATGGTAAAATTATTTCCTCCATGAGTAGTAGATTATTTTATATGCTTTGTAAATTATTTCTTTGCTATAAGGATCTAGAGTAAGAAATTTTAAATAAGGATTATATACTTTTAGCTAACATTTATATAGTAATGTATAGTTTGCAAAATGTTTTGCATATGTTATTTCTCCTGTTCAGTTTTTTTCCCCTCTTCTTTTAGATGAATATTCAGCTCAGGAGATTTAGTGGTCTGTCACCAAGTACAAAGTATATATTTGGCTCGGACTCAAGTCTTCTAGTTTCATAACCTGTAGTTATTCTATGATGCCTCTCTTAGGCACTGAAGTAATGTAAGAAATAATGATAATGAGGAGAATAATGATTTAAAAAGCCCATATCTCGAGGACCTCATAGAACTTTGGGAATACAAAACCAACACATGAAACCCCCATAGGAGAGCACAAGGCAAGAGGTGATAAATAGAGATTTCAAATAAGTAAGCTCTGGGGCAAAAGTAAACACTGGAATTTCAGAAAGGACTAGGACAGAAGCCAGTTGGTTGAATCAATGGAAGGGAAGAGGACTTTTAGTAGGAATAGTGTAAACAAAAGCATAATGAGAAAATTGGTCAGTTTACATAACGGTTTGAATTAAATTAAAATTACTGATTCTCATATATATTAGAACCTTGAAATTCAGAGGCAGAGAATGTTTAACCCAATTCTGTAGCTGATAGAAACTGGTTCATTCTAAAGAAGGGGAGTTGCATGATGCATAACTTACTATGAGGCTAGTTTTGCAAGACAAAATGGAGACAAGAAGAATTAAGTAGGAATTGCCTTTGAAAGTTTATGATTCAGAACTGAGATGAAAGGCAGTGGAAGTTGATGCTATCAACCAAATAGGCATTATTAA
This sequence comes from Propithecus coquereli, assembly GCF_000956105.1. Lineage (NCBI taxonomy): Eukaryota > Metazoa > Chordata > Mammalia > Primates > Indriidae > Propithecus > Propithecus coquereli. Next base: position 646,584 of record NW_012149119.1, on the reverse strand, counting down.
AAAAAAGTTGATATGTCTTAAGCATAGTTTATATTTAAGGAAGAAGATTTGAAGAAGATGGAAATAAACTTTAAGTCTCAAGAGGTCAGAGAATTGCCCCATCACTTTAGAAATGGAGAAATTGGGAAGGAGAGCTAGTATTGAAGTTATTGGATTCAATTTTAAACATTTTAAGTGTAATGTGAAGGTGAACTGCCTAGGTAGGAATTTATAGAGATGGATAGAAATACATTGAGGGAGAATATATGGCTGCAAGTTAAGAGAGTTTTGTAATCATCAGCATACAGGGCAAGGCCATTAATGTATTAGGTGATTAAAGAGGAAAGGAAGTTCTGAGAGCTGAGACTGAGCCATGAGGGATGCTTTGTTAGTGGGGCAGAGAGTAGAAAAGCAGAGGTGCAGGTCACGAAGTTAAAAGAGAAGACATCATTCAATAATGCTATTAGAAGTTCAAAGATGTTTAAAAAAGTAGACTTAAGGAAAAAGACTATGGTTCCAAAGCAAGATTTTACAGAGATGAAAGCTTACGGTTAAGGAGAAATTAGGTATAGAGAAAGAGTATCATAATCATTTTAGATACTTGGCTGGAAACTGAAGAAGAAATAAAACATCAGAATAATTCAGGTATGTTTTAAATGCTCACTAGTTTTAAAAAAGTCATGCTAGAATTTGGAGAAGACACAAAGGTAAATCAGAAATTGCAGTTGCATGTATTAGTTTACAATCTAATAGAAAAAAGGAGAGATGTGTATTAACTTATAGTGAAGAAACCAGGCTATAATAAGGATAAGTGTGACTTGAAACTCTTAATGCTAAAGATATGGAAAAAAGAGAGAGATTCCTGAGTTATTCAAGCACTGGTTAAACTTTTCTAATAAAGACAGCCCAGAATACTGTGCCTTGAATCAGAAGACATTTATTTCTCCCTCATTCACAGCTCCGAGTAGAACAGGTCAAGGCTGGTGGAGCAGCTCTGTCATCCTCAACATGGAGCTTTAAATACTTCTCTAGTCATCACCATTCCCTGAAAAAAAAAAAATAAGAAAGAAGAGAGTCAAGGGCAAATATCCATAATGAGAATTCTCAGAAAGTTGCACACATTGATTCTGGTTATATTGCAGTGGCTCAAATTAAATCGCATAACAAGAGAAGTTAGGAAGTATAGTTCTAGCTGGGCAGCAATGTTCCCAGTAAGTAAAACTCAGAGAAAAATGAATACTGAGGGATAGTCACCAGTCTCTATTATAGATATTCTCTATGAAAGAGGATGAGGAAAGCCAAACTCCACGGTGGTATTGAGTAGAATTAAGGGATTGGTGTAGGATTTGAATATCTGTGGAGTGGGGAGTAGGGAATTACAGGCTGAATAACAATATAAGCAAAGAAATGCATAAGAATAAATATAAGACTTTTTTTTTCTGGAAAGAGGCCAGCGACCCAGCTGGTAGGGGATCAGAGTTTGTGAGGAAAGATTGTTGGTCATAATCTTGGAAAGGTATTTTGGAGCACAATGCAAAGGTTCTTGAATTCCATGCTTGAAGAAGATATTTTATATATAGACCATGGATATAGTTGAAGATTTGTTTATAATAGAGCTGTATATTACAGAAATTATTCTACATGAAAATTAGATCAGAATAGTATATAGTATATAGAGATTATAAATTTGGAATATAAAGTGGAAAGTCCAGTTAGGTTACTAATGCTACAGAGAGTGACAGCCTGAACTAGGTTAATGCCAATGGGAATCAACAGAAAAGGGAAAGGGCAAGAAATGAAAGAGACATTCTGGAGCTATACTGATGCACTTTGACAACTGTCTGGAGTTTTGGGATGAGGGGCAAAGGAATGTAAAGAACAGAAATTGATTCAAAGGATGTTGAGACTAAGGGAACTAAGGGCTAGTGGCAGGACCACTGCAATTGTTCCTTTAGGGATGCTGGCAGGTGATGCTATTAACAGAGATAGGGAAGGTAATAAAAGGGGAAGGATTAAGAGGAAAGATTATAAATTAACATTGGACATATCAGTATTGAAAAGTCTACTACTGTCTGGACACTGGAAATTCACTTTAGATCAAGAGAGTTATTAGGGTTAAATATACAGATTTGGGGTAGCCGACAATTTTTATGAGCAGAAAAGTATTAATTGGGAGGCCAATAGAATTTTACAAAGTGAAACTGACGGACATGAAAGATGAGGACAGATATTGAAGCAAGATCTATGGAAATAGAGAGGATGGAGTTAAGTGGAGCAGTTATTTTTAGAGGGGAAAGATGATTTAACTTCAAAAAAAAATAAAGAATAGAACTGGAATCAGAGATGTATTGGGCTAAATGTGAGGAAGCTAAGGCAGAGCAGACCACAGACAAAGCAGTGTAAGGCCAGCGAGTGAGAGTGTGTGTGTTTGGGGAGTGCTGCTTGGAAATAGGAAAGGGTTGACTTGACTCACATTACCACCCTTACAAAAATGGTAATGAATCAAACAGAGACAGAGGAAAAGCTTCCTGAGTGATACCATGAGGAGCAAATTGGAAATTCAAATTAGAGGACATTTTTGTTGGTGTAGATTTATATATTTTGTTTTGTTTTTGTTCACTAGATCTCTTCAGTGTAAGAAAAAAAGCAGAGGAAGTAGAGTGAAATATGCATATTATTTTAAATATCAGTTAGCCATACATTTCTTTCCCTCTTTTTCAATTAAATTATACAAGAGACTCTCTGAAACCAGTGCCCATGTTCTCAGATTCTTCCTTCCTCCCTACCTCCATTCCTTCCTTCCTTCCTTCCTTCCTTCCTTCCTTCTTTCCTATCTACCTTTTTTCCTTCCTTTTATTCTTTCATTCCTTCTTAGAATATATATATACACACAAGCAAACATATATACAGATACACACACAAATATATAAAAAGATACACATACATACATGCACACACACACACATATACATGTATAAACTGGAAACCTCCCTGATGCTACTACCACAATTCTCTCCCCTCATTTCATGGAATCCCTTAAAGCATCTATATAAAATTCAAGGGCTCATGGAACTCTATGAGAAAACTAGAAATCTCAATCAGCCAAATTATACAGTTCTTACTATCTGTGGTTATGTTTCCAGGATTTGTCATGTGGGAAAACTAAATCTACCTCTTACAAAGCAGCTTATGTTTATAGCCAATGTGCTTTAGGAGTAAGAAAAGAATGTTTTAATTATCAGAAAATTAAAATTGGAGTTTGAGTATGCAACTATAGTTGAAGTCACAACATTTAATGTTTATTTAACAAACTATTGAGTAATTGCTCTCTGCTGACACTGTATTAACTCACACAGTTTTTACAATACCCTTATTTGTTAGGTCTTACTATGGTTGCCATGTCTTAGGTAGGGGAACTAAGGGCAGATAGCTATGAGTGGTGGAGATGAGTGATTTAGCAGTAGAGCCCATGTTCTAACCACTATTAATACATCACATTGACCCTCCTCAGTGATGGATTCTTTAGATAGTTAATTTAAAATGGTAATAATTTTAAAGAAAATATTCTTGCATGATGGCCAACATTCTGATATTTGGAAATACTTTTAAAAATGTGTATAAACTATTCTCACTAGAGTAATAAGGGAATTTAAATGAAAATAAAATGTCTGCAACCAAAGCTAGTTCTATTTCAGTCAGACACAACAAATCAGATC
>NW_012149119.1:631054-639879 GCF_000956105.1 Propithecus coquereli | reverse complement strand
TAACGAAGATTTTTTTTTTTTTTTTTTTTTTTTTTTTTTTTTACATTTTGACACCACTTTAAAAAATAAAATATTCTTTTCTTCTCCTATATTTTCTAAAATACTTGGAGGTCTTTGAGAATTTGTATACTCATAGGACAGATTCGATAACAATAATATTTAGCAATTAGAAATTAGACTATCTGTGATATCTCTGAAGATGATAACAAGTAATCCAAGCAATGAGAAATTCAAATATGCATTTGCTTTGCCACATAACTGCGTCACTGCTGGTGGATACATGAAAGAGGAACCCATACTATTCTGGCTGATGCCCAGCTCCCCAGGAATTAGTGGGATGTAGTGCTGGACATGACGTTACCTTGAGTACATGACAGTCAGCCCCTAACCAGGCTCTGATTCACAAGACTAGGAGGTACTCGCTTTAAGTCCTTGGGTAAAATATGAACTTGTGGTAATTGGGCCATTTTTGTCAAATGTTTCCACTATTCTTTTCTTTCCCAGTCTTGTTTGACTTTATTGTTGTTGTTGTTTAAAAAAAAAAAAAAGTAAAATAGTCAGCCAAAGCTGCTGATCATCTTGGGAGTATTTTAGTGTTTCAGTGTCCGAGTGTGTGTCTGACAGGGCCTAGGAGCAACTACATCAGAAAGGTACTTTTCCATTTTTTTCCTTACAGAGTGGTAGGCAGAATCTGGAGCTGGAGTTGGCTGTCATGTCCAAGTCTGTCTGTTTTTAAAATTTTGTTTGAAATTGCAAGGGTAAGATGAACCGCAGTGTAAGATGGGCTATTTTGATATAGTGCAGTCGTGATATCACTTCTTTTTCAAGGTTCACATGAATAATTTGTTTTATTTTTTATTCCATCTAAAGATGTGTTACCTTACTGCATCAGTGATTATATTAAAGACTTGGCTGTAAGTCCATCTTTGCTTCATTCCATTTTATTCAAACCCTTTTAAAAATACTTTTTTGATAGATTCAAAATGATTAAAGTTAATAATATGTTATCTACATATCCAGAAATTTAGTATATTTATAAAAATTACACATACTGGTATATCTTCATTTAAACATTAAGACTGTAAATAATGTTGTAAAATTATAATTAAAATTTAAATAACTGACCAAATTTTTAAATTGTTAAGATTTTATTTTATAGTCTAAGTGAATTAAAATCAATAATAACCAAAAGTAAAAGGTAATTCTCAGATCCCATTCTCTTATTAATACCATGGGCAGGCAACTCCAGCTGTACACTGTGATGTATTTATGAAATATTTATATATGTACAAAAATAAATATGGCAATTTAGCTATCTATTCTTATTCTAATTTTCCTCATTGAGGCTAACCATAGTGATGGGAGATACTTGCTTATTCATAAGAAAGAAATTTACTATCTTATTTCAAAATAAACACTGGGATAAAACTCCACATCATTTCAAGAAATCTGGATAACTGACATTATTTTATTATATAACGTTAATTTTTTTAATTACAAGACAGACTGAATATATGAGCTATATATGCACATGAAAAACAAAACTCTATATAAAGTTTGTTAAGAAATGGATCTGAATGTATGTTAAAACGTTTCCTCTGAAATCCACATAACTAACAAAATTATGACAAAATATACATGTGGTTTATAAACTGGAGAGTTTTTAAAAATTTCTTCTAATACTATTTTTATAAAGGATTTTATAAAATTAATATTTTAATTTGTGCTTTGCACCATCTCAAGTAGAACTTGAGTCTCCTGTCACTATATTTAAACAAGAGCATTCTAAGAGATTGTCTATTTCCTGAAATTAGCCTCTGCTCTCCCAATGGTTGTTGCTTGCTTACTAAAACAATAATTTAAGCTTTTATTACAGTGATTCCATTCTGCCACTATGACCAAACGTATCTGATTGCTGATCAAATTCTCTGTATTCGTTTCACCTTTCCCCCACTCTCTGTTAGGTTCTGAGCTCATGCCCAAAGCGCTCTCCACCAGGATAGTGGGAGGCATTTGGTGGTTTTTCACACTTATCATCATTTCTTCGTACACTGCTAACTTAGCCGCCTTTCTGACAGTGGAACGCATGGAATCTCCTATTGACTCTGCTGATGATTTAGCTAAACAAACCAAGATAGAGTATGGAGCGGTAGAGGATGGCGCAACCATGACTTTTTTCAAGGTAAGTCTTACTGGCTACCTAAAATTTATGTATTAAAATGATAGGTTACAAACGAATCTTTCTCTATTCGTGAATGTAAGACGGTAACAATGCCATTACGTGTGCAGAGTAATTAGTAACACATACCTCAGCGGGAGGAGAGGTGTACAACTAAATATGTGTCCGCCAAGACAAATCATGTTAATACTTGAAAATGCCAAGGAGTTTTTGCTTTACAAGTATTCTATTCTCATCTGAGGAAACTCCGCCCAAAGGTAACATCTTTTTTCCCATGATGTTTTATCTTTGAATGAAAAAATAATATATTTATTGAAAATTGAATAGTGGTAGGTTCAGATTCTGCAATGCTTGGCTATTCCAGAAGAATAGGATAACTACATGTAAGAAGATTTCCCAAGCACGTATTTCTTTCTGTTGAAAGAAATGGGGAAAAATGGGGCATAAAGGGGGGGAAAAAAAGGAGAAATAGTTCTTATTGTCTGTGCATTCATCCAGCTAATATTCTGTGAGGCACAGAGTCTGAAAATGGGCTATCCTGTTGAACTCACGGTGGTTTCCACAGGGATAGCCTGTGCAACACTTAAATGGAAAATGCGCCTGTACTGAATTCCTGTTGTATAGAGTGCCTTGCCCTGCTCTTTACTTTTCCTCTCTTCTCCTTATTCCAGCTCATCTCACTGGGCCAAAGTAGATCAGACGGGGAGATTTCACTTTAGGATTCATTATCACTTTATAATTCCTTCTATATTTTGCCACACATTTGTACATTCTTTGCAGGTTAGGCAGATTTTTAAACATGGATATTCTCGTTCAGTATTCCTACAAATGCAATTGGCAGTTCAAATTGGCAGTGGAAGTGGTAGGTTTTTTTTTTTTTTTTAAATAATTGCTTAAGAAAATTGCTTAACACACGTAACCTAAACACCTCTACCACGGGGAGGGCGGCGGGAGGAGGGGGAGGAGGGAGGAGGGGACGGGTATTTGTATACACAAGGAGTGCAATGCGCACTACCCGAAGGATGGACATATTTGAAACACGGACTTCTGGCGGGGGGAACCAAGGGCAACACACGTAACCTAAACATCTGTACACCCATAATTTGCTGAAATAAAAAAAAAAAAATTGCTTCAAGCTATTCATCAACTGCCAATTGAGTGGCAGAAATTGTACTATACATTGGGTATATAGCAAATAAGTCTACAGCAAATAAGGTCTAGATCTCATTTCGGGGACATTATAATTTAGTTGGAGACAAAAGAAAAAAAATCGACAATCACAGAACTGGGTTTTATGTGACTTAAAACAGTGATTTTGTCAAATCATAGAATTTTCTTTGTAAAAATTCATATTAAACTAAATCAGCTTTTTCCCATGTAGTTCCAGAGGACACCAAATTTTCAAAGAATAAGATAAATTTGATTAGTCAAATTCATATCATTAAAAAATTAATTATTTAAAAAAATAATTATTTTTGAAGCTAATTTATCATATAGCTAGATTAAAGATTGGATGTATATTTTATATTTAATTGGAAAATCATTATTATTTAATCAAAATTTATCAAAAAACCAAATATGAGCAAAACATTATGTTCAGTATGATACTATAATAGACTATATTAATTGTAATGGTTCAATTTTTCCTAATTGAATACTTAGAATTATTAAAGACCAACTTTCTTACAAAATGTTTTTTTTTTGATTTTTTCAAAAAATCAGCTGTCGAAATTGCTAAATGCACAGTGTTAGTGTCAACAACTGCAGGGAGTAAATATGTGATGTTTCAATTACTGCAATATCCAAGGGATTATTGAAGTTGAGTTTGTGAAATAACACAAAAAAGTACCTAACAATGATTTGACACAAGAAGTGTTAATTTCTGTTTCAAAAATATTTCAGGGTTTTAATTTTATTTTTGATTTCAAGAAGACTAAAATATCTTGTTTTAAAGCTCAAATATATTATGAGCAAAGTTCATCTTTGAAAAATCAATTTCAAAGTAAATTTTTTTCTCCTCATGTCATTTTTAAGCTTATTTTCTTCTTTTTGTCTTTTCATTTTTCTGTTCTTTTATTTTTCTTTTTAGTTCAGTTGCTCTCTGCTGTGTAATTTTGCCTACCTTTACTTTTCTTTGTTACTGATTTTTTTCTTCTTACTCTTTCATCTCTTGTTTTCTATCTCACACACAAGGGTGCCTTTAGCACCTGGAGAAAATTGATATGAAGAAACTTTCTGTTTCCAACAGCACATACATTCTCTCTTTAGAATTGAAAACTTCTGGAATGTGTACTAGTCACAATGAAAACCACACAGTGATAATCACTAAGTTGACAGTTACCTTAGGCTGCTAACTTTATCATGTGTTGAAATCAGGAAAAAAAAAAAAAAAAACAAAACTAGAACTTACAAGGATACATCAAATGTTGTTTTTTCTTCAGGTATTTTAGTGTAACCTTAAAAGGTTCTAATTTCAACTTCATGTTTTGGCTTGTTAAAACATATAGTTATACCAGCTACAGTATGAAATTAAAAAAAAAATTCTAGCAATTTGGAATTCAAACAAATGCATACTCATTTTGAAACTCTATAATGAACCAGGGACTAGTGTGTAGTCTATTTACATTTTATACCATTCTTTTACTTTTTAATTAACAGCCACACATACAAACACTCTAGAAAGCACCCTGAAGGCACTGACTTCTAAAGGAATTTCCTTCTTGTTTTTACTAATTTAACAAGACCCTGCTGTTAAGTAATTGCTCTGGAATGCTTCATTCCAGAAAATTATTTTAAAGAATGTTATAGTGTTGCTAGTACAAGCAAGGAGAGCTGGCTCAAGATATTTGGCATTAGAGGTGGTAAGTCCTCAGTATTGCAGACACATAGCAGAGTTAGTTATATTGTTCAACAACAATGAATAATTTCATTTCCAAAGACGGTGCTTGACTTTGTTCATTGAGCTCAATGTATCTTGTCTTCAGGAGGAGTTCTTCTTCTTTTTTTCCATATCCATTACACTCCACACACATCCTCTTCAGAGACAAATGTAAAGCCATGACTGGCAAAAAATAATTCAAAATTAAGGAGACGATAGCGCTCCAGTGTTATTTTATGTAAACAATAGAAAGCTGTATAGCATCGCCACTGTGTTCTGAATGATATTAGATGATAAAATAGATGAAAGTCCCGGTATTTTATTGAAAAACATTAAAGGAGGAGTCAAAACCTTGGAATCTGAGAATTTGATGTACTAGAACTGAAATCTCACACCAGGGCTAAACGATATGCAAAATGTTGCCAAGCAACAAGAACATTCTTTTCTTCCTGAAATATAAAGACTATGAGAATGAATACTTATGGATTACAGGATTAAAAATAACTCAGCTATTGCCTGTAGATAGTATGGCTTCTTTTGAGAACCCCTACATTTTTGAAGTGAGTCATATCTTTTACAAAATGATGCTAAATAAATTTGTTTCTCTGTAACCCATGACTCAGGTTTTCTAATTTTCACAAATTCTCTCTCTAGATTTGGCCTATCTGCAGTCTTTGACTTTACTGCATGTACTAATACTCTGTCCCACTAGAAAAGATGATATCATAGAAGACACATGTCCTTTTGTACAGTTATTAAACAAAATGCTGGCACATACTAAAAAGAAATGTTAAGTGATATCAAATTTTTAATGTAAATCACTTAATTCTTCTGAAGACATACAGTGTATATTTTAGAATAGTTGTTAGTAGTTAAAAAAAACTTTGGAATCAAAGAAGTTTGAGCTTAATTCCTGGCTCCACCACCTACTGGCTGTATTTAGAAAAGACACTACCGTCTATAAACCTCTGACTTCTCATCTCTAAGTTCGGATGACTAACAGAACAATTCTCACAATATTTTTTTAAATATTATAATAAATGAAACATGATATGCTAAGCACTTAATGAAAGCTTGATAGATGTTGTATATTACTAGAATTACTAGAATGTGTGGCTAATTTTAAAAAATCAGAATGATTTTAAATATGGCCAAATAATTTGTTTCTGTGAACCACAATTGGATAATTTTAAAGGACATTTTGAAAGAGACCAAACCATATTTATCTAATGTAAATTGCTTAATTCTTCTTCTTACTATTGTCATAAAGAAGAAATAATTTGATAAGTGAAAAAAAATCTGGGATAGTTTTCAGAAACTATTTTCTTGACTATGTACTTTGAAATTATGGTGTATTAAGGTGCAATTAGCAATTCATTTGAGAATTTATGCCAAATCTCTGATAAATGGAACTTTTAAGATTATTTAATATAAATAATATTCTTACTTAATTTTAACTTTTTTTAACCTAATGATTATGATGTCCTATTTTACCCAATGCCACTTTGCGTCTGTGTTCTCAATCTTATGATGTGGATGTTCAGCTATAAGGAATTAAATTTTCATTTACTAAATATTCATTGATCTCCTGTGTGGCAAGAATACGTTAAATCTTAGGGATGTATTCTACATCTCCAAGAACATCTTAACCTCTATTTTACCTCCTGTATATCTTTCTATTTCCTTCACTACTATCTTTGTTCACACCAATATCAAATCTGTTCAGGGTTTTATACTAACCATCTAATGTTTCATTTTCCCAGCTTTGCCCCTATTATTCTCTGCACTGCTACCGTAGTAATATAACGTGCTCCAAAATGACTCCATCTCATTTGCTTTAGGATAGGAACTTAGTTCCTTAGCAAGTTTACAAAGCACATAATTATCTGGCTTCTTTTCATTTTCTATTTACTGTCTTCCACACACTAAACTCCAACCAACTGGTGTGTCTCTAGCCCTGTGCTGCATCTTGTAGTCTTGCACCTTCTTCAATGCCTATTATGTGCTTTTTGCATCACCAGCCTTCTCTGACAACACAATTGGTTGTGATCTCTGTATTCCTTAGATCCTAATTTACACTTTATTTATTCTAGGGAAACTTTTCCAACCCTTTCCGTGTATAAATCTACCCAGCCTGGGTAATCTGCTCCTTTTTTGTATTCTCTAAACATTTTTTACTTCAGTTATCATTAAAATATCAATCCAAGATGTATTTTATTGCTTTCTGTATGTTTCCACAGTACACTGCACAGCAGCAGAATAGGGACTGAATAAATCTGTATTATTCATTTTTATATCTCTAGTTCCTAGCACTGATTGTATCTATGTCTTGGGCTTGTGTTCTCTATCAATTGCCACAATATCGCCTAACAAACAACCCAAAATTCTTAGTGGCATGTAGTGTAAACCTTTACTTAACTTACAAGTCAGCTATCCTCATAGAAACTTGGGAACCCAGAGGCTTTGCTACATTTTAAACAGACTCAGGTTTTTCTACATTGGGGTGTCAGTGTTTTATCAATACAGTTTCTGCTAAACCTTTGTGGCCTTTAATTGTATCCAACTGAGTATATTTTTTATCTATAAGCCATACCCACAATTCTTTTTTCTGGATTTCACTTAGCATTTTTTTTTAATTTCAGCATATTACCGGGTACACATGTTTAAGTTACATATTGCCTTTGCCCCACCCGAGTCAGAGCTTTAAGCATCCATAATTCTTTTTAAGGTATGCTGCTCTTTAGACTTAATCATTACTAGAAGTCTTTATCAAGATGAGAAAATCTACAAGGCATTGCCTTAGCTTATTCAGAGATTTTAAGAAAGCATTAAAGCAACATGCTTAATTACATCCTTAATTATGGCCTGAGGCCACATTGAGACAATTGTAAGAACTTTCACTCGTGTGAGTCAGTGAAGATGATAAATACTGTTATTATCCAACCATTCAAGTTTTATCCCCTCTATATCGCCTCTAAATTCTGCTTGCAAAGCAAATTCTTCATTTTCTTTTCCTCTCCTCCTCCTCCTCCTCTTCCTTCACCTTCTCCACCATCTCCCTGTTCTTGTTATTATTAATTATCTATCTCTTTTTTGTACTACCTTTTCATATGTAGCTAAAACTAACCACCTGATACTTAGAATGATTTGTTTTTTGGCTAAATATAAAAGATTATCAGTGCATTTTCTATCTTCCAAGTTACTACAATGTGCACTTTAAAAAATAGTATTTTCCCTATAATTTCTGATTTCCATTTTCCCAGCCTCCTCAAATGATTTCATTGTCATCTACTATGTGTGCCCTAAATCAATGCCACACGTTTGAGATTTCTTTATGGCAGCGCCTCACTGCTTTTACCAAATTCTATACAGTTATTCATTGGCACAATGAAGGCTCGTTGTGTTCATCGATGGAAAGCCTATGACAGGGTTTCAGATAAAAATGTATGATTACTTACAACATTTTGTTCTTCCGTAGAGGGATGAAAGATTTCTTTAAAATATGTAGCTGTCTATGACATTCCCATTTTAATACTCTGTTAAAAGTCAATTTATTTGGAAGTGTTAGTAACAAAGTTAGGAATGCAGGCCAGTGGATTATCCATCTAGGGTAAAAAGTTTTATCTTTTGGTACCTAGCAACAAAGGAGTTTTCTCTTTTGAGTTGTTTTTTCTTTCTTTCTTGAATTTTCTTTCTTCCTTTCTCTCTTTCTTCTTCCTTCTTTCCTTCCTTCCATTGTTTTTTCTTTCTTGAATTTTCTTTCTTCCT
>NW_012149119.1:618783-619774 GCF_000956105.1 Propithecus coquereli | reverse complement strand
GGGTATTTGTATACACAAGGAGTGCAATGCGCACTACCCGAAGGATGGACATATTTGAAACACGGACTTCTGGCGGGGGGAACCAAGGGCAACACACGTAACCTAAACATCTGTACACCCATAATTTGCTGAAATAAAAAAAAAAAAATTGCTTCAAGCTATTCATCAACTGCCAATTGAGTGGCAGAAATTGTACTATACATTGGGTATATAGCAAATAAGTCTACAGCAAATAAGGTCTAGATCTCATTTCGGGGACATTATAATTTAGTTGGAGACAAAAGAAAAAAAATCGACAATCACAGAACTGGGTTTTATGTGACTTAAAACAGTGATTTTGTCAAATCATAGAATTTTCTTTGTAAAAATTCATATTAAACTAAATCAGCTTTTTCCCATGTAGTTCCAGAGGACACCAAATTTTCAAAGAATAAGATAAATTTGATTAGTCAAATTCATATCATTAAAAAATTAATTATTTAAAAAAATAATTATTTTTGAAGCTAATTTATCATATAGCTAGATTAAAGATTGGATGTATATTTTATATTTAATTGGAAAATCATTATTATTTAATCAAAATTTATCAAAAAACCAAATATGAGCAAAACATTATGTTCAGTATGATACTATAATAGACTATATTAATTGTAATGGTTCAATTTTTCCTAATTGAATACTTAGAATTATTAAAGACCAACTTTCTTACAAAATGTTTTTTTTTTGATTTTTTCAAAAAATCAGCTGTCGAAATTGCTAAATGCACAGTGTTAGTGTCAACAACTGCAGGGAGTAAATATGTGATGTTTCAATTACTGCAATATCCAAGGGATTATTGAAGTTGAGTTTGTGAAATAACACAAAAAAGTACCTAACAATGATTTGACACAAGAAGTGTTAATTTCTGTTTCAAAAATATTTCAGGGTTTTAATTTTATTTTTGATTTCAAGAAGACTAAAATATCTTGTTTTAAAGCTCAAATATATTATG
>NW_012149119.1:599998-608393 GCF_000956105.1 Propithecus coquereli | reverse complement strand
TTTCTTCTTCCTTCTTTCCTTCCTTCCATTGTTTTTTCTTTCTTGAATTTTCTTTCTTCCTTTCTCTCTTTCTTCTTCCTTCTTTCCTTCCTTCCTTCTTTCTTCCTTCCTTCTTTCTTTCTTTCTTTCCTTTCTTTCTTTTCTTTCCTTTCTTTCTTTCTTTCTTTCTTTCTTTCTTTCTTTCTTTCTTATTTTCTTCTTTCTTTGTTTCTTTTCTTTCCTTCTTATTTTGCTTTTTCAAAGTCTCCCTTTTTGAAGTACATTCTAAATATCAGCTCATTAATCTTCAGAGCAACTCCTAAGAAAGGTAAAAAGCAATTATCATTATACTCATTTAACAGATGAGGAAACTGGGCCACAGAGAGGTTAAGTGACTTGTTAATTATGAAAGCAATAACCAAGGGATGTACATAGTATCACCATAAAAGTAATAACCAAAGATATAATGGCATAACCATCATTACTCAGAAGAGCTAAGTACATCAGTCATTTAGCCTCACCCACATGACCTCAACTTTTGATCATATTAAGTTTCTAAAACATTTGCATTAAGGCGTCAGGGCAGACACTATATCATGTTCTTTATAGTCTGCCACTTATTCTGATCTTACCAGTTCAATGAACTCCTAAAATTAAATTATGCTAGGGTGATAGTATAGGTATTGAAGGCTGAATTGTTAGTATGGCATGCTTGCAATGTTTTTTTTTTTTGTGAGATTTAGTGATTTTGCTTCTTAAATTCTGCAAGAACAGAGTAATTTTTGAATCGAGGGCTAGAATGTAAAAAGTTGGTAGTTTACTGCACGTGCTTAGTAAATTTAAAAACATTTATTATAGATTGCTTCTAATTTTTTAATATCTGTTTATTTTCTTCTTTATATATTAGTGGTAAATATTTTGAAAATTCAGTTTTGCATATCCAGAAACTTATCCTAAAAATAATATTCAAAGATGAGAAAGGACACCTAAAGTGATTTGAATTTTAGATATGTTTATCTCCAGGTCTTATTCTTTACATGTTTTTCATATTTTATGTAGCAAATTTTCTAGTTGAGTATGGTCATCAAAAAGAAAACATTCAATAATTATTTGTCAGCACATGGTTAGAAATTGGGTTTTGTCTTTCAATGTGCACATATTTACTTTTATACTGATTCTAATAATTTTCCACCACTATTCATAAGAAATTAATTAATATTATGATGATTAGAAATTTTTATGATACTTCAATAAGTACAGGGATGATTTGTTAAATACATGTTCACATAAAAGCTACCGTGTTTATTTAGATGTATACTTAAAAATACTGAAAAATTTATACTTAAAAATTTAGTAAGAGAAGAGATCTTCAGTGTTACAACACACACACAAATAAGTAACTGTGTAAGGTCTTAGGTATATTAATTAGCTCGATTGGGAGAATCATCACACAAGGTACACTTACATAAAGACACACCATGTTGTAAACCTTAAACGATAATTTACTTGTCAATCATAACTCAATGAAGATGGAAATACATAAATAAATAAGTAAATATCCATTTGTTTAAGTCAGTAGTTTTCAACTTGATTGCACATGAGAATATTAGAATCACTTGGAGAGCTTTTAGAAAATATTGAAGCCCCAACTCCTTGCCAGGCTAATTAATTCAGAATATCTTGAGGTGGGATCCCAAGCCTACAAATTTTAAAAAACCTGCTCTGGAGATACCATTGTGCAGACAGATTCAATTTAATTTGAAATGTGAATAATCCTTTCATATTTTTGCATTAATAGTTAATAATTGATTGTATCTACTCCCATTTCTTGTATATAACAGAGTGGGCATTTTTCTTTTTCTGAAAACCAGACCCCACAAAATATCAGACTGAGATGTGAAACAATGGCAAATCTTCCAATCACATTTTTACTTCGTATAAATTATGTACCAGAATTGTGTCTATAGCCTTTTTTAACAGCGATTTGCTAGAGTAAATAATTTTATTACATCTTCATTTCTGACACTATTCCTGTGGGTTCTGAATAGATAAGCATAAGAATTGTCACATGGGAGGACAAAGAAAGAGTGTTCTTGTGTCTCAGAGTTACATGAAGGGCTGAATCCCGAATTTTGTTTGTGTCTCTGAACAAAAGTTGTGAAAATATGTTCTAAGGGACTTCGGGAGTGAATATTCACCTTTCTTTGTAAACCTTTATTGTGGGTTCTTCTACCATGGAGGTGGAGGGGAAATTAGAGAAGAATGCATAAGGAGGTATATTAGAGTCTTGGAAGGATTGCATATGTGACTTTTGTGTTTACCTAAGGGGATGTAGATTAAGAAGAGATAATTTTTAATTGACATTAGAGATATGACATTAATTGGCCTATTCTATCCATATATATTAATTTGGGTTCTTAGCAAGAGCTTTGAGATTTGGGTTTGGTGAAGTACTCCCACTCCTTTACCTGTTGTAGAAAAAAATAGCACCTATTTTAACTAGAAAGGTTATTATTACATAATTTTAATTTACATATTCCTTTGTGTTACTTGAGAGTTCCTCCATATCCCTTTGCAGATCTAAACTGAAGCAAAATGCACCTCACACATGACATACTGCTCTAACTTGGTCAATGGAAAACCTAATGTACTTAGGATTCCAAGCCAAAAACCATTCTTGCCAACTTGCTTGTAAATTACTAATTGAGAAAGAGCTATGGTTATTTAGACCAAACAGAAATTTTATTTTTTTGTTGTTTGTTTCACATATTGAGGTTTATGGATAATCTTTATTGTTTTATTTTTTCTATGTACTTAAATGAAACAAACAAAAGCTTTGTGATTGAACACCAATGTATTTGAGTAGACAGTTTAGATTAGTGATTAATAGTGTTATGGCAATTTTTTATCTGTTCATGTTGCTGTGTTCTACATTTTCCATCAGACACCTTTTCCAGAAATCTGAAAGAAATGTCTCAGGGAAGATTTTTGTAGCCATATAATTTCTCTAACTCTCTTAAGTTATTTTTCCTTTATTAATTGTGAGGGAAATGCATTACTGTTAACATTAGGTTAAATGGTGATATTTTGTTTGGTAAAGTAAGGTCAGTATTTTTAAACTGTTGTTGTATACTTATTAGTCCCTAAAATGGTGTTGATATAAATTAGCCATGTGTGAAATACATATTTAAAACATGACTCATTTTTTTATTATGCATTTGATTTATTTGTATAGTAAGGAAGTTATTTTTACTCAAGGAGGTTGTGTCTCTATCCCTTTCCTCATCTAACACACAATTTATTGTATGTGAGGCCTGATCCTATGTTTATTACAGGGATTTGCATAAGGCCTGCAGGAAACCAACATCATTTTACTATGTTCCCATTGCAGGACATAAAATGGTGCCTTTGAGTAAAGCTGCTTCGTCAGACACCAGTCCGCATGCCAAGTTACAGCCATCAATGGTGAAAGGGCAGATGTGAAGGCTGGTTGGCATCAAAGCATATGAGTCAAAGACTTTCCTATGGGAAAGAAAGTGCTTCATTACACTTTATCTCTAGCGAGAACATTAGTTCTATCAAGCTGTCTGAAAATTAGAATATGATGGGTTTTATTACCATAGCTCTGCCAGAGTGAATTTAATAGTTAAAAAGAAAGCAAAAATACCGTTTTGGGAATTATAAGAAGTGATTAGAGTTTTAGTGTATTTGAACTTGGAAGGAGCAGCAACTTTTATCTTAGAAAGTAGCTTCTTTAAAATATCTGTGGAACAGACGTTTAATCCCTTTCTAATTGTTACATTTGTAATAAGTACTAAGGCAGCTTTGGGCACTTTAATTGAAGAAAGAAGTTATGTGTTTGTGAAGTGTGAAATCTGAGACACAATGTTTTAATTGCCTTGGAAAACATGTGCATGAAGCTGCAGCCATTCCAGTACACACTGAGGCTCTATCCCTCCCTCATCCTCCCTCCTCTACTCCGTGCAAGGACCATTCCTGCTGTTTGTCAAGTCAGGATGGCAGCTCAAACACTGTGTCCCACCTCATCAATCTTAGGAGAGAAGGCCCCACAGGGGGTAAGAAAACTCGAAAGTCAGTTAATATAGTGATGTTGAGCTGGCATGTCAAGTGCTGGATAATGGATAATAGTTGTCACTGTAAGAGTTTATAGCCACTGGTTAGATGACGTTTTGAAAGAAATTCAAGAAGGACATATTTTGAACACAAAAAAATAGCTTGAGATAAATATTATCTAAAAATACCCTGACATTTTAAAACTTGTACTTATTTATATCTTAGATAAAAATAACTAGAATGAAAATTCCATTTCTTCTATAAATGATGAATGAAAGCATCAGTATTTTAAAACAAATATACAAACCAAATACCCAGAATCTCTGATTTGTTAACGCTTTGAGGAAATTATATTTATTGGCATTGTGGCTATGAAAGATCTATTAATCAGGCTGACTGATTTTTTTTTTTCGGGGGGTAATGTGTTGTTCCAACTTTAGAGTACCAGCAAAAACAAATTGTTCTTATTTCTTTAGATAGTTGATTAATTATAAGGTGAATATCCTGAAACTTGTACTTAATTGAGAATATCCTTGGCAGTTAAATGTTCTTGACTTTTTATGCATTACGCTGACTTTTTTGGGGTAAGCTATTCTTCTGTTGCAAATGCACTTTAAACTAGTTAGCATCTTTGGTCATCAGCATTTCCTTTTGTTCATTTGTTTTCCAATCCATTTCCAAAAGCCAAAATAACAGTAATATCACTTTGTTATTAAGAGCTGAATGAAAATATCACATACTAGTTTTTTCTTTCCTTATATCAAACAGCGAAAGGAAGTTTACTATTATTTGCTGCTGCTGCTCTCTTCAATGCTTAGATTTTTATTTAGAGACAATATCATTTAGTTTCTCCCCTTGGGAGCAAGTAAGAGGTAAAGTTGTGCCCCCTTCTCATGCCCAGTGATCTTACCACTTTGTCATGCATAGTCACAAGGAGCAAATACAGTTCATAAATCATCCCTAATTTTTTATATCCTTCTCTTCACCCCCGATAGATCTGAAAAAGAACAAAATGCACTTTGGAGCTTATTCGTAAGTGTTGATAATTGTAAACCGAATATAATAAATTCCTCAAAAAAATTGCCCTAAAAATAAACTAGCTTAAACATTAATGGTAAATACTTTATTCTTAAAGAGATCAGATGCTGAAACAATTTGAATCTCTGTCTTTATGTTGTGGTATTAGTGGCTGTGGCAGTGCCTAGAATTGTTTAATTATCTAATGCATAATGGTGAGCACTTTCATTGACCTCCTGTATTGAGAGAAATTCTTTAGTAATTTTATAAATAAAGAACTTTTCAGATGACTGAATGTGTCTGCGTGTGTGTGTGCACATGCACACGAATGAGCGTGTTCTATGGAAATAAGGCATGCTATCTTAATTAGAGTTAAATTATGGATGAGTATGTAATTCATTTTTCTATACCCAGTTTCCATATTAAATCTATTTTAGAAGAAGAATAGTTCAGGTTTGGCAATAAATTGTACTTTTACATTTCCTGACAGCATTTGAATTATGCTACTGATTATTATTAGCTCTTTGTATACACCGTAGCACTAGTGGAGTTCGGTGAAAAGATTTGATTATCTCCAAAGGTAGGTGTTTCATTTATTAAATATTGTAATTACAGCTAATTAGAAGCTACACAATAAATTAGTTTGCTTTGTAGGTCCCTTGACTGTTTTCAGAACACTATGAGCTTATGCTTCATTTTAATTTATTATAAAAACAATTAAATAAGGGCCAAAGAATTGGAAAGCAGCATTAATAATAGATATAATTGAATGTTGAGTCAACAATAGTTTAATATAATGATTAAATGCATAGAATAGGTTGTGGCATGAAATCCTACATCTGTCACTCACTAGGGATTTATTTAACTTCTCTGGGCTTCTATTTTCTTATAGGTAAATTGGGTGTATATGTCTTACTGATTGTTAAGCACCAAACATGTATTTAACTCCCAGTATGTACTTGTGCTGCTCTTATTGTCAGAAGCTTGTTGAATTTTGAAACTTCTGTAGCGGATAAAACCATTTCCCCCAATATTAATATTGTACTCTTGCAAATACAGTTTACATATGGTTAATGTCAAGATCTGACAATTGTATTCTTGTTTCATTAATAATTTGATCCAGATTGTGAATTATTAATAAACAAATATTCTGGATAACTTTTTGGTATTGCCGAAAAGATAAAATATATCAGAAATCTAGTATTTTATAGATGGTCTATTTTTAAATAAATTTTATCATTTTTTCCAGGGTTTACTTTGAGAGCTGCTCTTTCTCTAGGGGCCTCACCATTTCGAGGGGTGCTTCCGTTTATTTCTACACAAATGCCATAATGTACATAATCCTTGTAGTAAAACTCTTACAGCTAAAAGAAGAAAATTACTTGCATTTTGAAAATAAAAATGGTGGCTAAACTCTTTGTATATCTTTTTTGCATTGTCAGTAGCCAGCCAATAGCTGTCTCATCCTCCTTCCTCAGTCACACTTATTCTTTCTTTCCTAATCTCAGGCCTATGTGTTGGCTCTGCTATGCCCTAAAAATGAGGTTGCAGTGTTTTAATTTTATTAGCCATTAAAATAAAACACTTTAGCGTTTTGCCTTTGTTTCTTTCTTTGGATTCAGGAACTCTTTGAACAGTGTCAAAAGTGGTAGTTTACTATAAAACTCTTCAAAGAAATTTTGCTATGTCGGGCTAAAAATAAGACTAGATTTTTATTGTGTGATGGCTTCTAATAAAATGTATTTGGCTGTTGAGCACATTAACTGCAGCTAGTGCAACTGGTTCCCTTATTCCCTGCATTGCACCAACACCTATTGCAACATCTATTGTTTTTTGACTTTTTAATAATGGCCATTCTGACTGCGGTAATGTGATATCTCATTGTGCTTTTAATTTGTATTTCAGTGACGATTAGTGATATTGAGCATTTTATTCATACCCTTCTTGGCCATTTGTATCTCTTCTTTTGAAAAATGTCTTTTCATATTCTTTGTCTACCTTTTAATGTGGAAATTTGTTTATTTTTTTTCTTGCTGATTTGAGTTCCTTGAAGATTCTGAATATTAGTCTTTTGTTGGTTGTATAGTTTGCGAATATTTTCTCCCATTCTGTAGGTTCTATTTATCTGCTGATTATTTCTTTTGCTGTGCAGAAGCTTTTTAGTTTAATTAAGTTCCATTTGTTTATTTTTGTTTTGTTGCATTTGCTTTTGGAGTTTTAGCCATAAATTCTTTGCCTAGGCCAATATCCAGAAGAATGTTTCTATTTTTTCTTCTGGAATTTTTATTGTTTCAGGTCTTACATTTGTTAATCCATCTTGAGTTAATTTTTGTATATGATGAGAGATAGGGATTCACTTTCATTCTTCTGCATGTGGCTATTCAACTTTCCCAGCACCATTTATTAAATAATGTGTCCTTTCCCCAGAGTATGTTTTTGTCTTCTTTATCAAAGATCAGTTGGTTACTGGTGTATGATTTTATTTCTGCATTCTCTATTCTGTTTCATTGATCTCTGTGTCTACTTTTATACCAGTACCATGCTGTTTTGGTTACTATAACCTTGTAGTATAATTTGATATTGAGTAATATGATGCCTCCAGACTTGGATTTTTTGCTTAGGATTGCGTTGGCTATTTGTGTTCTTTTTTGGTTCCATACGAAGGTTAGAATTGTTTTTACTAATTCTGTGAAAAATGATGTTGGTATTTTGATAGGAATCTGTAAATCACTTTGAGAAATATGGTCATTTTAACAATGTTAATTCTTCCAGTTCATAAGTTTGGGATATTTTTCTATTTGTGTCATCTACAATTTCTTTCATCAGTGTTTGTAGTTCTCCATTTAAAGATCTTTTACCTCCTTAGTTAAATATATTCCCAAGTATTTTATTATTTGCTGTGGCTCACCTCTCACATTTGATCCATAAACAATTCCTTTGGTTCTATCTTCAAAGTGCAAATAATCTAAAAATATACTCATAGCTCTCCATATACATCACCAACACCTTAATCTAAGTCATCAGTAAGCCATTTAGTAAGCTTAAAAGTTTACTATCATAGCCCCTCATCTGTTGTTCTATTCCAATCATTTTCTTAAGAGTAGCTAAAGGGATCATAAATGAACAAACAAATAAATATAACTCTTTCTCTAATTTTCTTTTTTTTATTTTTCATGTACAGCATCCATTTCTTTCCTGCATAACATTATAAATTCATTGTTTTCATTTATTGTATTTCTCTTGTGACTAGAATAGGAATTCCATGAGATCAAAGACCTAGCAACTGTAACACTCTG
This sequence comes from Propithecus coquereli, assembly GCF_000956105.1. Lineage (NCBI taxonomy): Eukaryota > Metazoa > Chordata > Mammalia > Primates > Indriidae > Propithecus > Propithecus coquereli. The sequence goes on along the minus strand of NW_012149119.1, from coordinate 600,027 downwards.
GCAGAAAGTAGGTTAATCTTATTTTTGTT
>NW_012149119.1:573607-599858 GCF_000956105.1 Propithecus coquereli | reverse complement strand
AGAGCCATTCATCTGGATACATACATACATCTTCTGATATACATATACAATGCAATTAGAGCAATGTTATAAATGTAATTGCAGAACATTTTTCACTTAAAATTATAAACATTTTGATTTTTAATTTGTTATTATAAATACTGCTTAGCAAACAACTTTGTACTTGCATATTTGTAAGTACGTAAATGACAAGCTATGAAATCATCGAGTTAAAGGAGTATAACAGAACATATATCTTCCATCAAAGCAAACCTTGCACTGAACCCGGTTAAAATGAACAAGAGATTATTGCAGTAAGGAGGAGAGGCCAGACTCAGTTTGAGCTCAATTCTACTAAGCAAAGGACTGGAGAGTTTTTAAGAGCTGGGGATGGTGACAGGGAGTAAAATTGTAGGCCACCTGTGTTTGCTAATTACTTCCTGGTATTTTCCTGCCAAGAGGTAGTTTTACAACTTAGAGCAAGGAACCCACTCAAGTTAGGATCCTACTCTCCCAGAGAGAATGTGAGATAGGGGCGCTATCTTCCTAGACAATTAACAGTTCAAAGGGATTGTTTCCAGGCCCTTGAGAAGGATGTTTCTGCCTCATGATACTGGCAAGAAACTTTTAAAAAGTTTTACATTTTAAAAGGGCAAAGGATGAATTTACATTATTTTTTTTTTTCTGAAGCCTCTCTTACTCTGAATTTACAATTATAAGTTTCCACAGGTAAATGTTCTAAGAAAAGGGAGGTCGGGGGCATAAAGTCAAGAAGAAGCCTGTCTGACCATTTAATCAAGCCAAGGAGAATGAGACTGTCTTTATCACTTGACAGAACACCCATTAGAAATATTGAAGCAATTTTAATAGTAACAATATGTAAGAGAATGGTTCTTTCTTCCTACTTTCACTTATGGTGTGAATTATAAACTAGAGTATTGACAATATTTATTTATTTATTTATTTTGAGACAGAGTCTTGCTCTGTCACTCCGGGTAGCTTGCAGTGGTATCAACATAGTTCACTGCAACCTCAAACTCCTGGGCTGAAGCGATCCTCTTGCCTCAGCCTCCCGAGTAGCTGGGACTACAGGCGTCTGCCATGACACCTGGCTAATTTTTCTATTTTTAGTAGAGATGGGGTCTCCCTCTTGCTCAGGCTGGTATTGAACACCTGAGCTCAAGCAATCTTCCCCCCTTGGCCTTCCAGGTGCTACAAATACAGATGTGAACCACTGCATCCAGCCAAGTATTGATAATTTTTAATAATGGACATGATTTTAATTGGAATTTCTTTGATCATTTTCCAGCATTAAACATGTTATTTAATTTTATTTTATTAATTTTTTATTTTTTTATTTCAGCATATTAGGGGGGTACAAATGTTTAGCTTACATATATTGCCTTTGCCCCACCCGAGTAAGAGCTTCAAGCGTGTTCATCCCCCAAATGGTGTGCACTGCACCCATTAGGTGTGAATATGCCCATCCCTTCCTCCCCTCTCCCACCTGCCCGACACCCAATAAATGTCATTACTATATGTGCACTTAAGTGTTGGTCAGTTAAGTCAGTTAATGCCAATTTTATGGTGAGTACATGTGATGCTTGTTTTTCCATTTTTGTGATACTTCACTTAGTAGAATGGGCTCCAGCTCTATCCAGGATAATACAAGAGGTACTAGATCATCATTGTTTTTTGTGGCCGAGTAGATCTTCATGGTATACATGTACCACATTTTATTAATTCACTCATGTATTGATGGGCACTTGGCTATTAGGCATGTATATTTCTTTGCTATTTATGCTTTTTTATATTATACCCTTTTTATAATTTTTGTTTGTTTTGTTTTTGAAGACTGAAATAGCTTCAAAATCTTGCTAACATAACTGAAGTTTGTTGTTGCAATACTACTTTTTAATATTATTATAGTATTTTTTACTCATATTACTAAGGTATTATTTTAGGAAAGATAGCTCAGTGTGCAGTAATATTTGAAAATATACTTTAACTTTTTGCAAGTTTTTGAGTAAATGGCTATTCAAACTAACTTGGATTTTAAAAACTCAAAAATTGGCCCACCATTGTTTTAATATGGTTTAAAAAATTCTATGAAGTCTGCATTCCACTAAATTTCTTAACCAATAAACAAGGATTTTTAATTAGCAGAGATTCATGTTAATGGCATTCAGTTCATTAATGATTGTGTTTTAGCAAGGCTGAGAAAATGTGATACAAGAGAAACATTTGGTTATTTGAAGACATCAGCTTTATTTACATTTACTTGCTTTGTTAAAACATGGATATAATTTTGGATAAAAATGTATTGGATGTCGAAAGCCCGCCTCTTATTATAACATAGTCATTAATTAAACATGACAGACACATACCATGATCCAAAGTGCTATCTTTATTTCAACATGTATATATTCTGAGAGTAATCTTTCAGACATTGGTAGGTACATTAAATATCTTTTCCTATAATCCTGAGCATCTGCAACCGTATTTAACTTTTAATAGTTGTAAGACCTGCTTCTTTCCACTAGGAGAATGTTATTGTTAGTACTGGTTATTTCAGAAAACACTGATTAGCTCTGATGAATGCTTGGCAGTCTCCACATTGGAATGAAGAGGTCTGTGTGAACATTTACCAAAATGTAGAAACTATGGAATTCTTGACAAGTGTTTATTTTAAAGAAATGTCCTCTAAACTCAATTTGATTTAAAAAAGTGACTTTTTTTGGTTTGTGTGTTTGGGAAATAGTATTATTTTACATAGATTTGGGAGGGGCAATTTTAAAAATGTTTAATTTTTTTTTAAATTTTTAATTATTATGTGTACTAAAACAGACATTCGAAAAACTGAGTTAAGTTTTATGTGGTAATGGTGATAATATGAAATAGTAAAAGTGATGGGTGGATGTGTGAATACAAAGTAATTATATTTATTATATTCATATTCCTATGTCTTCCAAACAGAAAATGATTTGCAGGGTCTTAGAGCTTCTTTTTTTTTTATTTTTAAACACAACTTTTTCATTTATAAAGAAAATAAGCTACAGCTACGTAAGCTACAACTTATGAGTTTATAGAGCTAAACCAGAAGCTGTGTTAATCAGCAATGCTATTTTAACATGTGATCAGTTCCTTATTTATTTATATACATGACAATATACATGCATGTAAAGTTTTCAGACACAGAATCAAATATTAAAAAGGTTTTGAAGCAAAACAAACAAGCTGCATACTTTCATTAAGCAAAGTAAATAAACAGATATGAAATTGCCAATTTTAGGCAAACCCAGGGCAAATGTAACGTGCACCTAGGCACATTTACAGAATCCTGACTTGGCAATTACTGGAGTATTCATCAAATGTGCAATTGTCTCTGGTTGTAGCACACCCATTATTTAAAGTTAAAGTTATGTTCTGAAAGTATGAACCCAATAATTTTTTGTTTTATTAACTTCAAATATATGCACTCATTGATCAATAAAGTCTTGGCAATTTAACTTTGTGCTAAAAATAATGTATATGTTCTATCCTATCTTGAATTTTCTTGTGGCTCTCCATGATGAAAAGGAAGACAGAGATAGCATTTTTGTTTGTTTGTTTGTTTTTGTTGTAGGGTTTTGTTGTTGTTGATGTTTTTGTAGGCAACAGTGCTCATTTCTTTCACCTACATTGAATTTTTTAACGTGGCATTGTAATTACATTAAATCCTAGGTTTGATTATGATAGAAATGGATCAAATTCTTTTGATTTACACACTCAGGCTTGCTTTCAGTTTTGGAAACTTCATTTCAATTATCTTTTGAAAATGTTATCTGTCCCAATCATGCTTATTTCATCTTCAGGGACAGAACAGAAATGAGAGAATGAAAAATGAGTGAGATTTGCCATCGGTTTTATTATCTCTATCAAATAACTTTCTCATTTTTTACTTCTTTTTTCTTTTCCTAACGTTCTGGAAAAGACATTAAAGTTAGTCCTCTGTACCATTGAGTCTATTTTCAAAATGTTATTCTGCCTTTTATTGGCTGCAATATTGATTTTTATTTTACAGTATATTTAGTTCCCTTGTAAGTCTTTCTAATATCCATTTCTCTTTTCATCTCCTGATTTCTTTTTTCTAAATTTTCACCTGTTTTCACTTCAAGTTTTCTTAGCTGTTTTATAAGGTCTTTTATTCTTGCATCACTAAAAATCAGGTTTATAATTTTAATAATTTTTGCCTCACTAAAAATTGGAACTAAAATAGGTTTATAATTTTTCTTCTATTGCTAGTAATTAATCATTTTCTGAAATCTGCTTTTTCCTTTAAGTTATCAAGACAATGCTCCTTTCCATGTTATTTGGCCCCATTTAGATGGTTTTATGTTTTTCTCAATCTTCATTGAAAGGAATTTGATTGAGACATGTTTTGACCACAGGCCAGTTGAATAAATCTCTCTCTCTATCCATTAAAACTTGAAAGCAGGCTTACATGCAAAGTTTGTAGTCCAATTCTTAGCATCCAAAGATTTTTTGTTTGTGTTTTGTTTTGTTTTAATATGGTGCCTCTGGCTTGAAACAGAATGTTCTACCTTCAAAGCCTGACTTTCTGATACTCTCTATGGTGGACTATCCCTGCTTCCAGGGGTTTTCTTATCTGCCCCCCATTTTTATGACAAATGAGGACTACCCTGCTAGCTGCATCCTCCTCTGGTGAGGGCAATCTCCTCTTCTCCACTACATGCCCAGATTTTTTTCTATCAGCTGTAGTATCTAAATTAACACAGAACAAAAATACTGACAGTAGTGAGACCCAGAAACACATTTTACCTGTCTCAAAATAAGTAGCTATGAAGGTGAAGGACAGCTGCCAAGTTTACTGGATTGAACAGAATTGGGAGGATTGAAGAGAACCGTGAAGTGATAATAGTGTAGAGATATAAACAATGGTATGCCTGCCACCTTTCAACCTGGCAGTATCATTTTATTTCTAGCAAAAGTGGGCTACAGATTGTATTTTTAATTCTGTTCAAGCATCATAATAGTGAAATATGTTTCTTTCAGACTCCAGCAATAAATTGTTTATCAGTGCTAATTTTCTGTGTTGTGAGTAGTCATCTATTTGTGTATCTCACCATATTAATATATTTTAATGTGATGTCAGCAGAGAAATCCTTGAGTACAGTTATCCACACACCTTTTAAAACTGGAAATCCATAACATTTATTTGCCTTTAAATGTTGCATCTCTATATACATGAAACTCCCATCTAAATTACAGTTATTATAACCCATATACTGTGAGGGAAGCATCCTGTAGCTTCTGTCTAGATTTCTTTCACATGATGTATACAAAATATTTAAGAGAGTTGAGACACTAGCATTTAGTCCTTAGCAAATCAGAATGAATTCATCTTTCAACTATCTGCTACCACTTCTAGACATCACATTCTTAAAAACGATTGTGGAAGTAAATGGAATGGCTTCTGATGTAACTCATTTGGTCTTTCACTATTATTATGGTGTTAGGTGTGGGTTTTTCGTAGATGTCCTATATAAGGTTGAAGGTGTTCTCTCTCTCCCTAATTTTTCAGTGTTTTAATCATAAAGAGATGTTTGGTATGTCAAGTGTTTTTTCTGACTCTATTAAGATGGTCATGTGGTTTTTTAAGGTGTGTTACATTAATTGGCTTTGCATTTTAAAACAACCTTGAATTCTTAGAATTAATCTGACTTGAGCTGTGTGTACAATCATTTCCATGTGATACTAGATTCAGTTTGCTAGTATTTTGTTGAGGTATTTTGCATCTATATTCATAAAAGATATTGGTATATAGTTTTTTTTTTCTTACGATGTTTTTGGTTTTGGTATCAGGGTGATACTGGCCTCATAGAATGAGTTGGAAAGTGTTCTGGTCTCTTTCACTTTTTGGAAGAGTTTATGAAGCCTTGGTATTAATTCTGCTTTAAATGTTTGGCAGATTTCACCAGTAAAGCTATTTGGTCCTGGGCTTTTATCTGTAGAAAGTTTTAAAAATTATTTATACACACATACACAATGTATATTTTTGTCATATTTTCTTTTTTGGGGGAGTCACTTTTTATAGTTCAAAATTTAAAGTATGATATGGTACTAGTTAATTCTACCCCATTTAAATAAATCTAAGAAAGAAGTATAATAATAATTAGAGAAAAATATATTTGATAAAATAATCCCTGTCTGTATAAAGAGCTCTGCAATAACAATTGGCATTATATTTCCCCAAAGGCAGCTCATACCAGGAAATAATCCATTTTCTTTTTGGAATCATCACGATATTCACGTGGTTTGGATTTCTCTGTAATCCACATTAAGGTAACGTAATACCTTATGTGTAGTATGTAACCAATAAATATTTAGTGATTCCATGTACTTCGTGTATAAGTTTCTGTGCCAAATTCTCCATACAGATAAGTGAGTCTGTAAATAGTCTCCTCATCAGAAAAATGCACTCACTGTCTACCATCATTTACCATTATCAGAACATATATTTTACATGGCACTTTCCAAATTAAAGTTCATTATTCTCACTGTATGGAACAATGTGCTTTGTATTTTAACAAATATTTTAGTTACAAAATAAAACAATTTTATTTAGGTACTATCAATATATGAACAAATAATTTCATTATAGTGTAATAAATTAATATGAAAGAAACAAAGCTTTTGGTAACATGAAGAACGAGGTGATTGATTGCCTTAGGGCAGAAGTAGAAGAGGAATTAGGAACACTATCATAAAATAAGTGATTGACTGAATGAATATGGTTTGACAAGGCTGAAGGGAGTTCCTGGAAGAAGATAAGCACATTATTAAATCTACTTTATTCCAATTAGTTGTTTGGATCTTAACTTTTAAAGAAGATATATTGAGGACCTGAATGTTCTAGTCATCTGTTTTACCTGAGCACATAATATAAACAGTAGCATATTATAGATGCTCAAGAAATTGTTGATGTATGAAGATTCAATGGATGAAGAAATGGGATGAATGATTTATAACTCATACTCAACTGAATCAGATAAGCAAATGAAAAAGTAAAAGCATTGGAAAGCTAAATATTGTACCTAGTCCTTTGAATAAATCTTTTGGCTTCATTTGAATATTTATAAAAGAAAAATTATTGCAGTACTGGATTAATGGTCTAACAGAGCATTATACTTCTTTTATTCTTTTGCCCCTTTTCATCATGAGATGTGACAACTTCTGCCCACATGACCTCTCCTACTCACTTTGTGTTTTAGATATTTTTTTTTGAGGGGGGAGTATGGGTTTGTGGATTGAGGAAGAAGATTTATGAATGTATTTGTTAGCAATTATGACTCTTGTTATTAAAATATGTGTTGTCTTGATGGAAAATAATGTTATAATTAACATTTATATAAGAAAAACTATAAAGAAAAATAAAAAAATTAAATATCCACTTTTCCTTTTTTATGAGGGAAATGTGTGTGATCTTTATGAGGAGAACATGACATTGAAGCTGAATCCTAAACAAATGGACAAGATTTGGAAATTTAGAGATGAGGGAGATGCTGCTCCCAGAGTGGGATAAGAGGAGGAAAGCAGAATATATACAGTCAAAAGTGAGTGATTTGGTTTGGATTAAGTGTTGAGTTATAGAAGAATAGTGAGAGTCACAGATAGATAAATAGGTAACTAGAGGAGAAAAGAGTGCTTTTTAAGCTTCTTAAAGCCATGAAACTTTTTCTTTGAAGAGATACTGATATGCAAAACTGCTAAAAGCAGAACAGTTCGGGTTGAAACAGGGAGAGGGACTAGTATTTGACAGGCCCATCCTCTCCCCACTTGCTCTCACCTGTGGCCCAAGATTATTGTAGGGTATCTTAAGAATAACTTCATCAAGACTGAGCAAACTGAGAAAATTTTAACGTATTTCATAGTTTCTTTTCAGACAGGTGTGATTACACAAGGCAAATACGATTTTTTTCTTTCATGCCCTCTATAACTTGTCATATATACTCAGGTTTTATTGAATATCAAAATAGACTTATATTAATAAGAAAATAAACTTAATGTTTGGTAATCAATATTTCACTATTTTATCTTAGACAGTATTTATGTATCTAATGATTATGCATTAACTAACTCAATTTAGTATCAGTCTAAGTTTTAAGTTACACGAAGATCTTGGAAATTTTGTTTAAGCTGACACATTACAAACCAAAATTACTGTTGATATAAAAAAGATTGAGAGAATTATGATTCAACTTATTTTAAAATATATTTTTTATAATATTAAACATTTAAATAGGAGTAAGTTTAGCTTGTTTGATTAGTAACCCAGTATAAGAACTTTTGGAAATTCAGATTAAGTTGACTTTTCATTAGAAATTAATCCTAAATTTTATAAAAATGAAATACACACTTGTATTACTTAACATTGATAATTTATATAAAGTCATATAACTGTTTTTCTTCTTTAAATCATTATTATTAAACTAGTCTTGATTTGGATTTTTACAGAAAATGGTTTTTTGGCAGCATCTTTGAGAGGTAATCATAATTCATGCATTATAATTTGTTTAAAATTTTGTATGTATTTGAGAATATTCAATTTATATAAGTACTTACTATTTCTATAAACTAATCAGAAGAATGATTCTTTAAGAAATGTTATGTTTTAACGTATATATCCTGTGGTGGTAGAAGTCGAGACCTTTCTCAATTGCAGACATAAAGATACATAGTCCCAAAGACAACTTATAGCTACAGTCCTACCACCTCAGCCAAGGGTCAAAAATAAACACAAAAACCCACAAATTTTCTAGTCTACATATCAAATAAGTATTTTTCTTCCCAGTGAGTATGAAACATTTTCCCAGTTGATCTGAGTCCTAAGCAAACAGACAGATAAACAAAAAGACTAACAAACCAAAATCTCAGTCACTTTTCACCCGGTAGAAAACGGTTTCATCATTTATGTGGTGCAGATCACCAAATGGTTACAGCAGAAAACCAAATTCTCAATCACTGCTGTCACTAATGGGGTATAATTTACTGTCCTGGAAAGATCTAGAAACTTAAAACAAAGAAACAAAACAAAAAATCAAACCAAAAGAAAAAAAAAAAAAACGTATCAACAATAGGGGGAAGAGAAAGTGGGGAAAAAAGAGAGAACTGGAGAGAGTCAGAAAAGGTAAAGTTCTATCGACACTTGAGATTCTCTCTGGGAACCAGAAAAGATGTGCCTTCACTTAAACAGCCCCAGAGGTGCACTTCTCCAAGAATATAATTTATTTGGCTCTGTCAGGTAAATCTACCAATCCATCTTGATGAATGATCTACAAAAATAATAAAGTACAATTTATAGAAGTTAAAAAAACCATGAATCTTATGCAAATATAAGCTGAATGCATGATGAAGCTTTTATTCAATTATTAATTATGGTTCAAAGGAGAGTTTGAGGGACACACACACACATAGATACACACAATCAAGAATGCTGAAATGCATTTGCTAATAGATGCAGAACTGCTTAACATCATTTATCTGCAGTAAATGAGATGTTTAGGAGTTATCTTTTCTACAGAGTGGAAGCAAATATTTTCTCTACTGGATAAAATAAATTTCCATTGCTACAGACATGAATAATTTGCATTTCTATCAGTTTTTACAAGATAACTACTACTTCTACAAAATTGCTACCATTCTGGTCAATGAAGGTCAGTCAAAGGAGCTTACAAATACGGAATCAGATAATCCCCAGAGAGTCTGCTAATAATATCCATACTCCACACTATGAAACAATCATTTTAATATTTCTAGATCCTCAACTTCAAAATGTGCACTTCCTAATATTGATCTTCCTGAGAAAAAGCCTGCAGGTACATGCTTTATGTCTGCTCTTTCTTCTCACTTCCCTTTCACATTTGTACTTCTTGAGCTTGGTAAAATAAATGCATTCTCTTTTACACTCGTTTTTGTTTGCTGAGGCAAACAAACAAACAAAAAAACTTCATGGCATATGTAAAAAAATTAATTAGAAATACTGATGTTTGAGAAGTCTCCTCTACTGAGGACACTATAAACCTGCCCCTCATCTCTATGAAAGATGCATTTCCAGTAGAAATTTACTCATTATTTATTTAAAAATTTTAGTACATTTGCTCAGTTGTAGATTAAAATTAATTTTAATTGTAACTCAAGGCAGAAGAATATTTTAAGCTTTAAAGCCTCATGACACAGTGAATTTTAAATGGATTTAATTTTAATACTTTATAATTTTTTTTTGACGTATAATAAAGTGATTTAATGGAAGACTTTCAAGCATAAAATATATTTCTTTGGAAAAAAATCTCACATTGGATATAAAATAGCAATGTAATTTTTAAAACAAAAGGAACTGCATGTAATTTCTCACTGTTGAAAAGAGTTTGATCGTGTGTTTTTTAAATGCATGATTGTGGCAGCAAGCTGCCATTGTATTAATAGTTCATAGGATACATTTAAAGAAGGATATAATACTTCTGTTTAAAAATATGAATTATTAGAGTATGATAGAATTTATGTTTATGAAGTTTTTAATTCAATGACCCAAATTTAAGTTTGTATTACATCAAAATACTTGCTCTGCAGCCTGTATTTTAATTTACGCTATTTCTCAAAGGCATATTTTTGATTTCATGTACATTTTCCCCAAAATTGTTACTTGCCATTTTTAAGAGAAAGAACTGTGAAAATATGAGTAATGACCTCAAATGATTTATTTTGACCCATAGAAGGGCTAAAGGACAAAGTAAGGAGTAGTATTGAGATAACTGTCAATGTTTGAAAACTATGATAGAGTATATGGTCATTTCAATGGCAAAAGGGATAGTTTCTGAAAAGATAATTTAAGTTTTGCTCACTAATAAAGTTTTCTTTCTTTGTTCAGAGAATATGCTTTTGGTTTTAGTGCATAATATTTGAGCCAGCACATTAATCTTTATAGATGAAATTTTAAGGAATGCACATGTAGAAGTGCGTGTCTCAGATAAACCCAAGTATAAATTACAGTAATGGTAAACAGCAACATAAAGAGTTTGGCCAACAACTGGTTGGTTTGACAATACCATGAGAAATATTTGGAGTTATAATAATGCCTCCATGATTAAACCACCTTTTGAACACTCTGGTTTTTACTATCTTCAGTTTATTTTCTTCTTGAAAAGTGCTTCTAAATATTTGCATAACTCTGTCTCTTTCTTCTTGTAATAGTCTTGACCAACTTACCCGTCTAATTCAGCTTTTTAAATTTTTCATTATTATGGGTGCATAATAGTTGTATATCTTTATAGGGTGCACGTGATGTTTTGAAACAGGCATACAATGTATATCAATCAATCAAGGTAATTGGTGTATCCATCACCTCAGGCATTTATTATTTCTTTGGATTAGGAACATACCAATTCCATTCTTTTAGTTATTTTAAAGTATACCATAACTTATTATTGACTGTAGTCACTTTGTGTGCTATCAAATATTGTTCATTCTATCTAACTATCTATAATTTTGCACCCATTAACCATCTCCACTTTATCACTCCCTCCCACTACCCTTATCAGCCTCTGGTAACCATCAATCTACTCTCTGTCTCCATGAGATCAATTGTTTTTAATATTTGATTCCCACATATGAGTGAGAACATACGAGATTTGTCTTTCTGTGCTTGGCTTATTTCACTTAACATTATGTTCTCCAGTTCCATCAATGTTGTTGCAGCTGGTAGAAGTTCATTCATTTTGTGGCTATATAATATTGCACTGTGTATATGTACCACAATTTCTTTATTCATTCATCCATTAGTGGACACTTAGGTTGATTCCAAATCTTGGCTATTGTGAATAGTGCTGCAATAAACAGCGGAGTGCAGCTATCTTTTTGATATACTGAATTCCCTTCTTTTGAATATATACCCAGTAGTGGGATTGCCAGGTAATATGGTAGTTCTATTTTCAGTTTTTTGAGGAACCTCTGTACTGTTTTTCATACTGTTTGCACTAATTTATCTTCCCACCAACAATGTACAAGGGTTTCCCTTTCTCCACATCCTGGTCAGCATGCATTATTGTCTGTCTTTTTGATAAAAGCCATTTTAACTGGGGTGAGATGGTATCTCATTGTAGTTTTTATTTGCATGTCTCTGATGACTAATGATGTTGAACAGTTTTCAAATATCCATTGGTCATCTGTATGTTTCTTTTGAGAAATGTCTGCTCAGATCTTTTGCCCATTTTTAATTGGATTATTTGATTTTTTTTTCTATTTAGTTCTTGGAGCTCCTTATATATTCTAGTGATTAATCCCTTATCAGATGGGTAGTTTGCAAATATTTTCTCCCATTCTGTAGGTTGTCTCTTCTCTTGGTTGATTGTTTCTTTGGTCATGCAGAAGCTTTTTAGCTTGACGTAATCTCATTTGTCCAATTTTCTTTGGCTGCCTGTGCTTTGAGGGTATTACTCAAGAAATCCTTGCCCAGGCCAATGTCCAGAAGCCTTTTCTCAAAATTTTCTTTTAGTAGTTTTATAGTTTCAGGTCTTCTATTTAAGTGTTTAATCCATTTTGATTTGATTTTGTATATAGTGAGAGATAACGATTTAGTTTCATTCTTCTGCATATGGATATCCAGTTTTCCCAGCACCATTTATTAAAGAGACTGCATGTTCTTGGCATCTATAAGTTCACTAGAGATGTGCAGATTTAATTCTGGGTTCTCTATTGTATTCCATCAGTCCATATGTCTGTTTTTAAGCCAGTACCATGCTGTTTTGGTTACTAGAGCTGTGTAGTAGGATTTGAAATCAGGTAACATGATTCCTCCAATTTTATCTTTTTGCTCAGGATGACTGCAGCTATTCTGGGTCTTTTGTGTTTCATATAAATTTTAGAATTATTTTTTTCTATTTCTTTGAAGGATGCTATTGGTATTTTGATGAGGATTGCATTAAATCTATAGATTGCTTTGAGTAGTATGTACATTTTAACAATATTGATTCTTCCAATCCGTGTTCAGCATTTTCTCTGGAAAGCCTTTTTAGAATACTTCTTCTAAAACCACTTGCCTATTTTTGTGTCTATAACATTTATGCTTTTTTTGTCTTTGAAAACTTATGCATATGCATATTCTCAATAAATATTTGTTGCATTAATTAATAAATGAATAAATAAACAAGTGAATGAACTCTAAAGCCAATCAAATGAACCAAAGTAAGGATTTTTTTTCCTTAAGATTTTGGCAACAAAAATGTACCCATCTCAAACACTTTCAACATTTGAGTTTAAGTTGAAAGAAAAAAATTTGCGGAAATGAAGACAAAACCAAATGACACAAATAGCAATCACTGTCAATCTTACTTCGAGACAAACAATAATCTCCAATTCCCATTGAATAGCAAACATAATTCCACTAGTTTAACCTTATTTTGGCATGATGGCAGCTGTAGGAAAGGCAGATGATCTCCAAAGTATTCATCAATGCACTCCTTGCTTGTATTTCAATTTCTCTTTGATATGTCTACTTCTAAATTTCAGAAAATTTGTTTTAGATTTTGAAAAATTTTCACAAATTTGGAAATATTTGTAGATCGAATTAATGAGAAGCCAATGAGATATATTAACAACTATAAACTGTCTTATTCCACATATATTTTGTTAGCTAAAAGTACTCTTGTGTTTATTTCATTTTCCAGTTATTTTTGTAGTTAAAACAAAATGTATTTTTTCAACAATAATATATGCATTCATATGCAGAGATAAAAGAGGCAAGAAATCTTCCTGTAACCAGTTTATTTTAAAATACCAGTCTAACATCTGTAAACATAAGCAGTACTTATGTTTCCCTATACTCTAAAGTAGGCATTTTCCCAAGAGGCAATGGGATGGAGTGAAACTCAAGTAATCTAAATCTTGGAGTTAGAGGAAATCATCTAACCCCAGGTGAAAGAGGAAGAGACAGATATTTAGTCAGCGACTTGTGGCGCTTAATAAACCAAGATTTTGGAGGAAAATGACCCAACAAAGGAGACTGTGAGAGAGAGACAGCAGCCAGAGGTAGATAATGTGTAGTGTGTGATGTCTGGGAAACCAAGAAAAGGATTTGTCCTGAGAAAAACACTGTGATTAACAATGTTAATAGCTGCTGAGAGGTCAAGTAAGACAAAGATGAGGAGGAATGCACTGGGCTTTCTGGCACAGAACCTATCGCGGAAGCCCAAGCGGAAGTGAGGAAAAACTGGAGCTGAGGAAAGGGAGACAATTCATGTGGAGAAGTAGTTTGACTAACTGCCTAAGAGTGAAAAAAGAGAGAGTGTCAAAAATGAAGGTCAGGGTGGATAGGTGGAGTCAGGTAGTTCTTAGGTCATTTCATCGTAAATAATTATTTTATCTATCCATCTAATTAAACTATTTTTTTTCTTTTGGGTCAGATGATGAAAGATCAAATAGAAAAGAGATTGAAAAACTATAGACACAGAAAATAATTGGTAGCGTAACATTTCTGAAAAAAACAAAAGGATAATATACAATACAGAAATCATTTAGCTTTGGATGGAGGGTAGGTGTAGATGGACCTATCTGTGTACTGGAAGGAGAGGAGGAGAAAGAGGCCAAGGTGAGGGGGAAGGCAGCAAGATCCAAGATTTCAAGAAAATGGAAATTGTGTAAAGATAGTGAAAAATTGGAGAACAGACTGGGTAACAGTAAAATTATGAATTTTGAACAATTTTGAACACTCAGTGGAGGTTGTTAACCGCTGAAGAAACTTATCTTCTATTATGTGATAGATTTTTCTCAGTAGAATTGAGTAGTTTAAATATAGCCATGAAATAAAGGAATGGATATTTGGAGGTTTTTTAGATGAATGTGACCAAAGGATAACAAAGCACAAGAGTTTAAGCTGAAAAAAGAGCAGTTTAAAAATGGTCTGTGTACTTTTAGTTCTTTGAGGAATCCCCATATTGTTTTTCACAGAGGTTGTAGTAATTTGCAGTCACACCAACAGTGTGTAAGTGTTCCTTTCTCTCTGCATCCACCAGCATTTATTGTTTTTGGAATTTTTAATAAATGCCATTTTAACTGGGATAAGGTGATATGTCATTGTGGTTTTAATTTGCATTTCCCTGATGATTAGTGACATTGACCATTTTTTCATATGTCTATTGGCCATTTGTCTTTCTTCTTTTGAGGAACTTCTGTTCATGTCTTTTGCCCACTTTTTAACAGGGCAGAACTGGAGACCATTTTCCTAAGTGAGGTATCTCAAGAATGGAAAAACAAACACCACATGTACTCACTATTAAATTGGAGCTACCCGATGAGCACACATGTGCACAGAGGGAAGTAAAACTCAGTGGAAAGCAATCAAGGGGGAAGGGAGAGGAGGGGAGGGGAATAAACCAACCTAATGGGTACTATGGTCACTATTTGGGTGATGGGCACACCTATAACCAGGACTCAAGCATTATAAAAACCATCCATGTAACCTAAAACATTTGTACCACCTTAATATTTTGAAATAAAAAAAAGTAAAAAAAAAAATTAAAATAAAAACATGACCCATGGACTCTGGATTTAGAAATAGAGGTAAGTTACATTAGAAAATGGAGGAGGCATAGGGTCGGAAAAGAAAGGCTGGTGGACAGAATTTCCATCCCCTTCCCAGGGGGGGGAAAACTGCAGTGGGATAAACTGAACAGATAAACAAGAGGATGAGATTGTTGCAGCATCTCATCAAAAATTAGAATGAAGAACACAATGACACAGGTACCAATGACTTAAGTGAGTGAAGGAATGACCAGGTGTGGGCAGTGACAGTAATAAAGGGACAGAGGAATTTAAAAAGCCATATTGCATTGACTAAATGGGAGAAGAATTTTTTAAAAGAGGGGGTATAATAGGAAATAGGAATAGTGCAGTTTATACCTATTAGTTAATGTATCTATTAAAATTAATATTATGTGGATGAGTTGGAGTTCTCCTTGAAGCAGATGCCAAGATGGAATTTGATGTGCTGAGATTTATTGGGAAATATCTGTGAGGGATAAAGAAGGGGAAGGGAGGGAGCAGAAGTAGGCAACAACTGCCTTCAGACAGCAATTCAGGGCTGGCATGTGAGAAAGGAGATAAGGAGGGAGGAGGAGGATTGAGTAGGAAGAACTTTAGACCACACAGGCATTCCGCAGTTGGCCAAGCCAATGGGGAGTCCCTAGGCAAGTGTTCCTCCTTGGAAGAATCCCACATCAGGCAGGTATGGCCCAAATTTAGAAGCCTCACCATGCTCAGTCACTGGCTGAGGGCAGAGCATAGGAGGTTTGGTTTTGGAGTGAAAGCCACAGTGGACCCAAAGCTGCAGGAGCTGGAGGCTGTCAGCCAACTCTGTTTCCACAGAGGATTTATATTAAACCTCAAGCCTGTTCCTTCTATAGCATGGGGGATTTTTTGGAAGAGAGATCTTTTTTGGAAGACCTCTCCAGGAATGCACACTTTGTTCTCTCAGCCATCACCCTGCCCACACAGTCCTTTAAGACTTTTCCCACAGTACTTATTTTATTTTATTTTGGTTTGTTTTGCTTTCTTTCCTAGAAAAATCCCATTTAGAAAAAGACACCTACTAAATAAAGATGCTTGAGAAACTTTTCTGGAGGTGGACAAATGTACTTGAAATGGACTGAACAAAATTATTCTTGTGCGTTAAATGCAGCAGTCCATTTGGTTGCTTGTAAATAAAGTGAGTTTAATTCCATTCTTGATGTAAAAAAATCTTAAGATCATGACAGTGCATTCCTGCTGATGAAAGATTTTGCTGAGCCCCATGTATTTCTATTGTTAGAGACTAAGTCCATAAGCTTAGCTACCAGGTGGCTTCTTATCTTCATGCAGAGTATGGCTCAGATGTCAGTGTTTTAAGGATCAAATCTGATGGGTTAAAATTCTATATATCACAGGTGTTTTAGGACTAAAGGCAAGGGAGGGGTCTCCTTATCAAGAAACTGACAGTTGTTGTATGCACTTGATTATACATTTCCATCTTTAATTATAGGAGTTTAAGAATATTATATTCACATCTTTGCTATGTATGATCTGGATCTTTTAAAAACGGCATTTGTTAGGAAATGACTGAATATAGAAATATACATTGCTATTGAGTTGTCCTTCTCTTGACTGTCAGGTAATAACTTCATTGTACCATTTAATTCTGATTGGCAACTGTTGGGTACTTACATTCATCTCACTTTTTTCTCCTCGATCATTATTCACTTTATGATCATTATATCTTCAATGTCTTATGACATAGATTTGAAGCAATCTGGCAGTTTCTGACAGAAAGAAGTTAGAATATAAAAGCCAGTTTCTCTCTATCTTTTTTTGGTAGAATTGTTGATACACCTGAAACCATATAAATATTATGAAAAGGTAGTTGAATTAAACTATGTCATTGGGGTATAAATATTACTAATTAAACAGCTCATTTTTATGGAAAATATATAGGTAATATTTAGAATCACTTGCTAATGATCAGTTTTCTATTCATTAAGAATCTATCAGTAAATAAATGGCAATTATTTTGCAGCATCAACTGAAGCTTTTAAATCTCCTCTCCTCCAGTTTGTTACACTACTTAATGGTAGCGATACGAATATTTCTCAAGTACTATTTTGTTCCAACTTCTATGTGTTGTATTAATCATAAGCCACAACATCCCAATTTCCATGTTCAGTTTGGGATAACATGCCATATTGTCAACCAATTAGTTATGTCCAGTTGTTATGTAAACAGATGTTTGCATAGTGAAAAAAAAAAAACATAAACAAGTCAGTTCTATTCTCCCCAATTCAGTTAGTGTAATAGCAAAAATGGGTAAGTGACAGTAAGAAAGTTTTAGGGTTGAAGTAGTTTTGGAAAAATATGAAATAGTAGTCAAGAGTGGAATATAAGAAACTCATTATGGAAGAGTTATAGTTTTTAGTAATGACAGTGTTTAGGCATGATCTGATGACATAGATTTAAAAGCATGGTGTAACTTAGGGAGGATTAAGGAAAATGATGTGAAAAGGACAATGATAGGAAAAGAGAGACAATATTCCACCCAAACACAAGGCTGCTGGAAAAAACAGCTACCAGTGGAAAGGATGGTGGGGGAAGGTGAGTAGAATGTTTATAGAAGAGGTTGAGCATGGAGGTATGTTTGCTGAATGCCAGAGGGCACCCTGGATAACTTGCGAGTGTTGTGGTATAAAAAGAGGTGGGTGAGAAGTGACTCCTTTTTCTTCCCTCTTGATAGAAGTGAAGTCGTCCAGGGTTCACTCTTGATTGCTGTGAGGAAGGATGGCTTGTACTTCATGCAAGGGCTCTACCTTTTTAAAGTCTGGTGAAGCCGGTTCTTACTTCTAGCATGTACTCTGTCTTCTGGTGATAGAGGGACACTAACAAGTGTAATTTGTCTTTTAAGTTAGACATTCTTTATCTGTTAAGCCTATGAGTATTTTTCCCTCTCCTTATTCATTCAGTAAATATTTAGTATTCATTG
Organism: Propithecus coquereli; assembly: GCF_000956105.1. Lineage (NCBI taxonomy): Eukaryota > Metazoa > Chordata > Mammalia > Primates > Indriidae > Propithecus > Propithecus coquereli. Next base: position 581,323 of record NW_012149119.1, on the reverse strand, counting down.
AGTTGCTACTAAGCGTCAGGTGCTCTAGAGAGCACCTAGTCTCTGTCATCCTGCTGCAGACAAGACTACAGCATAGGAAAGAGAGAAAGCCAGTTTTTTCACAAATGATGACCAATTAAAGCTGTGGTGGTTTCTGTGTACGAAAATGGCATTTGGCAGGAAAACATAACTGGAGGCCTAGATTTGTCTCAGATGTCAGAGGGGCTTCTTTGAAGAAGTGACATTTAACATTTTTTGAAAGGATGCTGGTGAGGGGGTGGGGAAAGACGGCAGGCAGAAGGAAATGCGTGAATAAGGAACTGAGGCATGCACTGAACATAATGCCCCTCCACTTCCTGTTATGTACCATACCTCCCCAACACACAGAGCTTCTGAGGTTGTCAAAAGAGCAAACTTTTTTTGAAATCTTTAAAGAGAACTTGACAAAGTACACATGATCCTTTCCAGTAGGGTGAGGGAACCGTGTTTTACCATTGCTCATCCTTCTCCAACTGCTTTTCCTGAGTCAGAGAGGAAAGGGAGAGTTCTTTTTGAGGGAAGTAATATCTTAGAGATCCCTACACAGAATTGGAGTTTGTTGGATTTCCAGAGTAATTTATGTTAGTGTCAGAAGAAGTAGAAGAGTTGTGGAGGAATATAAAAGGAATAGTATGGACTGGGTGCGGTGGCTCATGCCTGTAATCCTAGCACTCTGGGAGGCCGAGGCAGGAGGATCGCTCGAGATCAGGAGTTCGAGACCAGCCTGAGCAAGTGTGAGACGCTATCTCTACTAAAAATAGAAAGAAATTAGCCAGAAAACTAAAAATATATAGAAAAAATTAGCCAAGCGTGGTGGCACATACCTGTAGTCCCAGCTACACGGGAGGCTGCGGCAGAAGGATTGCTTGAGCACAGGAGTTTGAGGTAGCTGTGAACTAGGCTGACTCCACAGCACTCAAGCATGAGCAACAGAGTGAGACTCTGTCTCAAAAAAAAAAAAAAAAAGGAATAGTATGGCTTACTCAAGCCTTTTTAAAAGCCATTTGTTCTTATTTTTATAATAGACGTTGTACAGTGAACAATCTTTAAACTATTAGTAAGTCAATAATATTTACTAATTTTTTACTATGTGCTACCAAATTATTGCTTTGGTCAATACCTGTTAAAGGTATGATGTGTATGCTTATATAAGATTAGTATTTCTGGATTTACTTCATTTGGATGTCCAAGTCTATAAATAAGAACCTTCAAGTTTCTGATACAGCTTACTCATATTTTTCTAAAATAATTATAATACTACATGAAGCCATTTAAAAGATTTATATTAGTTATAGGAAAGTAAACAGAGCATATAGTACATAAATTAAAATAATAGTCTTTTGAAAAATATAAGAATTGAAGGAACAAATTAACCATTATTCTCTCAAATTTTTTTAGAACAGGTAACTTGAACTACTTTCTGATCAGTCAGCTACCTCTGTTTTCTTGGGTCCCTACTTGGGCAGCTGTTTATAAGGAATATTCCCAGGAAATAGAATTCCACCTATTCTTCTATATCAAACAGTGAGCCTGACCCTGTTCTGCCATCCTGTCTGGAATATATGTGTTCCATTTACCATATGAGCTGAATTCTCAGCCATCCCTGCCTGATCCCAGACATAGACCCAAGCAGGCTGGTGGCATCATCCCACTCCCCATTTCTTTGTTTCATTTTGTTTCAAGTTTATAAATATATTTATATTTTCTCAGCATTGTGGACTTAAATTGTTTTCTTTCTATAATCCCATTTTTGCCAAAAGATCCTGATAATATTTCTTAATAATTAATCTAAGGAAAATACATGATAAAAGACAAATTAACTAAAGTTTACATCTTAGATACCTGGGAAAGACCTGCCGAGATTATTCAATTTAGAAGCACAGGGATATGGGAATTTAAAAGGTACTGTGGTGCATTGCCCAAATCATTAGTATCATTTAGCTCGAAAATCATTGACTGAGCATCCTCAATATCCAAAATCTACTAGACACTAACAGTCACTTTAAAAAGGTAAATGATCCTTGACTTCAAAGATTTTACAATTTAGTAAAAGTGTCAGCCACGTAGATTACAAGACATTAGGGAAAAAGAAAGTTACTACAATGATGATACACTCAGAGTTTTCTAGGAATTTAAGAATATGGTGGTTAATTCCAAAATTAGATTTCAAGAAAGGAGGAGATAGAAGCTGAATTACAAAGGAGTTATCATTTGAACAAGGCCTAGAAGGAGAGGAAAGTTTTCAAGGGAAGAACAGTGGAAAGGAAAGTGCTTTCGCTTCCTCTGAGATAAAATGGGCAGAGCAGAAGAAAAGTGGAAGTAAAAAGGTGTTTTGAAGTGCAAATGAAGAAGTCTGGTTCACTTGGATGGCCTGATTTTCTTAGTTGAGCAGATGGAAGATAGAAGTGCATGTTTAGGGAGAATGGCATAGGAAGTCTAAGGTAAGAGAATAGTTGGATGGATGTATAGGTTGTTGGATAGATGGAAGAAAAGAAATGTAGAAAATACAAAAACAAACATTTATTGACTTCTTAGTCTCTGTCAGGCACTATATTTTCACATCTACTATTTCAAGCCACATATAAAGGATAAAATGATTCTGGAATCTTAGAATTCATGGTGGAGCTAGGAAAATCCATTTTTATATCAATTTGTCATCCAATTTCAACAAAATAATTGGTGGGTGCTCTTTTTGATTTTTAGCTTTGATAATTGCTGGTATCTTTAGTCTATTCTCTTCCTGGTAGAAGGAAAGTACTGTAATACTCATGTGAACCACTATGTGTTTCTCTAATTACACCTTTTCCTGAATAGTTTCTTCATAAATATAATTTTCTGGTAAAAATAAAATGTATGGAGTTAAGGTAGAACTCGGTGATGTTCGCATATATAGCCACTCTGCCATCCATATGTGGCAGTTAATTTGCTCCATTTTAATTTGGGCTGGTAGACTGAATGATCAGCCCTTTAAGCAGCTGAAGAATAGCTCCTTTTGTCCAGTTTTATCTGAATCATATGTGTAATTTAAGACAGAAAGGAAGAATGCCTTTCTGGCCCTGTTTAGTGAAGTTTAAGAGAAAGGAGAAAAATTGAATTAAAAAAAAAAAAACACAGCCATTTTCTGAGAATAAACTGCTACCATCACTTCTTTTGGTGTATATGGGAATCAGAATATCTTCAGTACCACATATGGGACACAGGTGCTTTGATTAGACAAAAGTGGAGACTATAGAAAAATGCTCCAGAAGATCCATATGGCACCATTTTCATATACCTCAGGTGCCAGTTACCTTACAGGATGAATGACATCTCATTAGTGGCATGGAAGAACCCAGAGACAGCGTGAGAATCAGAAGCCCCTCTTTTTATTTCTGCAAAGGTAAATCTGCTTTTTCTATATTCAGATCTTGGATTTAGAAAAAGGAGGAAAAGAGAGGCTCTCTTAGAGGGGAGAAACACATCTGACGGATGGGATTCATATGTCTAGTTTTCCTAATTTTCACCTGTGGTAAATCGATGAATACCTTTTAATTATTTTAGCATCCTGACTTCATTCTCAAAACTGTCAATTTGGACAATAAATAGCCACCTTGCTATCAGGGATCTTGAACTTTTAATTGATTTAATATATGCGCTAAACTGACAATTTTAACCTGAAAGATAGTAAACTTGGCAAGTCTAGTTAGCAATTAGCTTTTGGCTGATATTTTATCCCTCCTCCAAAATTTCCTACATATACCACCATCATTGAAAATGAAAACTCCAGAGCAAAATGAAGTTAACTAAAGAAAAATTATGTTATGGTTATTTTTGCACATAAGTTTAAATGTTTACATTTCAATCCTGCTATATCCATCTTGCGTAGACACTGTGCGTGGTACAAGGAAAGTATTACCACTGTGTCTCTAATCACTGATTTCTTTCTCATATTGGTGAATGTCACTATCTTTAGTGTTAACTGTAAACTGAGGTTTTCCCTCTATTGCATAAACACACTCAATGTACTGACAAAATTATATTGAATTTTCAATGTTACATAACTGATTCATTGGCTTATGCTGTTATCTTCTGGGATATTAAAGATGTGGTTTAATGATCAAAATATTTTGCTTGATCAAAAATTTACTTACAATCTCCATTTTATTTCATATAAATTATGTCCAAAACAGAGATCTTAATTTTTATCACCTGAAAGTATCTATAATTTCTTATAATTTTCAGAAAGAATATATTATGTTTGAATGAGGATATTCTAGGAAAGCATAGTGATCATGTACTAACAATGCCTAAATATAGGTTTGTTGATTTTTTTTAAACGTGAGTTTTCAGATTCTGGAAATTCATATTCTGGTTTTTGTTTTGTTCTATGCAGAATCATCATAATTTTTAAAAAATTTGGAAAATATAATTTTTAAAGACTTTGGAAAATATATTTGTCAGATTGCTTATAGCATAGACATCCTTGTCACTTTATTTTGAAGAAAACAAAAACAAATTAAATAATTTCACAGAGCAAAACCAACCTTTAAAAAAAAAACTTATGTGTTCTACATATAGTACAGTTACATGAAGGAACTTAATAAGTTAGATTTAATGTTCACATGTCAAATATGTAAACTTGCTAAAAATTCTAAAAATACTTGTTTATTAAGTTATTAACTGATAGGTGTTTATGTAATGGGGAAAGAAAAAGACTGGGAACACAGAGCTTTGACCCATGTTCAATTTTAAATAATAACCCGTGGTTCTAAACTGAAGGGTTTACCATCCTTAGTGGAAATATCATTTGGGAATGTAGAGGATGAAATTTTTTTTTTTCTTTTTGGCTGTCACCATAACACAGACGTCTGGGCCAGGAATTCTTAACTTCATTACTTGCTTATGGGGTAGTGTCTGGTCAACAAAAAATTGTACCACAAAAAATTATTCTTTAATAGCATCCTCCTTGACTGGAACACTGGAACCTAAATGCATTTATTTTTTTCTGAGCCTTAGTGAATATCCAAGGTTACTTTCAGTTCTCATATGTTCTTCAGCATTTACCTGGAAAGAATTCAACTGAAACAAACAATTACCCTACTAAAATGAGATATATGTGTGTTTTATACATATATGTATACACATTAAACACTCACGAAAATCTTCACCTTTAAGAGCATCTTCTCTGCAATGGAAATCAGTAAAAGGCTGCCCATTTCAGAATCAGTCCAAGGAAAATTAATCATGCAAGTAAAAAAATATCTTTTCATGGCATTATTTTTTCAGGAAGATGATCCACAAATCAGACCCCAATAATGAAATTAAACTACGTTTTTAGAGGAGTGATTTTAAAGCATCTTTTTTTCTTTAAAGAAGCAATATACTCTTTTCAAATAAAATAATACATAGAAAGCCAATATATACAATGTATAGAAATTGAGTTCTTTCATATCCCATGCTATCCACCTTCTCTACACCCTATCTTCTTCTGTGGTGGAAACTCTAGGGAATTCTCTGGTAAACTCAAGGCTTCCACAGAACACAGTGGAAAATTTATTGCTATGAATTAATTAGAGGTCATCAAACTCAGTGAATGGTCAGATAATAAGAAAGTAAAGTAGATTGTGCCTGTCCTGGACAATCGGCAGTGGTAGAATTGAAGGAAATCTGAGATCCCATACCATTCCCTGAAGCATTCAAATTTGATGAAAAAAAAAAATTGTAGTCTGAAGAAAACACATTTGTAAACTGTATTTTGTCCTTGAGGAATATTTTATGATATGTTCTGGAGGCTGTTAGAACATTGACTAGACATTGTTATGTTATTAAAAAAAAAACTTTGTTTATTCATTCTCACTAGAACATTTATCCCAAAAGCCATCATGTTCTTTAATATTCAGGTCCAGTGATATGGTGTTGTCCCAACTTCTTTTTGTAGTCTAGCGAAGTAGTTCCATATCTCACTCAGTGACATTCTGGCTTTGTGCATCCTTCTTGAATGTAGGGTGTAAAGTCTTCCGTGAATTTGGAGATCTTTAGCCTTCTGATATATACCTGTGTGTTTTGGACCTTATTCTGAATATGCTGTGTGTAAGCTTTGCTTAGGGAAGCAGAGGTGGTCAATAAATGACGCTCATCTCCACCAGACAAACACAAGGACTACAGAGATGCAAAATACTGTTAGCCCTTAATAATAGAAGTCAAAAGGTAAACATTGGGTGGTATAAAATGTGAAGGTGTAGCCCAGAGGGCTTTAAAAGATTCTTAGAATATAGATGTGGAGAGCATACATTGTAATAGAAGGGTGTGGAAGAGAACAGAAAAGAAAGTGGTAATAAAATAGAGAAAACAGCAAATAAAAGGAAAGCCAATGATGAGGTGCACATATGTTTGGAACTTAATTTATATCAAATTTTGTGTATATGTAATATTTTTACTTCATTATGTCATTATGTTACATATCTTCTCTCCAAAAAGAGAAAGTATAATATAATATAAAGCCTATGGCATATTTTATCCTCCTGCTATTAAAAAAAGTGTTTCCCTTATAAAGGTCATCTCATATGCATTTTATACTGTGAGAAACTGCATTTGAATATAAATTTATGCACTTTTATCTCAATGTCTGGATTTCAATCTCTTGCAAATTAAAAATTAAAGGGAACTAAATGTACTTTTGATATGATTTAAATGCCATTTGACTATTTTTCATAGCACTCATACGTATGATTATTTTATTTTAGTGAATTATAATGATAAATTCCAAAAATGAAGACCTATTTTTTATTTCTTCAAGTGACAAAGGAATATAGATTTTAGAATTATGAATAGCGGATATTTATCCTTAAACTATTCTTTTAATTTTATATTCATTTTATTTAGTGTGTGTGACAGTTATACCTCACACTCAAAAAGAGGAGAGTAATATAGCAATTAATGAATGTGGTGGTATGGTCTGACTGGATGCATTATCTGTACTAGCCCCACATTGCTCAATTTTCATATTTTCTTCTGCATGATTTGACTTTGACAGCTCTTTTTTGTCATTACACTAGCACCGATAGTCAGAAGGAAGCGAAAGCATTTAAAATGGTATCACAATGAAAGATTCAGAGGTTTATTTGCCTTTTCTATTAGGCACACTTGAGTATAAAAACTCATATTTTTTATTTTGTTTTGATGCATCAGTGCTTCACTTTCTTTCATGAACTGGTGAAGTTGTGGAAGAATATTATGTCTAAACCTGATTACGATATTGCTCCAGACCATTAGTGAAGATTCGTTGTATTACAAGTTATGCCGAAAACAGTTCCTACCAATTATTGGTTGAATAAGTGAATCTTTCAAAAATGAAAGCCCATTACATAGTTGAAAAACATTTAAAAGATGCACTTAGCTTAAGAAACATAATCTACATATCACTGCATGAGAGGCATATTGTTAACTAGTTTATATCAAATTTTTTTTTCTTTTACACTTTTGTATGTACAAGGCATTAGTGAAGACACAGATATGGCTATATTTTAGGTTGGTTTTTTAAAATCACAGCAAATGAAATCCTAATAATATGCAAACAAAATGAAAACAAAGAGGTGGTAATTCTTTATTAATTTCGTAAGTAATTACATAATTTTGCTTTGGTAATTTCTACACATCTAAGTTTTAGGCATAATGTAGATGGATCTTTGATCATCTTTAGTAGTTAAGTTTTCTTTGTAT